>NC_133354.1:26352187-26952187 GCF_030506205.2 Paramisgurnus dabryanus
CACTGTTACTTGGATTTTGGATGCTTCTCACCTGGTCTGCTGTTTACAGCTCTTGGTAGATATGGCTTTCTCCACAGGTCAAGCAGAGGGGCGAAGATGACACACCGCCTCACCGGGTCGAGCGCTGCCCTATCCTCACTACCCGTAGGGCGATCGAATACTGGACAGGGGCGCCCCTTTGTAGAGACCACGAGGCGGCGGAACTCTTTCGCCTCTGACTCTGCGACAGGGGCAGACACAGGTAAGTTTCCAATACAATCATCAATGTCGTACTCACACTCGCTGACAGCTCTTAATCTGCGTCCCTTCACACTCCAAACAGCACACTGCTTATAGTAGCTGGTAATTCCTGAGGTCGTTAGCCTCTCCGTCCTCTGCTCAGTGAAAAATGGATGATGCGGGGTTTCGTCTGACAAGACACACAGTAACCCACAGCAAATACACAGCACCACTTCAACGTGAAAAGTTTACTAATTACAAAGACTCACTCACCACACTATCAGTGTACACAACAAGGGACGCCCGGCGTCCTCCCTTCGCTTGGGCTGGATAAGGGCGATGGAAAACGACCTGAATAGTAGTTCGTTGCTGTGGCTGCTTGGATGGACGCTTCTGCAGCTCACCCACCACGCTGTTTCAGGGGTAGGGCCGCCCTCCTTCTCCTGGAGGTATCCAACAATTGCACAGGTTAGCTTTTACAAGTTGCTCAACACAAGGGTTGATACTCACAGCGATTTGCCTTTGTTTACGTTGCAAAACAAAGTCTGTTTCCTTCCTGCTTTACTCCTTTAATACTTTAAATGTGCCACTTAGACCAATGTTTCTTCTACCCATAGGGTTCTCCTTTAACTCCAGCGTTTTCACCGCAGACTGCAACCAAGAGAGAGAAAGAAAAATGCAGACAGCCACCAATGTCCATCAACGAGCACAGCTCCGCTCCTCAGCACACACTAAACTCCTCCAAAAAGCACACGGGGTGCTCCTTTAAGAGATCCACAGCTTGCCCTTCTTTCGCCTCCTGTGGCTCCGTCTTCTTTCCGCGCGCTCCTAGCGCAGCCCGGATCAACAGAGCCTTCGGGCTCTTCAAAGTGTGCGTGTCTTTTTCCTGCCTTCGGCAAAGGAGCTCTCCCTGTGTCAATCGCTTCCCCTTTTGTGTTCCTGCAGAGCTATTTAAGTGCTTCATTCTCCCACAGCCTCCAATCACACTTTACTTAATTAATTCATTGCACTTGTGGCGAATTTGGCTTCGTTTGTTGCTATGGAGAGTCAGGAAGTAAACCGGTGCATTAAAAAAATCTGCCCGGGCGGAACCTCTCCTCTCCATTTTTGGTTCCGCCTGAAGTAACCCTGTGACACAAACACTCTTTATTGTTTCCATAACTCCACAAGTTTCTCCTCCTGCTGTACAGTCTACCTGGTTCTTTTTTACATTTGTCTGCGTTGATTTGTTGTTGTCGCCGCACTAACTGTGTCATCGGGTTCTGTGCTTCTATTGGTTATTGAGCTGCCGGTTGTCGCAGGGAGATGTCACACAGCAGGATTGTATCTCAAAATTTCTGACACTGCCAGAATTTTGTCGGAGGATAATTTTGATCGCAACGGTCATTAATCGGCTGTCTGTGAACATGTCAAACTAGTGATCAAAGACGGCAGATTTTAGCCTGGGATTCCAGAAATCGTTTAGGATTTCAAAATTTGTCCCAGACAGCTAAATCCTGGCTGAAATCTCACAGTGTGCACCGGCTTAACTCAGAAGGTGTAAACCACTTTTTTGAAAAGTATGCCAATTTTCCAGAGTTAAACATTTGATTCTTACCGTTTTGGAATCCATTCAGCTGATCTCTTGGTCTGGCGCTAGCACTTTTAGCACAGCTTAGCACAATCTTTTGAATCTGATTAGACCATTAGCATCTCGCTAAAAAACCAAGTTTCAAACTTGAGTCTTCTGTAGTTACAGTGTGTACTAAGACTGACAAAAAATTAAAAGTTGCGATTTTCTAGGCAGATAGGAACTATACTCATTGTGGGGTAATAATCAAGGACTTTGCTGCCATAACATGGCTGCAGGAGGCGCAATGATATTACCACAGCGCCCATAAATTTTCCCCTTGGTAACTTTCAATAGTTACCAAAGAAATGCAATGCATCATAGATGCACATACTCATTTTAACTACTTTTGGTACTGCTTTTGAAATTTCACAATAAATAAAATATTGTGAAAATAAAACATTACATATTATACAAATTTTATATAAAAAAAGATTTGGTTTTAGGCTGATGTTTGGGGTAGGGTTAGGGTGAAAACATTATTGATAAAATGGTTAAAACAAAAAAAACATGGTTACTGTAGTAAAATCATGGTTTTGCTATTAGCTTAGAATTTCTCCTCTTTATTTATATTGTACGGGTAAGTCCAACAAGGCTTCCATGCCATTCCGCCGTATTAATAAACTATAATAGCAGAGAGGGACAAAAAGCACTAGCCTACCAACACCTTTCCACAACGCGTTTTCATTCAGAACACGTGAGCCAGCTGCAACGGACAAAGGAGATCCGTGAGTACATAACGTCTACCATAGTTGCAACATGCATTTGGAAAGGCGAGGTTTGTTTGAATGCAAAATACAATTTCACCACTAGATGGGGGTAAATCCCACTTACAGTCCCTTTAAATATCCAATATTATAAGAAATATGGAGGGGGGCAAGACCTTTTCACACCACTGTATATTTAAACATACAAAAAAAGTATATGTTGTGTTTTTGAAAGTTACGTGTTATACTATGTAGGGGTGGCAGTGGCACAGTGGGTCATGTAGGTTGTCTACTAATCGGAAGGTTGGTGGTTCAATCCCCGGTTCCACCTGACCAAGTGTCGAGGTGTCCTTGAGCAAGACACCTAACCCCAGCCATTGGTCTGTGAAAGCTCTATATAAATGCAGTCCATTAACTATGTATTAACAGTGAGACCAGGCATATCTATGATATGAGCCTAATAGGCAATACACGCCAAATGCAAATTCAATGGACTGGGTTGTCAGTGCAAAGATGTGAATAGGACTTGTGTGGGGCAATGCGAATGAATTGGGCTGAGTGAATTCCGCGAAAACTCAATATTCGCCTCAAATACGTCTTTGCACAAGTTGAAAATGTATAACCTAAGCGCCCGTGAGTAACCGAGCAATCTATGCTTTACGTTTGGTATGTATGGAGCATAAGCAGTGTTGGGGGTAACACATTACAATTAAAGACGCAATTTGTATTATCTGTGCCACTAGATGGCGCCAGATCAAATCAATAAAAATGATGTTGTTTAATGACGCTCTAAAGCAGCGTGGAATTATGGGATTTGTAGTCTTTAACTTAACCGCTGATGGCCATCAATCAGACGCGAACGAGAAATCACGTTAATGGATAAGGTAATAAAGTCTTATAAATGTTGCGTTTGATGACATCGTTTATTTCATTATGTAAGTTTATATGTGATGTTCAAAACGAAATTGTTAGTCATAGATGTTACACTATTAGTCCAAATTCGATGGTTAACACAGCACAGAATTACGTTTTCAACTTACAATCTACAATGATTTTTCACATAATGTATTGACAGTACAAATCTTATTTTGAAGTGTCTTAAAATGACCATTTATATTGCTGTACAATACCTTTGATGTGCATATCGTCCGCGGGAAGACGCGCTGATTACAATCTACACACTAATGTTGTGATCAATATTGAAGGGTTACGAATCAAAACAACTCACCCATCGCGTAAAACACAAGCAGGATCAGAATCTCGGTCTAGTTAAATGTTGTCGTGAAGCTCTCTCCATCCAGATAATGCAACAACAAATTGATCCTCTCTCGTTTTGTTCCAAACTCTTCTTGGGTCGTTTGGTTGGCCCGTACGCTTACAGGAGCTGACACAACCAGCGGCAGACGGTAAAGAGTTATCCATAAGTTCATAAGCAAGCGCGTAGCCCGACAGGCGCTAACACATAGTTCCGCATTTGTCCAGAACACTGGCTCGCTGCGTCCGAAAACTCAAGGCAGTGACTTGTTGCATCGCTGCCTCATGAGGCCATGACTTCGGAGGCATGAATGCAGCTCAGAGAAAGGCTTTACGACGCACTTCAAAGGCAGCGTGTTTGAAATATAAACAGAGAGTGCCTTTGCGATAACTAATCACATATTTGAAAACTACAATACTAATTTCTCGCTAGAAATGCAATTAAAAGTGAAAATATACGTTTATTTACACTAAATTTGTGCTCCAGTCGCTTCCTTTGCCGCCATTTTATTTTTTCGAACTCGACCACTGTTGTCATGTTGTTTTTACGTCAGTAAAGGTGATGAAAAAGGGTCACATGGATATTAACGTCATTGATAGGAGACTGCACTGTGTCAATCTTTTGAATGGAAATTTTCTCACGATTTACAAGTAGTTGAAATCATTACAGATATTGATAGTAATCAGCTGGACAAAATATATAACACTGGCCTAGTGGTTTTTGGACATTTTACTGCAAATATCTTACAAATTGCACCTTTAACGTGCATTACGTAATAATAATACTTTTCTGAAGTAACGAGTAAAGTAACGCATTACTTTTTAAATGTACACATTAATATTTGAGTTACTTTTTCCATAAGTAACTTTTTTAGTTTAATTAATTTGATTAAAAATAATTTTGTACTGAATTAAACTAAACATAGTCACATTATGCACTCAATGCGTACACGCCTGTGTGGAAACAGTTTGAGTCAGAACTAAAGTAGTAACTGAAACGTAACGTAAACATTACTTTCCATGAAAAGTAACTAAGTAACGCAATTAGTTTTACTTTTTTGGTAGGAACTTAATATTGTAATGCATTAATTTTAAAAGTAACTTTACCCAACACTGAGCATAAGTGTAGTTAAATGAAAGTACATTTTGTTCCATGTTAAAAGTTGCATATTTGAAATGGTAGCTTGGGTTATGTATTGCTCTTAATTTGGTCCTCATAAATAGTAGTGATTTGATATGTGGGTAAATAAATAGACTATTTCCAGAGGTTCAGAATGAATTTCAAATGCAGTTAAATGGATTTGGATAATTTAAGATGTCATATTTCACCAACAGATTTCATATGTTGCTTATTGGACATATGGTATCATTTATGCAATGTTCTTTGGTAATCTATCAAATTTTTTCAAGCAACAAATTCCTTTGAGTGGAATCAGGTCTAAGAGGATAACAGGCTTTAAACTCCAGACAGGGACCGATGTTTGTATAAGTCGACGTCTCACCTCTTAGGACTGCAATATTTTCTGCGGCAATGCAAATAGCAGTGCGAGAAAAGTGCTGGCACACACGAATGCAGGCAGTCACAGATGGGTCTTCACTTCAGTCACCTCAGTGAGTTCGAATTGATGTAAATGTGTGTGGACAGCTACCAAATGCACCCTCTACACTTCCCCGGGTTGTGTTCCACTTACAACATCACCTGTTTTTTTTATTCGCCTTTTGCTGAGAGCAATAAAGTTCATTTCTATGAACCTAACAAACCCGATTGATTACTTGTCACCCCTCGAGTTGCTTCCTTACTTTTGCCACTTCAAATTCTCACCATCATCCATCTGAGACTCACAAGAACCCACACTATAGCAAAGAGTTATTTAAGCGAACCCCTTTAAATTGAGTTATTGATGAAGCCATGCTCTGTGTCGAGAGATTTAGAGCAATGAAGCCAGACTGCAGCAACTAGAGCCAGTGAGAGGCGTTTGTCTCTGCCACAGTGTCGACGGGACATCAAGGACACTGATGTTTGTTAGCGGGGGAGCAAGGCTCAGCTGGAGGTGCAGGTAGAGGATGAGGAGATGCGGGGTGACAGCAGGTAGCTGTTGTTGCTGAATCTGTGGAGAAACGCTGAGCTTAGCGCTCTGAAGGGAAGTTAACAGAACGGGCTTGCAAAAGTGCAGAGAGAAGTGCGGGGTGAGAAGGCACAGAAAACATGTCTGAGCAGATGGGAATTTCTTATTGTTTACCAGAATCTGCTCACAGAAGGACGTACGTGCTTTGCTTTCAAAAGATCTGTTTCTATTTTAGCAATCTGAAATATTGGAAAATGACCTGCGCATTTCAATTTATTACCATGAGATGAAGATCTCTTAAAAAGGGAACAGTTTAAGGGGAATCGACTATAAAGTTGCGTGTCGCAGCATGTTCATCACGTCCTGGATCTAAAGAATTGTTTGTCCTGAAGTTCTAGAATAGCCGTGATGTCTGTGACACAGATCCTCAAGTGACTTTGCAAAGTTTTTGACCATCTGGAGGGATAAAGGGTCGGGAATTTTACTTTACTGCCCATATTAGGCTTGTAAAGCTTGGCCTTGGATTGGTCACGCCATGAGAATGCACTGAATTGGGACACTGTTTTACCCTTAAAAGAGCTTCTCTGGATGTAAGGAAGCTAAGATGCTATGGTTTTTAAATTCAGTTTACAGGAGAACATTTTACTGGATCTGGAGGAAACAGACTTGTCATTTTGTAGAATAGGCTCTTTAAAAAGTTTGTTAAAGCAAAAATGACAAACAAAAATATTGTGGCCTTGTGCTTCATCCAATGACTGTAGATACACTGTAAAAATAAGTGCTGGGCATCGATTAATCTAGATTTATCTCATACAAAATAAAAGTTATTTTTGCATAATATGAGTTTGTGTTGTGTATAATTATTATGTATATATAAATGCACACACATTCATGTATGTATTTAAGAAACATTTATATATGTGTATATATATTTATTTATACTTTTATATATTCTATATTATAAATAAAACAAAATATATAAATAAAACATTTCGTGTGTGTGTGCGTGTGTGCGTGCGTGCGTGCGTGCGCGTGTGCGCGTGTGTGTGTGTGTGTGTGTGTGTGTGTGTGTGTGTGTGTTTAATATTTACACACAGCAGAAACTCATATATTATGCAAAAAATTACTTTTATTTTGTATGAGATTAATCTCGATTAATCTATGCCCAGCCCTTGTAAAAATACTAAAAATTACTTTAATTGGTAACAGTTAAAATATTTATGATACCAATAAGGACAAATTATTTTGATGTTTTTCCGTCTTAAAATTGGACACTATAAACATATCAAATATTTTCATTATATTTAAAATTATTTAATTTTTTTTAAATCTGATGCCTCAAGCAACATTTATACCATTAAGGACAAATTTCAGCATTTGACATTTTCATGAAAAAAAAACTTTTTTAATTGAAAAACAAATGTATTTTACCAAACACTTCACACTAGTTAATTGCTAAAATACAAAGTTATTTTGTGTATTTGGTATAATACAATGTGTTTGTGTGGTTTATGGTTAAACACATTATTTTTCACATACCGTACATTTTTGTAGCTCCAGATTTCACTTTCTTCCTGAAATGCACAGATTTGAAAAGCGCCGTGTCCCTGATTGGTCAGCTAATCTCTACATCGTGATTCTTCTGAATACCTCTGAGGTCAGCTGGAAATGTGACGCTCCTTACCATGTTTGAAAGATTCACGCACAATGCAAAGCTAACAGGAGTTAACTTACAGAGGGAGGAAATATGATAATGTTGGTCTTTACTACATCACCAATCCCAGGAAGTAAACTGTTGCCTACAATCCGTGTGTTTGTTGTAGTCCAAGAAAGAGATCTCGTGTCATCGTTTACTTTGGGGTTTGTATCGTTAACATGTACTAATACACACTTACATACCAAAGGAAATGTTAAATCATGAATCGGACCATTGCTGCTCTTTAAACAAACAGATTTATAGTTTTCAAATTTCTTATTTAATATAAAGTAACATTTCTTCTTCAGCTGTTGCCCTCAGGCACCATTGTACTGTACGGTATTACCAAATAATCATATCAAATTGACATTTCAAATAGATATGATTACAATCGGTGTAGTTTCATGGTAAAACAAGAATAAAAGCATAATAATAAGCATAACCTTATCCTGCACTTTATCCTTACAAGCATTCACATACCCCGGGAATGAACATCTCAGGCCCTGTAGAGTTTGGTACCAAATTTACTTAAACACAACTGAGAAATCTTACTAGATATCTGAGGATTGAGTCAATGACATGCACATACAAAAGCTCCATGTTCACCTTATCTCATCCTCGCTCTTTCTCTCCCTGCCAGACTGTGATTATGATTTCATCTTCCTCATCATCACTATGATACCTCATCCTCACTTTAATCAACTGGCCGTGCTACCTGTGTTGTACACCTTTTTAGAAGTGATAAAGTATTGAATCATCTACTGGATTAAAGGGAACATATCATGAAAATTTGACTTTTTTCATGTTTAAGTGCTATAATTGGGACCCCAGTGCTTCTATCAACCTAGAAAATGTAAAAAGAACAACCCAATAACTTTGATTTGGTAAACCATTCAATGCAAGCATGTGAAAAAATTGTTAAAAACTTCTTTACATATACCAATGATGGAGACACAGATTTTTAGTTTGAGAATTTATGGTGTTGAAAAAAGCAGCAAAGCCGACCACCTTTTTTTGCATTTTCATTGGATAGTATTTGAATTCTCCTTCCCTGAGATAGGGTTGACCAATAAATTGGGCATCCCAGTTAAAAAAAAATTATAATAATAACCCATGATGCTTTGAGCCAACACTGTACCAGAAGGTTAAGTTTTATCAGCTTTATCAACAAGATGAATTTTTTTAATTACTTAAATTGGTAACACCTAAATAAATATAAACTTTTTCCACCTATATTTTTACCTAAAGTGAGAAAATAGAAGTTGAAAAAATTATTTTTTAAGTGTTACCAACTGAAGTAATTTTTAAGTTAATCCAACTTTTACTTTTTGCAGCGTAACAACAAGATGCCATAATTCCATTACTAACCAATTAATCCCAACTTTTTCCCAGACAAGAGTATATCCAAATGATGTGCAATCCCTTTTTTATTTTCTTGAAAAAGTGTGTGAATTTTTTTTTTTTTAGATTGGTCACAATTGTGACTGGTGGGATTAAATATGCTAAATCTAATGCTCACTAAAAGAGAATGAAGTCCCGGCTCCCAGTGAAAAGAGCCATTCAGCCTTTACTAAAGACTAACAAATCTCTAGCGTCTTTTTTGGGTTTAGTCAAACAAAACAACACTGACCCAACTAATGGTGTGAGTCTGAGGTGGGACTGTTTGTCTGACAGACAGCTAAAATGTTTTGACGTGCAATAATGTTTGACAACACAAGTGTCTTTTTGAACTTTCCATGGGCTGTCTGGTTTAAAGCATCATTTAAGGCTTTGGTTAGTATCTTCCACTGGAAAAAAAAACAGTCAGTAATTTATGGTGTTGCCCTTAACATCATGAATACTTTTACCAGATTTACTGATCTGTTAAGGACCAGCAGTTGCAGACAAACTGTTCCCAAAACATTGTGAGATTATAATACTTTAAATCATTTTTAGGATATTTTTCTACCATTCCATTTCTTTCCATTCCAGCATTTCTCCACCTTTGATCACAGAATTGAAAGCAGAAGACGTGCTGCACATTTTTACAGAGATCCAGCTATAGAGGCTGTTATTAGTTAAACAGAGGAAATATACCTCACAGCAACGGCATGTTTAAGTTCATATTTTCAAGCTCTGACCGCACCTTCACACTTAAATCCTTACGTATCATCATCATCATTGTGTGAATACATATCAAGCATGTTTGTTTTAATCTAAATACGCCCTTCCTGCCTCTCCTCAACTGTGACTGCCCATCATGAAGAAGAGCTTCAGAGGAGGACGTGTTTTCTGCAGGAGACACCTTGTCTACGAAACTCCCTCTAATGAGGAGAGCCAGTGTCGCTGTGTGTAACCGCTGTGACAGTCTCTCTGGTCGATTTTAGAGACAGATCCCGGCGGTGGCTGTCAAAATATTTCATTCTGTGCCCACTTGGGTTTCAGCTATACAGAGATTCAGCCCCACACTTCAGCTTTTTTCGTTGATGCAAAAGGAGAAGATCCAGAAGACCTTGTGGTCCTCTTGGACCACAGTGTGTGCACTGCTGATCTGGCATATGGCTGCTCTGTGGGTTTATTGTGTGCTACAGCAGGGATCTGTCCTGATCTTCCCACATTAAACAACATAACCTTCAGCACAATGCTGTGGAGATGAAGTCATGAAAGAATAATAGCTACAAATCCCCTCGAAAATCTCTCCGTTCTTCACAGTCAACTCGCCTGCATGATGTCAGAACCTGATAAAACCCGCAAAGATTTTATTGACGTATCCGCTTATGCTCCTCGAGGATGAGGAAAAGTGTGTCCAAACAAGCTCACAGGGCATGCATGTGTGTGTTTGCGAACAACGGCTTTCATAACCGAGCCAGTTGACTCCCTTTACAGGTTTCCTTCTGGTCCTGTAAAGTATCGCATGTAAATCATCATGCTGCCTCAAGATGAAGCTTTTCTTTAGCCTTAGCTCGCGAACCGAAACCTACAAGTGAAATATTTTCCTTTGGGCTGAGGTGCTTTATGAAATCATCACTCCTTCAACAAAATGAAAGCAAAACAGGGTTTGCAGCGGAAAATCAGCTGCTGGCGTATGAACTCTCATGAGGGTTGTAATATGCGGTGATGTCTTTTTTTTGCTTTGTATATTTATCCAGTGGCTTGAATTGAGGGGCAAGGTGTTAACATGTTAAATACCTAAAACATGTTAGTGGGGTCTAAATGCCCTACTTGTCAGTGTTTATTTATAATATGTCTAGTACCCATCCTACATAATGTAAAAAAGATTCTGAGAAAATATAGCCTTGATATCTTTAATATTTACTGTGCAAGGTCATGTCAAAGATTAAAATTAGTGTGAAATCAAACTTTGATGCTCCTAATCTCATCATTATGAGACTTTAGCATGGATTTCATTGTCAGGGTCCCATTTAAGAGCTCATGTGTAAACTGCATCTGACATGTTTTCTTGGAGCTAAATTAAAATTTTATAAGACTCTTAATGGATTCTGCAAACAAACCAATATTTCCAAATGGCCTGAGGCCGGGATTAAGCATATTTGAAGTGAAAGTATTTAATGCACGTATAATACATGCCTAGAGCATTCGGTTAAAGGGGCCATGGCATGAAAATCTGACTTTTTCCATGTTTAAGTGCTATAATTGGGTCCCCAGTGCTTCTATCAACCTAGAAAATGTGAAAAAGATCAAACCAGTAACTTAGTTTTGGTAAACCATTCTCTACAAACACATGAAAAAATTGGTTGTTGAAATTTGGCCCTCCTTATGATGTCATAAGGAGTTCTTATTATAATAATACCACCCCTTAACCTGCACTATCCAACCACAGTGCTACCATTTAGTGCAGAGAAAAGCACAATTGAGTTTTCATTTCAACAAACCACCATCATTGTGATCAGTGTTTGAATTTCATCAGCTCATTTGCATTTTAAAGGACACACCCAAAAAGCTCACGCACGACGTATGCGTAACTATCGCCCCAGTGTTTACTGAAGTGTGAAGAAAGAGGAGTGTTCTGACGTTGTTGTATGTGCAAAAATACGAATTAAAGTGCACCTATTTCATTGCTAAAAACAAAGTTATTTTGTGTATTTGGTATAATACAATGTGTTTGCGTGGCTTATGGTTAAAAAAACACATGCACAAAATGGCTGGGTTATTTTTGACCCATAATGGGTAAATATTGGACAGAACACGTGCTGGGTTAAAGATTGACCAAATGCTGGGTTATTTTAACCCAACTGCTGGGTTATTATACCCCATGGTTGCATAACAACAACCCAACATTGGGTCATTTTTAACCCAGCATTGGGTCATTTTTAACCCAGCATGTGTTCTGTCCAATATTTACCGATTATGGGTCAAAAATAACCCAGCCATTTTTAGAATGTTATTTTCCACATACTGTACATTTTTGTAGCTCAAAATTTCACTCTCTTCCTGCAACGCATAGATTTGAAAAGTTCCGTGTCCCTGATTGGCCAACTAATCTGTAAGTTTTGATTGGCCTGAATGTCAGCCAGAAATGTGACGTTCCTTACAATGTTTGAAAGATTCGGTCACAACGCAATGCTAACAGGAGTTAACTTACAGGCTGTGAGTCCGAAGCGGTAGAAATTATGATAATGTCGTTCTTCTCTAAATCACCAATCCCAGGAAGTAAACTGTTGCCTACAATCCGTGTGTTTGTTGTAGTCCAAAAAAAGAGATTTACGTTGGAGACGATAACTCGCCTCATCGTTTACTTTGGGATTTGTACCTTTTGCACCAAAGGAAATGTAAAACTGTGAATCGGAAAATAGGTGCTCTTTAATGTCTTTGTGTCAGTTTATTGTTTAAAATGGTATGCAAATGTGCGTTTCACATACGACGATTGACCTTTCGACGTGCCTACGCAAATACGTAAGGTCGCTGGCGCGTCGCACGGCTAGTGCAAAGAAGTTGTGGTTAAAAAGCGCATTTTTTTTCTTGTCGAAAATGATGATCGTTTTGCTAGATAAGACCCTTATGCCTCATTTGTGAATGTTTAGATCCCTTTGAAGCTGCAGTGTATGCAATTTTAAACTCCATTGAAACTGTAAACTGTTGAGGTCCAATAAAGTCCTGGAATGTTTTCCTTAAAAAAAAAAAGGAATTTCTTCTCGACTCAACAAAGAAAGACATAAACAACTTGGATGACATGGGAGGGTGAGTAAATTGAATTTTTATGAAAGTGGAATATTCCTTTAATATCACTATCTTATTTTTGACGGTGGCATTTGCGTCTGATCTTGACATAAAACTTTCTATTCGTGTTGGTTTATACAAGAATGGCAGACCAATTTGGGCCTTTTTTGTCCAAAGATCAACTTGCATTGGATGAGTGTGTGTATGCCTTTAAGTGTGAGGGCATATGTTCATGCAATCCATGCCGTTCGGCAGCAGTCATTTAGCTTGGCAGCTTGTGTGATCTGTGAGTTTGTGCGGAAGCCGGAGTTTTAGGAGGAGAGGGGAGAGAGGGAGCGGAGCAAGAAATGTGAAACACACATTCTGGCGGGACACACTGACTCGACCGTAGTTCGTTTACGGGCCAGCAGTGACGGAAACACAGTTTTAACTCTTTTAACAGTAACAAGTCCATCTGAAACTCGGTGCAGTTCTCGAATAAACCAGAGGAGAAACAAACCAGTTAAATCTATCACTGTAAAAAACCCAGCTCCAGTCTTTCTTTTTCTGATTTGCACTTATATACAGAACATATAACCTTGACATCTTTAATATTGACTTGATAAGATTGAAATCAAACTCTAATCATTAAATTATAAGACTGGATTTCACAGAAAGGGTCACATGTGTCGTCTTCTTCGAGATCATTCACATGGGCGAATGAATCAGACTCATATGCACATATGGTGGCTTTGCACCGGAACAGAACAGAAATCCAAACAGCGTGATACACGCATTCTGACATGTTGTGTCACATGTGGCGTGTGACTGTTGATGTCTATGAAGTAGCAGCACACATCTTTAGATGTTAAGATCATGGCTGATCACGTTTGGCAAGGGCTGTATGTAGGTTCAGTGCATCTGCACTACGTGTCAGTTGGTTTATGTATCTAAAGGTTGTGTTTACTGCAGTATGCATCTATTGGTTTTTCCCTTCCGGCTCTATTACATGAAGTTTGCTGAGTCATCTTTTTGTCCACAGTGGGCAGTAAATGGGAAGGAATAGCAATAGTCTATTGTTTCCTGACAATATTTCAGGTGTGCGAGAATAAAACGTCCTATTAGTCTGTAATTTGAAGCTGAGATCATGAAAAAGAGTCTTTAGGCGCTATATGAATTTTATTTGTGTAATTTATGCAGTATAGTTTTGGATAGGTATTGCAATTCTTAAAATGCTTAGAGAAAATATTCATTTCGCAGATTGCCGCTGAGGGTGTTATTTAGACAGGGATTAATATACATGACCATCTGCTTTCAGAATCACTCTTTTGCAACTTCGTTCAGTTCAGTGAACCAAAACTCAAGTAACCTTCTCTAATCTGACCTCTTCATGCAAGCACATACCACAAAATTCGTAGGATATGGCCTTCGCCATGCATTTCTATTAAATCGCTTACAGCTTGAAATACAATTCACAATTCAGTTTTAAATGTGATATTGTGAGTAATACATATACACTTTGCTTCTAGTTATTTTGACAATGCCAACCACAGGACGGGCGGTAAGACGATCGCCTTGCGTGGAGTGTGATGGCATGACCCATCTGGCTAAGCAATGAAGCAGGAATTCAAGAGTTTCGATTAAACCGCCGTCTGCCGTAACCACACTGTCAGACTCGTTCTTTTACCTCAGTCAGGGAAGCATGAGAAATGGACCGAGTCCCAGCTGTCCTATAGTGCCGTACCCTGCAGAAAGTCTCTCTTCTGCTATGCACTTAAAACTCCCACAATCTAAGGTCTCTGTGCAATTATGTCATAAAAGTGACCACAGCTGACTTATGCTAACCGAGGTTCTTGCATCTTAACCGAGTGGTTTTCACGGATGATGGTTGTATGCTTTTATACAACTTTATATGATTCAAAATGCCTCAGAAAAACGTAAAACATGAGTAAACATTTTTCTGCTAGGAAATAGTTAACTGTAATAATTTAATTGCATAGAACTTTCTGGAAGTGAACATTTCCCCAAAAATACATTTTTTTTTATAAAATCAGAGATTAAGCAAAGATCATCTTTTCCATACAATGACTTTATAAACTTTATAAAGGACCACCAAGAAACACAAAGTATTGATATCCCAAGACTTGAATTTCTGAAAGTGAATTTTTGCTTTAAAGGTGCCAATGAATGCATTAAAATAATAATAATGTTAAATTGTTTTCTGATATCTACATAGACGGTATGTGCTTTATTAAGTGCAAAAAGTTTTCAGAGATGCTTTTCATGTGTTTATTTACAATTTGCAAAACTCGCAGCCTTTGCAGCTTTTCAATGATGTTCAGCTCGCGTGATTACGTCACTTCATAACGTTCCCATGTCAACAGGGGACATGGCTGTAAATGCAACATTTTTCAACTTTCTGCTAAGATATATGTGTCACGACGGGTAACAGGAATCAGGACGCAAGTGCGAAGTTCACAATGAAAAAGAACAAAACACGAGAACCAAACAACGGGCAGGTAAGTAAAACAGGAACACTCAATAAGAGCACAGGTACAGACATGGAATTAGCGACAATGATCACAGACAAGGGTATAAATACACATAGGGTACGTCTCAATCAGCTCCCTTGTTCAGTAGTCACGGCACTGCTCAGGGAGTCGGCCATTTTAAGGGCTGTCTCAATCGCAAAATCCTTCCAGTGCACTGGAACGTTCGTTCCCTAAAAATTCCCACAATGCAACGCAAAAACCAGTGAGCATCGATGTTCCCTATGTTCCCTAACCGGAAATTACGTCACCTTTTTAAAGCTCACCAACTGAAAATCACGTGATCCAACTTAATAAACTTTATGAAATGTGACAGAACTTGTAAAAAAAACACGTTTGTTTTAGTTTGAAATATAAACACACATCGCTACACAGTAAGGGACCACAATCTACTTAATATTTAAAATAATAGTATTTATTTAAAATTGTAAAAAAAATATATAAATGAAGTAATTATATTCCCCAATTTTGTGCACAGATATGTAAGAGAATAATTTCAAAATGTACTGTTTAAAATTAAGTCAGAGAGATGTTGGTTTTGCCGGTTGTTGATAAGTGAGTAATCACAACGTGCTAAAGCAGCCACATGACAGAAAAATAAGTGAACAGTGTCCCAATGTCAAGTGAGCTAGGGTGCTTACAAGTGCCCGAACCTGTGTACACGATATACTGATTCCCGACCTCGGGAGCTAGGGAACGAATTGAGACACAGATTAAATGAGATCAGGTGTAACAACAAGCAATCAATTAACACATGTCCAGGTGACGACAATCGGAACAGATACAAAACAGATACAAAACATGACACTGTTAACCATGACAATATGTGACTTTTGCTAAAAATGCGGGGAGTAGGAAATCTGTAATTTATGCGTCGAAAGTGCGTCGAAAGTGCGACCTATTTGAAAAATGCGGACTTTGGCTGATTATGCATTGAATCATACGATCGCATAATCACGTTTTTCTGGAGGGACTGAGAAATGGTCTTTTATTACCTTATTTGAAAGAATCATGAATAATAATCTTGAGCTTTGCTCTGATTGGCTGTCTCTTAACATGGCTCATCTTAGTAGCTCTGTGTGTGTGTAAACAGACCTTATGTTTGAGTCTGTATCAGATGAAGATACAGATTTTGAGGAATAATCAATTATTCAGATATTGGAAATGGATGTTTCTGACTGGTAAGTTTGTGTTTTTTTTCAGTATGGACCTGCAAAACGTAACTGTAACGTCAATAGTAGAACTTCAGCCTAAACGGAAGCATATAGCATTAACTAGCATATAGCGCTATTTGAGCAGTCACATCTTTATTTTTAGCATTGTAACAACATTGCACCTAATTTAATGTGTGATTTAATGTTGGGGCGTACATCTCAACTAACGTCAAAATCTGTGTTATGTTTAGGTTGACCTGTTATCCAGCGGTCTTTTGCATAACGAGGGAGGAAACAATTGTCTTTGAGGCTCACGATATGTGATAACCATGTACAGAACGCTATGCCTAGATTAATACATTTTTACATTTTACGGCACCTTTAAGTTAAAAAGTGCAGTGTACAACTTGAGGTATCTCAATAATCTAGGACAGAAAACCACAAGCCGCATTTACGACATTTACCAATGTTACAGTCTGGTTGTTTGCTCAAAAGCTCAGTTCATGGTAAATGAAAGCTCTCTGGCTCAGTAGCGGTGGGTGATGGATATTCGCATGTTATTGCTCATCACTGCAAGAAATACACAGAAGGCCTAACATTGTACTTTTAGAGCTTTTGCCCCACAGAGACGGTTGGAGAAGTAAAGGTGCTGACAGATAGATGGCACATGATCCATTTCCTCCTGCGCCACAGAGGTGCATTAGATATTCTTTCTCCAAGAACCCGGCATCCAATCTCACCAGGTGATTTATTTCAATAATCCACTAACTTCATAACAGAACAGGATGATGCTTCTTCAGATGCTGTGTGTTCCTGTAGAAGAATGTAATGTGATGTGTATGACATTAAAAACACTACAATGGCTGTACTTGGCAAAATCCTAAAATAATCAGTAAAATCATGGATTAAAAAGATGAAGCTTGTCTATGGTATAAGCAATTTGTTTTTAATAAATATATTTTAACAATGGACGATTCCTGCTCACACAGTTGAAAATTTATTTATTTGTTTTAATGCATATATAATGAACTTTGTTTGTTTTACTGGGCTAATGCATTCATAAGAGTATATCTGCTCAAATAATCATGAGGACCATCAGTTGTACCCTTGGAAACTCGTCATTTGACGTGGCCAGTTTTGAGCATTTTGATTTGGAGCAACCCTTCAATATGGATATCTTCAATAATACTATCCCATGACCCCATGGGAAAAGAGTCAGCCAATGAAGAAGGAGGGCTGTTGTTATATTTAAAAAATGACAGTAACAAGCATGTGTTCAAATGTATATTGCATTTGTTTAACACAATGTTCTTTTGAGAAGTTGTGTCAATGTGCCTCCATATTTGCAATGCCTCCAGGTCTTGTTAGAACAAGCAAATGGGCAAAGTTCCTCCCCCAGATAATTTCATTGTTTTACTGGAAGGCGCGACTAGAGCGGCTGTACTGATCATTGCGATATATCCAATTTATATCAATATGATTGACGCGTCTTCTAATGTAACGTATGTGTGTGTAAGTGTGTATTAGTACATGTTAATGATATGCAAAAGGTACAAACCCCAAAGTAAACGATGAGACGAGTTATCATTTCTAAAATAAATCTCTTTTCATGGACTACAACAAATACATGGATTGTAGGCAACAGTTTACTTCCAGGTCCGGATGATGTAGAGAAGACCGACATTATCATAATTCCTCCCGCTTGGACTCACAGCCTGTAAGTTAACTCCTGTTAGCATTGCATCGTGAGCGAATCTTTCAAACATGGTAAGGAGCGTCAAATTTCCGTCTGACATCAGAGGGATTCAGGCCAATCACAATGTACAGATTAGCTGGCAAATCAGGGACACAGAGCTTTTCAAATCTGTGCATTTCAGGAAGAGAGTGAAATCTGGAGCTACAAAAATGTACGAAATGTGGAAAATAATGTGTTTTTTAACCATAAACCATGCAAACGCATTGTATTATACCAAATACACAAAATAACATTGTTTTAAAGCAATGAAATAGGTGCTCTTTAAAGTCCCCGTTAACCAGATGTTACACGCCAGTCAGGTACAGTTTATATTTTACACTTTTTAAGGTTAAATTTGAATCTGTACATTAAAAACGCCCTCTTCAGGCTTCCCTCAAGAGGCTTTGGGAAACAAATGGCATGGCTTGTTTTTTACCCTATGATTTCATTGGACATAGAAAAGTAGACATTATTCACAAATGGAACTGGCATAAGACTGACATTTGGAGGGGGAGGAGTTAACAGATGCTCCCAAGCCGTCTAGCTGACGTCATGAGAGAACTAGCGCCACAAGAGGGCAGAAGTACATTTTCAGATTGTTGATTCTTTGAAGTTTATGAGGGCACATGAATTTAAAATTAATAATGACTTACACAGACTAATTGTTTGTAATAAATACTGCAATATTCCATAAAAAAATAAAAATGGTCAGTTTTGATTTCATGGGGACTTTAAGGATGTGCTTCTTAGAGCCACGTTGACCCCAATTAAAGAAATAACACAAACATTTTAATATAAAATTATTCGTTCGTGTTTGATAACTAATAAAAATAAGTCATAACATCTAAAACGAGGGGAAAGTCGATTATGATTGAATTTTCATCTTTGCGTAAACTATTCCTTTGATTTTGGGCTGCCCTGGGAATGTTTATAATGGTTTGTTATTAAAATAAGTATCTGCATATGGATTGTAAATATAGGAGGGGTGTTGGGAATGAGAGCATATCTTCCACAGTGCACTTTGCAGTCAGTCTGTTAGGGGAGGAGGGGAAGGAGGGGGCCGCGCTCGCTGCTGGATCGCTTATCTGAGATCTCAAAGTCCGCCTCGCGTCCGTGCGCTCTCCCCTCTCCGCGGACCTGCCATGGATGTTGCTCCTGGATGTATAATCTTTATGATCTTCCTTCACTTTCAGCATGCGGAATCTCTTTACATCGCCGACAGTATAGGTACGTGGAGATGTCTTCATTGTCAGTACCGATCCCGGTTACTTTATGCCAGAGATTGCGATCCGTATCCACCGTTATCAAGCTGCAACTCAGTTGTCTTTGCATGCTTCGGCAACTAATACTTTTATTAAAACGATACGGAGCAGTTTAAAGCCGACAGAAATCCGCGTCATCAGCCTTTTGCGTTGTGTTAAAAGTGTGTAACTTTTTACAGCATCTAAACTGAAACATCTCCAACTTTTGTTACAGTACAAAGGACATTTAAACTTATTGTGATATAAATTACTATGCATCTAAAACGGAAAAAGTAGGAAGACGCACGCATGAATCGTCTCTTCTTAAAAATGCAAACCCTGTATTTTTATTTCTGATGAATGCACAAATATTAAACAGAAAGCATGCATATTACTTGCACGCAGTCTCTTTCCCTAATGAAGTGAAGGATACATATGGATGGGATGCAAAGAGAGCAAAACTGCTTCTCTCATCACAATGATAGGAATGCATGACATAATGCTCATATGTTGTCTATATTTCCTGTTTTTAATGTGTACCACACACCTGTAACTTAAAGAGAAAGTAAAAATGCACTATTTTCATCTGTTTAGACAGACTGACTGTCTGTATCATGCAGCTGATTTGGACAGATGAGTTGAATTATGATGGTAGTGGATGCTTGGCTGTGAAATCTAGTTGCGTTTGTGTCACACATATAATTGTGTGTTCCTGTGTGCATACCCCGGCAGATTCCCTGCAGCATGTCCTGAGGGAGTACGGGCTTGTGAAGCCGGTAAGCGTGGATGCAGACGGACGCTTCCTCTCCCACGCCGTCTCTGCCAGCCGGCTGAGTGGGCAGTGGTCCCACCGGCGCGCGAGGAGGCAGGCCAACCAGTATGGAGAGACCAATGAGTCCGAGACAAACTCCGAGCAGGACCACCTGGGGCACAAGGAGACACTCTTTTATAACGTTACTGTTTTCGGACATGAGCTTCACCTTCGCCTCAAGCTAAATTCCAGGCTCGTGGCACCAGGAGCCAAAGTGGAGTGGCTGGAGGATGATAACCAAACGCACTCTGAACCCTTGTTGCCCAGTCACTGCTTATATGTGGGCTATGTTACTAACATGAGGGATACATCAGTGGCTATAAGCAATTGTGATGGCCTGGTAAGTTATTTTTATTTGATTTATTACGAAAGGCCATGGGTGTCCTTGGGGTCAAGGATATAAAAATATGGGTAAAACTTTACAATATTTGTTAATGCATTAGCTAACATGAATTAATAATGAACAGCATTTATTAATCTTAGTTCATGTTAATTTCTGCATTTTTTTAAAACCAAAATTCGTAATATTAGTTAATGCACAATGAACCAACATAAACAATTGTATTGATATTAACACCCTCATGTTAATCTGAACCTATATGAGTTGAACACAAAAAATATATTTTGATAAATGATGGGCACCCATTTATTTTGTCCTACTGTGGAAGTCAGTGGGTACCATTAACTGTGTGCTTACCATCATTTATCAAACTATCTTCTTTTGAATTCAACACAATAAGAAATTCCTACAGGTTTAGATCAACATGAGGGTATGATGACAATATTTTATTTTTTGCATGAACTATGCCTTTAAGGTTTATTAAATTGGGAAACACTGGGTGGGCTGAGAATCTGAATGAAGGGTCTGTAAAGGTTGACCCCTGACAAAAGCATGACATCATATGCTGTAATTCGTCCAAATGGATCAGGCAGGGTGTGATTTTACAGCAATACAGTGTTTATATATATATACAGTATACTGTCATCATCATTGTTGGCTGTGTTGAGTCGGTTATTCAGCAACTTTAGAATGGCTCTTATATTGGATTTCTGCCAGAGGACCTTCCTGCCGGGCTCCTATGTGTGCTTGTCCTCTGATTGGCATGGTTAATGCTTTTGAAAAGAGGCTGCCAGTCACAACTTATTGACATCGCAAGAAACACAGCCAGTGGTGTGGGGTACATTTTGTTTCCCTACCTAACAACATTACTTTACTGAGGTGACCATGCCAAGTATTTGCTATCCTTCTCCTCTTGCATCAAACAGTTCTTTCCACAAATCGTCCTTGGAGCAGCTATTCGGCCTTGGAAACGGTCCATGAATTAGAGATCGACATAGATATTATTCATGTGTTTATATCTTGGATGAAATTGAAGGAATTCTCGTGCCCTTTGGTGGGTTGAATGCGAGTTGATGAGCGATTTTTTTATTTAAGCGCACATCAGTGCAGGCATTTATAAAATTGATCATGCTAGAGTCACCGCCGGTTTAAAGACACAAAATAATCACCGATTTAATTATGACATGGGCTTTGTCTCAAATGGCACAAGTCCAGATCAAGTGTTATAATTTGGAAACGAGCGCATGAGCTCCCGTGTAGCCACAATATGTGCCCAATCCTTTTGCCAAGCTTGTGCGAACCTCTCAGCGAATAACAACCCAAACGTTTTTACATGTCCAAAGCACCATACCGTAGACTTTTAACATGGCCGTGGGCCTAAATTTTTGATTTGAACAATATAATTGGGGTAAAACAATTATCGTGCGATTAAAATATTTAAAAAAAAAAAATTTTAAATTGTGTGCTGGCACTTCGAAGGCACCACTGCTTTGACACGTTTAGCCTATTGCAACACTTACTTAATAAAACGGCTATAAAGGCATGTTTTCA
Source organism: Paramisgurnus dabryanus (assembly GCF_030506205.2). Taxonomy (NCBI): domain Eukaryota; kingdom Metazoa; phylum Chordata; class Actinopteri; order Cypriniformes; family Cobitidae; genus Paramisgurnus; species Paramisgurnus dabryanus. Next base: position 26,374,256 of record NC_133354.1, read on the forward strand.
AAGTCAATGAGTAATCGTGTTAAAAATCGTGACTATGATTGTTACCAAAATATTCGTGATTATGATTTTGCCCAAAGTCAAGCAGGCCTTATTTAAGAGGACGACCACTAGTTTTACTTGCTCAGTAAAAAGAAAAAGATATTAGAAAAAGTTCACACGAGTTTTGGACCAAATGAAAAGAGTTCTGCTCTCGGGAAAACAAGTCAGAGCCTGGTCTGCGTCATATCCTCAACTTACCAAAGGCAAAATAGCTCATAAATTAATTTGAGTTTGTCAATGAACAAAAAAATGGGAGACGCTTGTTCATATAATTCTGTCTATCAGAACAAAAGGATATGTCATCGGCGATTATTCCACCATCCCTCCACAAACCACAACTCCACCTCATTCCTTAATAAATTAAATAAGTTGTCATATTAAAAGATATGAAAAGAACTCTTTTTCAAAATTTTTACTGATTCGGATTAAGTAACACTATTACTGCATCATTTTTTTATTATTAAAAGATGTGTGAATGGAATAAGGAAGTCTTATATAACCTTTACATTCCGATGCGTACATCTGGGCTTTCCGAATAGAGGGAACAGCACCTTTCCTTTACGATTAGGCCACACAGCAACGGATACAGTACGTATATCCCACCACTGTCTGTACTTGTAACTTTATGGCGTTCCTCACGCGGAGGGTGTTACATTTCTGCGCCTGGAGCACGTGGAGTTCAGAGCATGTCTGGGCAGCATTGGAAAACATTTTGAGTGACCTCACAAGTACAAGCCCCTGCTCCTATACACTCCAGCTGACTCCAGCACTGCAGGCGGAGAGGAGGCTGTAGCCCCGCAGTGAACTCACAGACGCATCCAGCACCACAGGAGAGCCGAGCCCCGGCTTTTAGTCGATGTAGAGTGGTTATTGCGTTTGACCCACGAGGTTGTCACTCTGGAGGTGGAATCTGAAGGGAGAACGGGAAAACGTTTTAGAGTCCTTATGAAAAAGTCAAAAGGATTTAATGTTGCATTTTAGAAAAATTTCCATTTAGCCATGCAACGCAGACTAAATCTGAGCACCTGCTTATGACTGCGTAATTGTTTTATTAGAAAATGTTTGCATAGTTTTTGTGGACGGTGGGATCACAATGTGCACATTAGACAGACAATGCAGAATTGCTCTACATTATTTGGAGTTTGATTTTATTTATTACCTTCATTACCTTACTTATTCAAAAGGTACTGTAGAATGTAAAACTGTATTAATTTAGGCATAGATGAATAATAAGAGTTGTGTACATGGTAACAACATATCGTGAGCCTTAAACACGATTGTTTCCTCCTTCTTATCTAAACCTTGTGCATGCAAAAAACAGACCAATCTCAACATAACACCAACTGTGACATCACAGTCGAGATGTACGCCCCCAACATTAAGTTACACATTAAATTAATTACAATGTTGTTTCTAGGGATGTTAACAAATAATCGATCTTCGATTACTTGTCGATAAGAATTAAATAGATACAATTTAACGATAAGCAAGATCATGCACGTGTGTTTGGTGCTTGTGCAAAACACATACAGCCGGAGATAAAAATGAAGCAAGTGCGGAGAAGTTAAACAAGCCGTGATCACAACGATGCTTGATGCCAAACACAAACCTGTTTTTTTTTAATGTCATGCGAGACTAGGCTATCTGCCAACGCAACGAAATGGCATCCGCAATGGATCTGATAGGGTCCGATACACAAAATGCAAAAAACGGTTAGGATACTGAAAGCAAAGACCCTCTTCAGGGAAGCCTGCAATATTAGCATAGCAATGCTGCTAACGCTGCTATACACGGGGAAGGAGACCAGAAGCTGTTTTAATGAACATATTAAAATGTAGCTAATGTAGCTAGTTTGTACTTTTTGCACATCGTTAACATGTACTAATACACACTTACATACCAAAGAAAATTTAAAGGGGACAGAGAATGAAAAACCATTTTGACCTTGTCTTTGTTGAATAATGGCAGTCTACCCACATTCACAAACATACAAAAAGTGCTAGACATGCTAAACATCTCAGTCTCATAGAAATTCCTCTTTTAGAAATGTCAGCCAGAAAACGGCCCAATCTGAAAAACTGATGCTTATGACATCACAGGTATCTCACTGCCCCTCCACTTTAAAATAATTGGCTACATTTTTTGAGTGGCAGCAAAGTCAGCCAATCAGTAATGAAATTGCAAGTTAAGCCAGTAGGGGGAGCCAAATAGGTGCAAAACCACTTGTTTAAAATCCCCCACCCTAAACGAGCTATCTGAGAGAGGATTTTAGGAAGCTTGTAAGTCATTACAGACACAAACAAAAAATTTTTTGTCTACATGTCACATCACAGAACAATGATAAATACTTCGTTCAATCATTCTATGTCACCTTTAAAAATGTGAATATGGACAATAGGTGCTTTTTAAGTGCACCTTTCAATATTTAAGATATCAAGGTTTATATTATGTAGACTGATTTTATTTAGAAAACTGTAAATCACAAAAAAAAAGATTTAGCTGAGTTTTCACAGACTGAGTCACATATGTTTCAAGCACGTGACTGCACAAACCTGACGACTTTTAATGCTGACTTCATTTTCAATTCCATGCATTTTTTATGCCCCATACGCACACACACCTGCACACACCTAATTCTTATATAATATAATTATATAAATCTTATAAAATATAGATCTGATATAAATTTTATATAAAAATTTGCGGGGGAGGTCAGAAGTCGTGTCATTATGTGGCACTGTTGGAGCAGTAGGTGGGCTGTATGCGACCTCTCATAAATTATTTAAACGGACGCTTTAGTGATGTGAGAATATATAGGTTTAGAAAAGCTCTTTATATTACAAAACTTTATGCAAGATAGATTAAGAGTACATTTTTAGAAGTGTAGCCTCTAAAACTTTGATTTGATTCACACTTGTCAAATAAAAAACTGTAAGGGTAACAATATCATTTATGCAATTTAAACAGCTAAATATGTGCAAACACTTTTTTATGTAAATTTGATCATGTTAAGCTTGCTGGTCCTTGTTTAAAGATGTACGCTGATTCCCAGGAAAAAGATAGAGAGTTAGGGTTTGACTGAGATACTAGTTAAAACTTTACAATTTTGCATGTAACTATTAATAGTACAAGCAAACTAGACTCAAATATTATAAATCTTTAGTCTCCTTTGTTTTCTTGATGCACCTGGAGATCAACACCCCTGATTTTCATCCTTAAATAAACCCCAAGATTTCAATAAGCTAGGTCAATGGTTTTTGTTTACTCTAAATTGAGCAAGAAAGTAAATCTTCATCAATGACCTCCCAAGTGTAAAATCCAGCTAAGACCAGCAGCTGGTTTTAGCTGGTTTAAGGTGGCAGTAGCTGGATCAAGCTGGTCTTCCCTGGTGGGTCAACTGGTCTTCCAGCCTGACCAACTACGTCCAGCTAGACAAGCTTAAAAAATGACCAAAACATAGATAGACCAGATAAATACACTAGCAAAACCAGCTAAAACCAAGCTGGGAGACCAGCTAAAAACCAGCTCACCTGCTAATGCTGGATTTTTCACTAGGGCTTTTTTATTAATGCCCTGAGTAAAACACTTAACCCCTGTCTGCTTGGGGTTCAGGGTTAAACTGCATTTAGTTAGGATGCTGGGACCCTAGCATTTTGTTTAGCTTTGAGCAATGCATTCGAAACCGCTTTAATCTCTTTTAAAGGCTGTTCACTTTTAAATGCACTATTAAATAATTGCACAGACCTGTTGCACAAGTTGTAACATTCTGCAATTGGTACCAAGCTTTGCTGTTGGCATTGGCGTCAATGACTCATTTCACCCGTGTGGTATGTTTCATTTGCTCTTTGCATTAACCTTGTTTTACTCAGACATAACCGCAAACCAGATGAATGCATCTCAGTAGACAGAATGTAATACATACACTGAATTCGGATGTGCCTTTTTTAAACAGGCTGATCTTACCACAAACACTCCTAGCGTCCCTTATGCGGCCCGCCCCAAACTCAAGCCATTGGTTGAGCCAGAAGACAGGGCAGAGTGAGCACAGTCAGAGCAATGTTTTAAAAAATACCACAGCATTTGCGCTGTTCAGGAAATTCAATTTTGTTATTAATAAACTGTTTTGACATTAAAAGAATTGCACGCTTTTAAAGCTACAGTCCGTAACTAATTTTAGTTATTGAGCAGATACATACAAAACTGTTTCTTTACCTTACCTTGACTGTAAATGATTTTGCAGAAAATGTTACTTTGATGTCATTTGACATCACATCAAGATCGAGTATGTATTGTAACCTGCAGTTTAATGTTTAAAACAGAGATGACGATAGAGAGGTGAAATTGCAGCTGTAACAAAACCAAGATTATGAATAAAACCTTAGTTAAGTTGGCTATATACTTCTGCGTTGATTGTAAAGAGGAGTAGCCTACGCAGAGACGTGAACCCTAGGCAGAAGCCATGCGGCGTAGCCTGACGTGCACCTCTGGCAAAAATGGGAATTAACAGGAATTAACGGGAATAAATTAGGAAATTGAAATAACTGCAGAGTTGCCTATAACAGGGAACTTAAATGTAGTTAAAAAATCTAATTTTGTTTAAAATAACAAGATTTAATGCAGTTTAAGTTGAATTTTTTACCCTGCAGATTCCTCAGTCACATGCACACTGCTTACTAGAATGATTTTTGAAGGATTTTTGATCAATTAAATTCAGGCTTGATGAGTGCAAGTATCAGGATTCTTTGATAAATAAAAAGTTAAAAAAGAACAATTTATTTAAAATAAAAATATTTTGTAACAATAAACTCTACCGTTCAAAAGTTGAGTGTTGGGTGATTCTTTTTTCTTTTTTAAACGTCAATTTTAAAATTTGTATTACCTTGCGTGCATGTTCGCTTATGCGCAAACAAAATGTTTATTTATGTTCGTATATGATATAGTTTATAGAAATTTCCCCAAAAAGTTTCCAATTTGGAATATTTCCAAAATTCCCCAGATTAAGTTCCCATGGAAAGTTTCTGGAAATTTACAGGAAAGTTTCTGCCCCTTTGTAACCCTCAACAGAACACATGTTAGGTTATTAAGTAAACCTATGCTGGGTTGTTTCATCTCATGGTTGAGTTAACAACAACCCAGCATGCGTTCTGTCCAATATTTACCTCGCTTTGGGTTAAAAATAACTTCGCAAAATATAGAGTGAGCTATGTGTACCGCAAGCACTGTGATTGGTCTGCTAAAACCCTTTCTCCGGCCAAAAAGATTGCACGCATTGTGACAGTAAAAATGATGGACTAAGTTGAGGAGCTATACTTAACAAAAGTATGTTGACCTCAATCACTGCTTATGCTTCTCCATAAACATACACAATTTTCTTCAGCTTTTGCCTCGATACTGTAAATGCCTGTGGACATGGTCTACTCGCGATCTGCATGTGTAATTGCACGTCGACGCAAACAACAAACCAAAAGTATGAATAAAAACTGATGTGTAACCTACAGCATAGTGGTCCTACGCAGAACAATAAAGCCAGCCTTACAGTGAATCATTGCAAGAAGGAAGCTATTGTCATTAAATAAACATTTTAAAGGGGCCATGTCGCGAGACTTTTTTAAAATGTAAAATAACTCTTTGGGGTCCCCAGAGTACACATGCGAAGTTTTAGCTTAAAATACCATATAGATCATTTATTAGAACATGGTAAAATTGACACTTTGTAGGTGTGAGCAAAAATGTGGTGTTTTGGGTGTGTCCTTTAAAATGCAAATGAGCAATTGAAACTCAATTGTGCTGTCAATTATTTTCTCTCTCTCTCTCTCTCTCTCTCTCTTTCTCTCTGCACTAAATGGCTGTGTCGTGGTTGAATAGTGCAGATTAAGGGGCGGTATTATTATAATAAGATCTACTTATGACATCACAAGGGGAGCCAAATTTCAATGATCTATTTTTGCACGTGCTTGCAGAGAATGGTTTACCAAAACTAAGTTACTGGGTTGATCTTTTTCACATTTTCTAGGTTAAAAGACGCACTTTATAGCAATTATAGCACTCAAACATGGAAAAAGTCAGAATTTCATGCCATGGCCCCTTTAAACATGTTAAGTTATGCGGACCTGCACTGTTGTAGTTGTCGCTAAAATCCGATAATCTGATAAGCTTATATGTGTTGTTTTTCAGTAAAGGATCATGTTCAAAGCTCATTGGTGCAGAGTCTGTCATAAAGCTCAGTAGTGCAGGTGCGAACCGTGAGCCCCTGTTAGGTGTGAAGGGACTGGGACTCGCACCATGAACATGTGCTTTACTTCTCCAGCAGGGGAACAAGCTGTTGCTTGCAGCCAAAGCTAGTTTGTAATAAGAAGCCTGAAATTAGCAGGATAATCATACTGGATCAAGCTTAGTTCAGAATACTGTAGGATTACATGGACTTGTGGAAATGTTTAGGCTGGTTGAGAGAGGTGGTGTCTTATATCAGTAACCATAGTGAAGTGAAATCTCAAAAATGGTCAGATTTGATTTAAGATGCTTTTTGGTTCTCCCAATTCAACTTGTAAATAGTTTTCTAAAAAAAAATCCTTCCAAATTTAATAAATTACAAGTTTTCTGTTATTTAAATAAGCCGAAGTGCAAAGCATCCTACAATACAGTCACCTGCCATAATGGCAACATAACATCATGTTGGGTGTGGCCAGCTCATTTCAAACTTCAAACTCCAAAAGAAGCCAACTCATAGATTCTGATCTGTGCCGAACCCTGATGATATAACATCATTATGATCCCCGCACACAAGGGAATACAGAAACATCTGGAAAACAGAATACAAATGAAAAGTTTTTTGTTAACACCCCTCTATTTCTCCATTAGTCCGATATTTTTTATTTAAGTCACCCAAGCATTCACTGGTACGCTTGTGTTATTGTCATCCTCTGTGCCGATACAACCCCGTGTTTCTTTTGTATCAGGACACCTTCACCTTCGATGAAACAGAGTGTACATTACACTGATTCAGGATCAGACCAATAGCCTTTAATCTTGCGAACATGCTCTTTTGATGTCAGCTTTGTTCAGGGTGGGTTTGGTCGGCGCCACACGAGCTACGCCTATTGCACAAGCTCGGCACACAGGGTGTCTCCAGTGAATTGAAAAAGACTGGTTGCTGTTTTTTAGGACAATCTGTCAGACGTAAGCACGAGGGCCTTGGCGCTACTTAGCTGTGTGTGAGCGTGCGTGTCAGCATACCGTAGCAGAGGATAAAAAGGGAGGACTAGTCAGGTAGAATTGCTCCAGAAATCTCCTGGCACCTGTCTCCTGGGAACTTTTCGGAGTGCTTTGATGATGTCATTAACATTCCACCAGCGAGGTCTCCAAAACGTAAAATCGGAGAAAAAATAAATACTCGGAGCAAAACGCCAGAGTGCACTGCTTGGTGTGCTGAAGTGAGAGAGGTTCAGGGGTACAAATGAAATCACTCGAGAGCTTTGGCCAACCATTCTTACAAAGTCTCATCTTCCAGTTGGAAGGCAACTCTCAATTCTGGAATGGCTTCTGAGCTTTTATTGTGAACTTCAACTTAAAGGGAAAGTTCACCCAAAAATGGAAATTCGGTCATCATTTACTCACCCTCAATAATAGTAAATGATGACTGAATTTTTTTTTTTGGGTGAACTAGCCCTTTAAGAGTCTAGTGATGTGGCAGCTGAGAGAGAGAGAGAGAGAGAGAGCGAGAGAGGTCTGGGCTGCATAGTCTTCTGATACCTTGAAGACAGCCCTCTCCTTCCTGACCGATACAAGCATTTATGGAGGATTGGGAAGGGATTCATATGCTAGATAAGAAGTCCCTGAGGGTGTACTCAACTGAACTCACTACAAGAACCTCAGCAGAATTCCTTAAGTTTTCGGATGTATTGAGGAATTCTTGGATGTATTAAGATGTTTTGTTGCTGTTCTTAATAAAGGCAAACGGTTTTCTAACTTAATATGTTTGGAAGTAATTTGGGAAATACTGTCCTCACTTATCTTTTCTCTTTGTTCTGTTTCTTATTCTCTAGGCTAAGTTATGCTGATAGTGTGACACATTGCTCTTTAACTGCAATGTTTTGACAATCTAAGTATTAGCCCAGCATTGCAAAAACAAAGCAGACAGTAAAAACAAAACAAAATATCTCCCTAATTAAATAAATTTACTTTAGGGTTTAAGACGTATGAGACAATTTAACATGACTTCTTAACATGAATACATATTAAACATATTAAAATTTACTTTTTTTAAGCATAAACTTCACAAAATTTTGTTAGATTGATGCCAGAAATATACATTTATTGTAGTGCTGTCAAACGATTAATCACGATTAATTGCATACCAAATAAAAATGTGTGTTTTATAATATATGCGTAAATGTGTAATAATTATGTATATATAAATACAAACACATACATGTATAAATACAAGACAAATGTGATTTATATTAGGGCCAGGACTCGATTAAAAAAATTAATCTAATTAATTAGAGGCTTTGTAATTAATTAATCGAAATTAATCACATATAAATATTTGACCTGAGAACATTGAGAAGTTATTTTTTCACATGGATTTTTAGTATACCATGAATAATGACTGAATACATAAGCTTAAGCAACAAAATATTGTTTATTTTTGTTCAACCAAGTCGTTGTACTCGGAGTCGGGCTAACGTCCACGCTAGCTGCTATATGTTTTGCATTGAGATGATTTTTGAGGCTCGATGTGCTGCGATGATTTGTGAATTCCTTGTTGCATAGCTTACACACAACCATGCTCTTATCGACGCTTCCATCCGTTCATTTTTTATAAAAAAAAATTATCATCCACGGGGCCAACCAAAGCGATCTCATCAGCTTCTTCGTTCATGTGCACTGTGGTTTGTTGTTGTCTGAAGTCATGAACGCTAGTTGGTGCTCCAGTATAATCGGTCCGCCGAAACTCATCCAATGAGAAATGTTCCGCGGTGCAAAAATAAGTGAATTTAAAATGCGTTAAAAATGTTTAACGCGTTATTTTTTGTGTAATTAATTAATCTTTATTAATGCGTTAAAGTCCCGGCCCTAATTTATATATATTTTTTATATAATGTAAAGGATACAAAACTCTTTTTCACAACATTTATTATTATGTTATCGTGTTTTATTGTGTTTTATTGAGTTACTTAGCTGTATTTTTTGTTATGAAGGCTTAACCGCATTTTGATTGATATTATTTGGAATGCAATATTTATATTTATATTTATAACACACAGGACACACACATATATTATGCAAATATGCAAACACAACCTTTTATTTTGTATGCAAATGTTTGACAGCCCTAATTTATTAAAATTAAAATAATAAACGTAATATGTGTTCATGAATGACAAAAATACTGATTAAGAAAAATAAAGTCACCATAAAACGAAAGTAGCAATTCTTTTTTTCTCTATCATGGCGTTTATCCAAGTGAAAAGGCTTCTGATATAAGAAAAAAATATGGTGTGTTGTCCATCGAGAACTGATTAGATCATTGGAAGTTGGGCCACGTTGCTAATTGCTAATCATTACGATCTTTTCCCGGTCAGACACAAGTCTCCAAAAAACCCATCTTCTTGCCATTCCTTGTGACAGGAAGTGAAGAGAGGTCGTTTGGATGAGGGTAGAAGGTTAAAGTTTTTGATTAAAGATTATGAGGGCACATTAATTTTTAAAAAAATAATTAAGCGCACAGATGAGTCATTTATAGAAACACTATAATATTCTATAAAAAATGTAAGTTTGAATTTCAATTTCGTCATGACTCGTGTGATGAGAGTGTTTATAACTACAAGCTAATTTACACTTATACAATGGCAGAAAAATAATTTTTTGGTATTGTTTGTTTTTGTTGAAGTTTAGGATCAGTGTGAATTAACCTTAAAAAGCTAAAAAAAATATTACAGTACAAAGCCATAAGTATTAGATCACGGTTGAGCAGAACAAGCTGTCAGTGACTGACGGTGCTGGTTTGGTGCAGTCTACCTAGTGCATCACCTTTATTGAAATAACCATGTATTTTTGTGGTTAAAGCGTAGTATCCCTGTTTTTGGTGTATTCATTCACTACAGTAACCATGGCTGCGTCCGAAACCGAACTATACTTCCATAAAAGCAGTAGGCGAGGCGAGTAGTATGTCCAAATTCATAGTGTTCTTAAACAGTAGGCGAAAAGTACCCGGATGACCTAGTACTTCTGGCAGGATCCCAAGGTGTTCATTCGATGGACACTGCTATCCCCCAGGTGAGCCCCAAGGAGAGAAGTTATCCATTGAAGAAGACGGAGGGGCGTTGTTTTATTCAAAAATGACCAATCGCGTTAACACAGCTCTTTTCAAATACAAAAACATATATTAAACAGCTCTCCCTTGTGGTTAAATTAGGGTAGTTTAACGTCATTCCAGTTAACGACTAACTTATGATGACGTATGTCACATGATGGTTCAATATGGCGAATGTAGTCCTTAACGTGTATGTAGCTCGTCATGTGTGTGGTTCGTAATTTCATAATATGTGTTCTGCGCGTCAAGTGATCTCTTTGTGCATCACGTGTCTTGTCAAAATAAGTGCTTTAGGGTTTATGATAAAAGAGACGCTTATGTTTGCCAGATACTCGCATAATCTCATGCGTTATCAGAGTTTACTGTTAAGGGAGTGTCTTGCGTGTATCTTTTATCATAAACAGTTTTGACGCGTGTGAAGCAGGCACTTATTTTGACAAAACTCATGATGCACATGATTCGCATGACGCAACAAACACATATTTTGAAAACACAAGCAACACACATGACACTCCGAACACTTATTTTGAATTAGCGCCTCTCGGATGAGCAGTCACCAGCCGCCACTGCTTTATACTATCCATATTTATATTATATAGTATCTACTGTTTTAACTGTCGATGTGTAGGTACTTCAGCCCTTGTTTTTTATTTGTTTTAACTGTAGTAAAACCATGGTTAATTTTCGTAAGGGCAGCATAGTCTGTTTGTGATGCTTAACCAGCATGGTCTTTTTGGCTAAGCTGGTTGACCATGTAACTCTAGCTATAGAGAAAGCCAAGTGGGGACACAAGTAATCCAACATCCCATGCTGGCCTCATTTCCTTATCCTTAATATGACACTAGTTTTAGTTTGGCTGTATTTGATTTTGTTTGGATGTGATTAAATCTCATCTTCAAAGAAGTGAGAAGAGTTGGAGGGAGGTCCAAGTATAAGATTTCCTTGTGTTTAAGAAAGAGAAAGAAACAAGACGATGAGTTCTTGGCAGCTGATGATGTGGCGAAGAGCTTGTAACATGAGATCATGGTTACCAATGAGGACCTGAATTCTCCAGAGGCCCATTGATAGAAAAGCTTTCCAGTGAGACATGACTTTATCTAAAAAGTTTTGCGGAAAGAAAGGCTGATTTCCATCTTAAATACGTTATTAGCTCTTCGGAAAAAGTGTTAGCACTTGACAAAAATGTAAGTGTTGCAACTGGAAGCAGGGATTCTTGACACTTTTGAGCTTTGTCCAGACCTCCTACAGGAAATCTGTGTCCATGTGTGTGTTAAATACTTTGTAGTTTTTGGCACCACCGTCATTGCTTTATCACACGAACATTCCCTATAAACTCTTTGCCAGATTTTAGGAATTACATTCTTTATCTGTCATTAAAAAAATTCCAGTTTTTCCTCCACTCTGATAGCTGCCTTATATTCCCAGTTAGATACTAAGAGAGGTGGACATCTGTGTGAAATCCAGGCCAACGATTGGACACTCTGTGACGGAGCAGCGGCTTTGGCTCAGAGAGTTTGTGTCTCTTTGCCCAGCTCAGAAGATAAATGATGAGGAGGAACACACAAGCCGTGCCTCTCTCTGTGGGATAGCTCTTATAATGGCTATTTCACTTCACTGTGTGTCTGTTCAGACACGCTCAGGTTTTTTGGAATCAAGGCCTGTCTTCAATCAAGACTTCATAATCCTTGAGTTATCTGACCTGAATCATCATTGGACTAGCACGGTCTGCTACAGTGCCATGCATAAAATTTGCATTCAAAATGAATCACACAAAATCTTTTCTAATATTTGAATTATTTTTCCTAGACATCAATAAGATTAAATGGAGAGCAAATGAAAACATTTGCGTCTCAGAAGTTTACTGCGTCTCAGATAAGACCAGTTGCACCACTTTTCTGTTTCTCTTTAATTATACTAATTTTATATCTGCCTCATTGCTTTCTCAATAAGGTCTGTTTACACACACACTGAGCTACTGAAGGAGCTGCTCTGAGAAACAGCCAATCAGAGCAGAGCTCCACATTATTATTCATGACCCTTTCAAATAAGGTAATAATAGACCATTTCATTCTAAAGGCAAATCCTAGGGTTGTAAATGGACATGTAAAACTGTTTCTGGATCATTGTTGCACTTAATAAAGCCACAAACCTTCTATGTAGATATCAGAGAGAACTATTTAACCTTTCAATGTGTTCTTTGGCACCTTTAAATGGTTTGGTTGGACTGGAATGAGAGCATTGTGTTTTGAACATACTGTATCTATACAGTAAAATTCAATCTTATTTCAAAAGAATATTAAAAATCCCAAGGGTATAAGCTCAGGCAATATAATTGTAATATACAAAGTTATTATAGTGCACAGAGCAATAGTGTGTCTGTCGTTTACGTGGCAATGTTTTATCTGTTTTACAGTAGATTGAATATACTGTAGATAGAAGAGACTGATTAAAGTTACATCACAGTCACAAATTGGCTCTGCTGCCCCAACAAAAACACACCTGAGAAAGCTCATCTTCATAAGTCTGACTGATCTTGGTCTTGCATAAATAAACTCAAAGATGTGCCTTGGCTTTGCTTTTCACTAAAAGAATGAAGACAGTGCTAATGTTCTGTATAAATGAAAACATAAGTCCCTGTTTTAGTAAGGCAGATCCTCTTGCAGTTCTCCATGAAGCAAAGCATGTTTAAAAACAAGGTTAATATCCATTTTCCCTTAACCAGGTCATGTTTGGAGATTTGGAGAAATCTGATTTCAAACAAAATAGGTCGATTTATAGTCGTGCATAAGGGCTATGCCGTAGGTTATCCATAGCCTGACGTGCACCTCGCCAAATTTTTAAAACAGCGCGTCAGTTCTACGTGCACCGCAAGCGCTGTGATTGGTCTACTAGAACGCCTCTTGTCAGGAAATTTTTTTTGTCATAGCTATTTCTGTTTGTGATAGTGAGAACAAAGATGGGCCAAGTTGAAACTGCAACATTAGTCATTGTTTATTTACTTCCATCACTGATGGTCTTCTCATAACATACACAACCAGCTTCGTTTGTGGGTTAAACTTTCCAAGCTGCTTCTTCATTGACGGTCACGCTGCTACTGCGGTTACATGCATGAAAACCGCCTACCAGCGCTCTGCATGTGTGTTTGCACGTCGACGTGGACGACGCAAAAGTATAAATGAAAACCAATGCGTAACCTATGCCGTCGCGGCTACGCTGTTGGACCTACGCACAACTATAATGAGCCCTTTAGTCTGCCCTTGTTCTCCCAAGCCTTAAAGGTGCCACAGAATGCATTGAATTAATCTGTGAATTATTCTCTGATATCTACATAGAAGCTTTGTGGCTTTATTAAGTGCAAACTGATCCAGAGAAAATTTTACAACCCTAGGATTTGCCTTTTGTCTATTATTAGCTTATTTGAAAGGGTCATGATGAATAATAACGTTGAGCTCTGCTCTGATTGGCTGTTTCTCAGAGCGGCTCATTCAGTAGCTCTGTGTGTGTGTAAACAGATCTTATGTTTGAGTCTGTATCAGATGAAGATACAGATTTGGAAGAATAATCAATTGTTTGGAGATTGAGGTTGTAAGTTTTTTTTAGTATGGACATGCAAAACGTAACTGTAATGTCAATAGAAGAACTTCAGCCTAAACGCTAGCATATAAGATTAACTAGCATATAGCCCTAGCTCAGCAGTCACAACAATGTACTTAAAGGGATACTCCACTTTTTTTGAAAATATGCTAATTTTCCAGCTCCCCTAGAGTTAAACATTTGATTTTTACTGTTTTGGAATCCATTCAGCCGATCTCTGGGTGTGGCGCTAGCACTTTTAGCATAGCTTAGCATAATCCATTAAATCTGCTTAGACCATTAGCATCGCGCTCAAAAATAACCAAAGAGTTTCGATATTTTTCCTATTTAAAACTCTTCTGTAGTTACATTGTGTACTAAGACTGACAGAAAATAAAAGTTGGGATTTTCTAGGCAGATATGGCTAGGACTATACTCTCATTCTGGCGTAATAATCAAGGACTTTGCTGATGTAACATGTCTGCAGCAGGCGTAGTGATATTATGCACTGCCCAAAAATAGTCCCCTTGGTTACTTTCAATAACTTAAAAAAAAGTGGAATGTCCCTTTAATTTAATGCGCAATTTGTTGATTGGTCTGTTTTTTGCATGCACAAGGTTTACATAAGGAGGAGGAAACAATCGTGTTTGAGGCTCATGATATGTCATTACCATGTACACAACTCTTATTATTCATCTATGCCTAGATAAACCGTTAAACATTTTATGGCACCTTTAAATAACAGCCATGAGGATCTATGGAAAAACTTAAAACTTCATTTAATTTCACAGTAATCAGTCACATTGACATGACATTTATGCCTCAGGTGATGGACTCAAAAATGTTTCCAGAACTGAGCGACTGATGATGAATTAACAAATGTTTTTTTTTTACTTCTTGTGGCCCATCTTGTTCCATCACTGGAATATCGCCCACAATCTGGCGATATTCCATTGATGGGACAAGATAGGGTGTAAGTGTGGTGATCTGTCCATCATGCTAGTTTTGATATGATATTAGACTCATCACACAAATTCTTCTCTTTTATCAGCTGTGAAGCACAGCAAATTTTAACACCACATAAACAGCCTGCTGCTTAAAGTCACAATCCGGCCTGGAGACGGACTTCACCTTCTGTCTCATTTGGTTTCCTTCTATGTGTGCGTGTCTATCTGTCTAGCACATAATCGCTTGGTCTGGACTCGATCTCCGTTTGCAACCTGAATTGAATCAGCCAGCTATGAGACATGTGTTAGGACTGTGTTTTATGTCATGATGCAAAGCAGCGTTTCTTTTCCACCACCAAGCCTTAATTCAAACAGGAGCTTAAAAAACTAGGCAGTGGGAGGAACTGAATTGGATTAATAGTTTTGTAGCTGTCGGAAAACCAATATAAGCACTGTAGAGAACGCTACTAACTTAACTACTAACTTAATTTAAGTGTAGCTCTGTTATATCCGTAGCTTTTTCAGTTAAAACTGTTTTCAGGCGAGCAGTGTAGCTGTTTTTAATGTCACACTGTATCGTGCCTGCAGCTTTAGATGAGACAATGATCAAAAAATGCTTTTGCATAAACTGTCCTCTGTTTAAGATGTTGCTTTGGGAATTCTGATTCGTTCTGTTCAATCGGTTTGTTCGAATGATTCATGTAATGAACTGATTTCAGAGTCACCATGGAGTCAGGGGTTCTGGATTTTCCATATGAAGAGTGGGCGGTTTTCATGCCCACACATATAGAAACTGTATTTGTTTCTGCTCATGAACTCTCGGTTGGATTTTTGGCGGATAGGCAGTCCAGCTAGAGGCCACCCAAAATGGCCTGGATTGAATAAAAGGGTGTTGCTGGCCCGGCATGCTCTGTCGGAGGTGTTGCGGTGTGTTTTCGTGTGAATACAATGCAACAATTAAAAAATTATATTTACAGATGAGTATTAGAGCCTAAAAAATATTAATGCTGTGCTTGAAAGAGCCAAGAGATAGGCATTAACCATGGTTTTTTCATAAGGAAAAAGGAGGCTTGATTTTGATGATGGGTTTCATTTCAGATTACAGGATTTGGAGATTTCCCAAAAGACTCCAAATGGAAAGAATTATTCACTTGAAAAGCCACACTCATTCGATTGTCCAGTAAAACCACATTTGACTAGTTTTTCCCAAAAATCTGATCATTCATAGCCATTGAAAACAATGTTTTGGGCTTTGTCTGTCAATGAAGTGTTCAATAGTTTCAATGTTGCATTGTCTTACAATATAACATCTGGACTGAAATATAGTCTGCTAAGCATAAATTATCTTTCTGCTGGCTGTAGTGATCATTTGGAGCTATTAAAATAGGAAAAGTCACATGGAATATTGGAAATTCTAGGAGGAGAGGGTGAGGAATTAATTAAAGAGGTGTAGAAATTTCTTTGGCCTAATAAAAATAAATCAAATGTCACAACTTAATATTATTCTGTGGGAACTGATTTAAATGTTAGTTTAAATAAATATTTTTATTACAGTTTCACAGTTCAGATGTTGTAATTACTGGGTTAGATGCAGTGCAATGGAAATGAAACACAGATCACAGTACGATGCACTTTTAAGAGTTGAAGTGTCTTTAACTACACTTTTAAAAACAAATGTTGCTAAATAGCACTAAAAGTGGTTCACTGGCTTGTAATCATAGGGGAAGCATTTGTAGTGCTAAACATCACCTATGTAGCACCTGTGTAGCACCTGTTTAGAGTTATGTTGTGCTTTGTTGAATCATAACGCCCCAGACAGCCAGCGACCAGCAGTAGCAGAGCGACGCGATCTCATTCATTTCAATGGAAACCTGGCGACTTCCGGCGGCAAGAGCGAAAGTAACCGTTAGCGACCGAATGGGCGTGTCCAGCGACGGGAGAAAGTTAAGAAAAGTTTAACTTTATGCAAATGTTGAGCGAATTTCGGGAGCGACTACCAATGAGAACGAAGCAGTGGAGTTCACGTCATCCTTCTCTCGTCAGTTACTGGCGTGGATGGTACTCATTTGTTTATGACAAGCAGATTTAGAAACGCCTCATTGAAAGAGACGAGCGACACACAGCGATAACATCGCTGGCTGTCTGAATGCAGCTTAAGTGGTGCTGTAGTCAGGCTTTAGCACCGTGTATGGTTCTACAGATTTGATTTATTTATTTATTTATTGGGTTGTACTCTTCAAAATGTGGCATCTGTTACATGAAACAACAAAAATACATAATGGGCAAAGAAATAATACATTTAAAGGTTAGACTTTATTTTACAGTGTCCTTAAATTATACATTTAAATATTGAGTAATAATGATTAACAACATGTACCTTCTATAGGCTTAGGGTTTGGTTCAGGGTTAATTGCATGCATTATTTACTGTTTTAACACATTTAACATGTGTAACAAAGACACCGTAAAATTTCTATACTGTACAGACCATAAATTTAAAACTGTTGGATGGCCAGCGATACATTAATGTTCAAATATGTGACCCGTCACGGAAACCAGTGACACAAGTCGGCAGCACAAGTTTCGAGAAAATGAGAAACAACGTTTTTTTTTTTCAAAATTTGTTATGTTCGTTTTATTGCAGAATCTGTTCGTTGAGATCACGAAGAAGCCTCTCCATGTTTGAGATAGCAGTTTTTGTACATTTAAAATTGTACATTTTGCGGTTGAAAAAGCCGATTTCAACCGCAAAATGTACAATTTTAAATGTACAAAAACTGCTATCTCAAACATGGAGAGGCTTCTTCGTGATCTCAACTAACAGATTCTGCAATAAAACGAACATAACAAATTTTGAAAAAAAAAAACGTTGTTTCTCATTTTCTCGAAACTTGTGCTGCCGACTTGTGTCACTGGTTTCCGTGACGGGTCACATATTTGAACATTAATGTATCGCTGGCCATCCAACAGTTTTAAATTTATGGTCTGTACAGTATAGAAATTTTACGGTGTCTTTGTTACACATGTTAAATGTGTTAAAACAGTAAATAATGCATGCAATTAACCCTGAACCAAACCCTAAGCCTATAGAAGGTACATGTTGTTAATCATTATTACTCAATATTTAAATGTATAATTTAAGGACACTGTCGTTGTTTTTTCGGAGATTTTAGCGTGCACCGGGGTGCATCATTGTCTGTGTGTATTAACATACTGGATAAGCGGCTTGTGTTTTCACCCCGGCCCACAAGGGAACAGCGTGACTACTAAATAATGAGAGTTCGCCTAAAAATGAAAATAATGTCATTAATAACTTACCCGTATGTCGTTCTAAACTCGGAAGACCTACGTTCATCTTCGGATCACAGTTTAAGATGTTTTAACGTTAAATTTAGTCCGAGAGGTTTCTGTCCCCTTCATCGACAATCTATGTACGGTTTCCATGTCGAGAAAGGTAATAAAAACATCATCAAAGTAGTCCATGTGACATCAGTGGGTCAGTAAGAATGTGTTGAAGCATTGAAAATACATTTTGGTCCAAAAATAGCAAGAATTACGACTTTATTCAGCATTGTCTTCTCTTCCGGCTCGAGCGTGAAGTCACGTGACTGTAGTGATGCGGCTGCCCTGTTCCTCAGACATGTTTGCTAAGTTTTTTTTTTCTAATTTATAGCGTGCGTCTTCCCAGACTGTAAACGAAGCTCGGGCGCACAAAACAAAGGAAAAATAAAAGAAGCTGGGGCGTAACAGATAACAGTCAGCCATGTCGTACGTCAGCAGCGTCACTGACTTTATGCGGCGCCGCAGTCGGATGACATCAAAGTACCGCGAGTACGTCATCTGTCTGTCAGTTCTTGCAGCGCAGCATGAAGTCAAACACATATAAGTTACACAGAGATCGTTGAATTCTTTATATAATTGGCTACATGTTTTGTCTATCAATATTTTCCATGAAGTCATTGGCTGATATAATCGAGATCGTTTTGTTGTTGTGTTTTTCATCAAGAAAAATAAAAAAAAAACATCATTCAAGCAGCGCTTTTATGGAGAAGTAGCTGGTTGCTCTGCTTGGGACTGGCAGGTTCTGTGAGAATTACCTGCGCACATTGACTCAAGCACTTAATTACCAGCTGCTGCACTCGCATTGCACGCAAATTCATACGTGATTTAACGCAGCGTACGCAAGCACTGCATTTAAACAGTTGCGTAATTCAAAAGTGAAAGTAAAATGTGCACGTCTGCATGCGCATTTATAAGCCCCTCCCACCCGGTGAAACCGTGATCACCGGGTTTGTGACACGCCGATTAACCGGTGGGAAAATTCTATCACCGCGGCAACCCTACTTGTTACCCATGTGTATATAAGGAAGTTTACAAAATATCTTGATTTTGACTCATGTAATCTTTTGTTGGCTATTGCTACAAATATACACGTATACAAGACTTAAGACTTACGTTTTGTGGTCGAGGGTCACATATAATAAAAAAGCAAAGAGAAACAATAACACACATTTTTGTAATTCATACATTTTTAAGTGTAGCATAAAGATGCAGTTTTTGAATACAGTAAAAAGTCAGGTACTTTTCTTTGGCGATTTAAATAATTGTTTTACCACAGTATGACACCATTGAAAACCAACCTGATCTCAAGGGAAACCATAACTATTTTACAAGGTGGTGATTTTGCATGATTTCATATGATGTGCATTGGAAAAAAAACATATGATGATTAGAAAAAGCAAACATGAAGGTTAACCGTAAACACAACCGTCATTGGGCAAATTACATTATACACAAACATACAAATGAGATCCTACAAATTCATACGAATTGGTAACCAATTTGCTAAAATGTAAAAGTGTTACGAATTGGCATGATATTCTGTTTGTATGACATGTGAGAAATGCCTTTATGTCATAATTTTCCTGCTAGTCTTATTTCACTTTTTCCTAAATTGTAGACGGTCTGGTAGACGTATTCAGGACATTAAGGAAGGAAAAGAATCATTAACCTATCCAGTGACACTGTCATTCCCTGCTGCTTTTGAGATAATACAGACTGGTTCCACTGGGTTTTTGGAGAGGTATGTGGTTTGCTTGGCTTTATTATCAGCACATTCAGTCCGGCTAGCCTTACTCCGTGACTACGTGCGACGTCAGCCCCTCATGCAGTGGTGTTGATTTATGCATTGCGTGGGCAATTCCTTCATAATGAACCCCCCGAGGCAAGCGGGCGGCAGTGAGGGAGGTGGATGGGACCGCTCTCTCTCTAATATTTCCTGGGAGACCGAGCTAAACGACTAGCTCAGCGGCCCAAACTGGACTCTGCGGTCTGCTGGGCTTCAGTTTTGTGATGACTGTTTGAAGTGCATGAACTTCGCATTTGATATTTCGGGACATCGGGGAAAGGGGGCTAACCTTGCTATCGATTTGCACACTTGTTCGGGCCTGTCTAATTTGCTATGGAAGCAAAGGGAAAAGACCCGGCTCTCTGGCAGGGAAAGCCAGTGAGTCATTGAGGTTAGATGTACCTCCATGCTCTTTAATCGATAGGCCCTGTAGACTTTATATCTCTTTCTCCTGTTATCTGCACTATGCCCCTGGCAAGGCGATACTGAGCTGTCAAGTATATCTGTCAGTGAGTTTGTTCACGGTGGCAAAGAGATTCTTATTGATCTTCGCTAACAGATTGAATTTCCTTCTTTGGACTCGCAGACCATTCTCGTTGTCGTCTTTAAATGGCATAAACTAAAAGATCTCATGTTCGGTCCATAATAAAATCTGTCAGGTTGAATGGAAATATTAGCATGAGTTTTTTTGCTCATGGTGGGCAATGTCGCAGGATTTCAGGACTGAATGCATGAATTGGAGGTAGAAAGAGAACGGATCGATACGGAGATCAGGTTGCCCGAGGGTTCCTTCAAAGCTGATGAAAACATGATATAGCAGGCCTACAGAAATAGCCCTTATAGCCGATTCACTTAATGGACTTGATGTGCAAGCCCTCTGCTGTACTTGTCTTTGATAAGAAAGTATGTATTCTCTCCTTTTACTGACTTTCTGTGCTTGTCTCTGTCTCTCTCTTTTTCTCTTTCAACTCACCCACCTGCTGTCAGGCGGGGATGATCCGAGCAGGTCAAGAAGAGTTTTTTATCGAACCACTGGAGAGAGCAGGAGACATGACAGGAGAAGAAGAAGGCGGGTCCGGGCGACATCACATCGTCTACCGTTCTTCTGACATCAAGAAGCCGCCTGTCAATCAGCCTGACAACTTCCACCCCAAAGGTCAGATCAGGTCATCCTTTCCCTATGTAAAGTTTTAGCGTAAAATACCCCACAGATAATTTATTATAGCATGTTAAAATTGCCACTTTGTAAGTGTAAGCAAAATTGTGCCGTTTCCGGGTGTGTCTTTTAAAATGCAAATGAGCTGATGAGATGCGAACACTGATTGCCATAATGATGGTTTGTTGAAATTGAAACTCTTGTGCTGTCAATTATTTTCTCTCTCTCTCTCTCGTTCTCTGGACTAAATGGCAGTGCTGTGGTTGGATAGTGCAGATTAAAGGGCAGTATTATTATGATAAAATCCCTTTGTGACATCACAAGAGGGGAGCCAGATTTCAATTACCTAATTTCTCATGTGCATCCAGAGAATGGTTTACCAAAACTAAGTTACTTGCTGAGTCCCAATTTGCCTACTTATACTACGACCTAAAAGAATGTTTTTTTTTTTTGAGAGAGAGGAAAAGTACATACTTTGAGTGTGTAGCAAAAGAGTATGCACGTTCTGGGACATACTTCGACTCGCCTGAAAAGTCCGCTCCCCTTCTCACTCTCATAATGGGAGAGGGAGGGTGTTACTGCGCCGAGTCGAAGTACTCCCAAAAGTGCTATTACGCCATACAATATAGTTCCTCTTTTAAATCCGTTAGAAAAGCGCTATGTTTTATTTTGTACCACCAAACTTGCTCGTATAACTACTCGTCTTAAATAGGAAAAACGTTGATGTGTTTGGTCACTTCTAACTTTATCTCTAAATGGTACCATTGAATGAATGGGGCTAAGCTAAATGCTATCGTAGCGTCGCAGCGCGCTCCAGCGCTTACGTGCACACACACGACAGAGGGATGATTCAACAGTTCTTAGTTAAGGTAATAACATATTTTAATATTGAAAATGAGTAGACTATTCCTTTAAACGGATGTTTGAAGCACATTAAACTTTGCAAAATTTGGCTCCACAAAAACGTTTGTATTGTTATAGTAAACATGAGGATGAGAAAATAATAAACGAATAAATAATTTTACATAATATGATGAGTAGATTAGAACCAGGATATGTGGACAATAGTGGGCAATGTTCTCCAGGGCTGAGTCATTGTCCTTGCTGTCCTTACCTCCACTGACTCTCTCAGCGTCCTGTGTGGGAGACTTGTGAGAAGAGCTGCACCAGAGTGACTGTATAAAGTCATAAACGTCTGTAAAAGCACTGACATGTCACTATGAGTTTGAACGGTGAAGTTCAGTCGGGGCAAACTGAAGGCTCGACATGCATCATAGGCTCTTTTCATTTTCCTTTTTGAGATGGTTGTTTTTTAGAGCTATAGTGCATTCAGAAATATTCAGTCCCCTTTACTTTTGTCAATTGTATTATGTTGCAACCTGATACTACAATCATTTAAATTTAGTTATTGTCTCATTAATCTACCAACCCATGATTGTCCATTTCCCTAAATAAGACCAACAGGCTGCAGGTGAAACTTCAAGTTGAAATGAAATTGAAATGGAAAACTGTAATTTTTAGAGGAATATTTAGTTTTAGTTTTTTTACAAATGACTTATCTGTGAGCTTCATTTTTTTAAAATCATGTGCCTACATAATCTATATTCAAAAATGCAAATATCACCCCCTCCTCAAAATGATCTCTCTTTACTTCCGGTCATGGAGTATGGCAGGTGGGCGGAGTCCGGGAAAAGATTGCAGCGATTAGCAACTTGACCCAACTTCAAACGATCCAATAAATTCTCGATGGAGGAATTCAAGTCCCGCCCTATACCTTTTTTAATTTCAGAAGCCGCTTCACTTTGATATACGTCACCACGGGGAAAATGAGACAGTTGCTACTTCCGTTTCATAGTGACTTTAATATAATAAGGTATACAATTATACATAGGGGTGTAATTTTGCTATGATGACATTTATTGGGATATGATTTTCAATTTAAACCCCCAGTATTAGTTGTATTTATATTGCACATTACACTATTCAGGCATTTAGGGCAAATAACGTACCCATTTATTCATTATATTACATTAAACACAGCATACAAATGAGTCAGAACTATTTTCGAAAGTACTTAATGTTTTCCAAGTCTACCGAGGTCAAACAATCGATTTATATGAAGAAAAGACGCAAACGTGATGACAATCTGCTGTAAATAATATTAGAGCCGGAGCGATATGCATTTTAAATGCGTCCTTTCTCCGCCTCGCGTTTTTTCTCCCGCTTGCGTTTTAAACAACTTGCAAGTGGACAAAAGAGACGGATTAAAAACACCAAATCTAAACGGGAAAGTGTCTCTCTCGCCCACTTATAATCCAATCGACCAAAGCGCGTCTTAATACCAGGTGTAAAATATTGTGAAGAAACCGCGTGACTGCCGCCACCTGAACTGACTGAGAGACTGACTGAAGTGAAGGGGGTGGGGGATTGGCTGGTGTCACTACAGTGAGTGACCTGGGTCACCATTAGCAACCTATAGGGCGCGTTCTGCTGGACAAACAAGTACTTACATCTTTCAAAAGCATTTAATGTTTTTGTAAGGAACGTTCATATCGGCTGCATATCTGCGGCTTATACGCCGATACAGATATATCTGCGACATGCTCATATCGGCCGATAAAATCGGCAAAACGATAAATCGGTCGGGCTCTAGTAAATATCGTATCCAGTGTACACTCGTTCAAAAACTGCCGCCAGAAGAAGCGATGATACGTCATCTTTGATTGTGAAATAGCATTAGTTCCACGTGTCTCATGAATGTGAAGCGCTATGCTGATGCCGATACAAATAGTTTAATAGTTTATAAATGTTATTCACTCATATAATGACCATTAATGTTGAACATTAAACTAGAGATGTTTCTTTACATTTTCTATACACAGAGCTCAAATTCATTGCATTTTCCTGATCTCTTTTGATTGATGGGATATATTGGTCCTGACTTGCTGATAATGTGAAAAATTGCTTTTATTGTCCAATACAGATTGTGGGCCGATATATCGGTGCATCTCTAGTTTATACTGTTGTTTTTTAGTAAATTTTTGCAATAAATATCTGTAACTGTACTTTTACTTGCGAGTTGTGTTTTATATGTTTGAGAACTGGTTGGGTTTAGGGCAAGGGTGGAGTTAGATGCTCCAAAATATCTTAAAACCGTAAATGTTTATGAAATTATTTCTACATTTACACATTTCATTTTTTTTTTAGAAAATTAAATGCCTTTAATTGGACCTATAAGGCAAAAAAACTTTAAACGTAACCATAGGTTGTATAAACTGCTGGCTGCTACAGGGCACTAATTGCTTACACGTACCTTGATATTGCAATATGGTGCTTGTACAAACAAACTATTAGTTCATTGTTTTTGGAGGACGATCTACAAACAGTACCCCATTATGACAATATGTGTAATGGGGTACTGCGAGGGTGGGAAATCAAGTTTTGTTTTTTGTTGTTTATAAGTCTGTGGTTTTTAATGTGCTTTAAGACAACCCATTGCTAAGTAGTTTCTCCATAAAATGTAAGTTTTACAGAGACAGAATAAACACCACCGTTTAAAATTTCCTCGGTTTTCTACTTCACAAAATGTAAACACATTTGAACAAGTGGATCAGTACTTCAAGCCATACGGATATTTATGTACGTTGCATAGACTGCATAGAAATGGGACTTAATAACTGCTTGCACCAACAATTTGTACACTGTAAAAAAATTCCGTAGAAATTGCAGCTGGGTTGCCGGTAATTTACCGTAGATTTACATTTATGTTTTTTACTGGCAACATTTTGTTCAAAGTTAAATGAAAATTAAACATTTACAAGTCTTTATCTTTACAGAGTAAAACTAAAAAACAGCATCAAGCAAAACATTCTGGGAAACAAAATCTGGACCAAAAAACAGAAAAAGGTTGATGATGATTTCTGGTTCCCAGAATGCTTTGCATGAGGCTGTTTTTGTATAGTTTTATTCTGTAAAGATAAAGACTTGTTAATATATGAAATTTATTTAACTTTGAACAAACTCTTGCCAGTAAATAACATAAATTTAAATCTACGGTAAATTACCGGCAACCCAGCTGCAATAACATTGAAATTTCTACGGATTTTTTTTACAGTGTAGATTGAGTTGGTGGTTATGGAAATTCACATTTTGTGTCTTTTGCGCATGAAAAAACGTTATTTTGAATGTAGCCAGTTGAATATACTTTTCAGAATGCCACCTTAAAAGTGCGTTGGAAGGAAGAACGTTAAGTGGCGCGGTTGCATTTTCTGTACGATTTTAGACACGAAATGTGAATCTCCCACAAATCAGCCGCAAATTCACCCAAAATGTCAATTTTTCCAATTTGCGCTCTCATGCTAATTTGCCTTGCTTACTTAATCTGGCCTTTAGCTGCTTTGTTTCTGAGACTGCCAAGTAGGGCTGTCAGTCGATTAAAAGCTTTCATCTAGATTAATCGCATGATTGTCATGAGTTAACTTGTGATTAATCACACATTTCTATCTATTCTAAATTTACCTTATTTTAACACTTTTCAAGGTTTTTGTTGTTTGTCTATTAACTCTTTCCCCGCCTTTGACGAGATATCTCGTCAATTAAGAGAAAACGCTTCCCCGCCAATGACGAGATTTTCCATCTTTCCGCAATACCGCTATTATCCACCAGGTGGCGCCCTTCCGCAACTTTTTAAAACCGGAAGTATTGCCCTATGTCAAGCTGCTGCATGTCCGTGTCTGTTTTAAAGATCGCTCTGGATGGGATCTCTATGAAAAGTCCGTCACAAAAATGGAATTATCTCTGCTTTTTGCTCAAAATGTGGTGTTTTTGCAGAAACCTACCCATATTCAAAAGCTGATTGCAAAAGAACCACTAAAGGTAGGATGAAACGGTTTTTTTTTGTTTGAAAGCAGAGGATCTGTTCTTTCATTTGGTATATTGTATGTTTATTTATTTAAAGAAGAACATTTTCTGGAAGGCATTAAACTTTGGTGAAAATCATGAAAAACGCTGGCGCTGGCTGGCAACTTTTTTTTAAAACGCTGGCGGTGAAAGAGTTAAATGCATGAAAAAAAGAAAATTGCATTGGGAACTTGTGTTTTTTCTCTTTTGTTGCACAGAGCATTTAACATAATTAGCACCAGCCTGTTTAGGTTTTGGACAAAACCATCAGCCATTGTTTTGTTTAAGAATAGTTTATTCAGAATTCCCTTTTCTTTCTCAATTTCTTTTTGCTGCTGCATCATTTGTGACCCATGTTGGCAAAATGAGTCGGAATGAGCAAATTTTCAAAAATGAATTATTTATTTAAGCAATATCGCTCAAGTAGGAGTGTGTGATAGCTTTTCAAATCTGCAGTCGATTAGTAAAGATAGCGCCTATTTAAACAATTAGAAAGATTCGGACGAGATCCATATGCACCAGTGAACGTCAGTGTTCGCCTTCCACGCAGACCACCGCCTAATCTGGGCTACATCCCACGTTTTGGTTACTTCACCAAGACATTCATTATAAATAAGTTGATGAACCGTGGTCTAAACACATCCCGAGAAAGGTGAACGGCACGGTTCGTTTTTTTTTTTGTACAGAGAACCGTTACACCCCTAGTACCTATTTACGTTCAAGCTATTTTAAAGCATGAAGAAATGACTGTCACATGGAAAAAACTTTTACATATGATATTATGATGCTCAAAGATGAGTTTTAAGTTTTAAAATTATTTGACTATAGGGGTACTTTAAATTTTGAATTTGGCCTGCAAACACTTTAACTGAGGAAAGCACTATATAAGTTAGTGCCTTATGGCTATCAGAAACAACACACATGCATTTTCTCAGATTTTGTTTTAGTTAAAGTACTACACATATGGCAGTAGGCATTATACTGTATTGTGTGCATGCGTGCGTGTGTTTGTTTTGTATGTGTGTGTGTATAAGACCATGTGGAAGTGTTGTTCTCGGTAAATTCCAGTAGAGGCATGCTGGACTCAGGCAGTCAGTGTCTACGTGGCAAAGTCTGATGAAAGTTTAAGCTCTGTTTGGCAGACACAGAAAGTGAAACATTCAGAATGAGCCTACTGTAAAAGTGGTGGAGGGGAAAAAAGAGAGAACAGTGAGCAATTTTTCCTTTCAAACACAGACCTCAAAATTGAGTTTCATAAACAGACCTGCTGGTAAAACTTCCTGGCTTTGTTTCTGTAATTTCATCACAGTTTACATGGTTTAGATAACTGTGTTACAGGAGTGGTTTACTCTTAAAATTTGAAACTCGTAGCGGTGCCGTGGATATTGTTGCCTGTTGTATGATAAATTGCTTGTGATGTTCCTCATTTGTAAGTCGCTTTGGATAAAAGCTTCTGTCAGAATGATTAAACATGAATGTAAATGAGTGTTTTTTTTTTTGAATTGGCATGCATTTGCGTTGATCAAATTGGATCTTGATTTACTCTCTGACCTTCAGCAAGATCTTGCAATTGCTGTTAAGTTTCCACGGTGAAGATGCTGGTAAACATGTTTGCATGCTAAATGGGTTATATAGGATTTTAATAATTGAATAATCAGATTTTGTTGGGTAATGTGTCAGTGCCAAATGACCTTAGAAACTGTGGCTGCACTCGCTCTGAAGAACATTCATTCATATCTGAAAGCCAAGAATCATCAAATGACTTGATGTTACTGTAATCTGAGAAAGAGGATTTCACAACCCTGAATCATCAATATGTTGTACCTTCTCCTCTAACATTTGCTGTTGGGATTTTGTTTATTCCCCTGATGAATTAACTTGACCTTCACCTTGACTCTGTGCTATTTAAAGACCGCTATCTGTCTAAACAAATGGAGGACATGCTAATTAGCAAGGGGTAATGTACAGTCGGGCAGGCATTTTTGCAAAATATCCTGTTTTATTTTACGATAATGACCGGCTGACTGTACGTTGTCCGGTTTACTTGTCACCAAAGTATTTTGGCACAACTTTTGATTTAACATAATATTGTAAATCAGATTCAAGTAATTCAAAGAGCCTTGTAATAAATAAACAGTTGACAGCAGTAAGTTCAGAGCCGTTTCGAGCCATTTTGACGCCCTAGTGCCCCCCCCCCACACCAAACAAGACCATACATTATTAAATACAAATCTTATGAATGCATGTAAAGGATGTAACAGTATTTTCTACTCTAGCTCAATGATGTTTTGGCATAACAGTGGAGAGAGTAATCACAATTTAGGGTGGCTTTGCCCATTAGACCAGGAATGGGCAAATGTTTTTACTCGAGGGCCACATCAGGTTTTCTAGTAGCTTTCTGTAGTCCTGTAGGCGAAAATGCCTTGTTGATGCTAGAGGTCAGAGGAGAATGCTCCGACTGATTCAAGCTGATAGAAGAGCAACTTTGATTGAAATAACCACTCGTTACAACCGAGGTATGCAGCAAAGCATTTGTGAAGCCACAACACGCACAACCTTGAGGCGGATGGGCTACAACAGCAGGAGACCCCACCGGGTACCACTCATCTCCCCTACAAATAGGAAAAAGAGGCTACAATTTGCTTAAGCTCACCAAATTTGGACAGTTGAGGCTTGAAAAATGTTGCCGGGTCTGATGAGTCTCGAGTTCTGTTGAGACATTCAGATGGTAGAGTCAGAATTTGGCGTAAACAGAATGAAAACATGAATCCATCATGCCTTGTTACCACTGCGCAGGCTAGTGGTGGTGGTGTAATGGTGTGGGGGATGTTTTTTTTTGCACACTTAAGGCCCCTTAGTGCCAATTGGGCATCGTTTAAATGCCACGGCCTTCCTGAGCATTGTTTCTGACCATTTCCATTCCTTTATGACCACCATGTACCCATCCTCTGCTACGTCCAGTAGAATAATGCACCATGTCACAAAGCTCAAATCATTTCATATTGGTTTCTTGAACATGACAATGAGTTCACTGTACTAAAATGGCCCCCACAGACACCAGATCTCAACATCTTTGGGATGTGGTGGAACGAGAGCTTCGTGCCCTGGATGTGCATCCCACAAATCTCCATCAACTGCAAGATGCTATCCTATCAATATGGGCCAACATTTCTAAAGAATGCTTTCAGCACCTTGTTGAATCAATGCCATGTAGAATTAAGGCAGTTCTGAAGGCGAAAGGGGGTCAAACACAGTATTAGTATCATGTTCCTAATAATCTTTTAGGTGAGTGTATATTATCATGGTAAGACACAACTCTCATTTTATATACATTTTGAGCCATATTTACAGTTATCACCATAAGGAAGATTAACCATGGGTTTATTAGTGTAGTAACAATGTTTTTAGCAGATCAATTGCCTGTGGTTTGGTTAGTTGCCAACGTTTTTTGTTTTTTCCTATTGTTATTTAAGCCATTATGCAAACAGGTGATGACTCGGCTGTTCTATACGGTTGTCTGACATCTACTTATGACGCTCACGTGGTTTTTACTTTCAAAAACATCAAAAGCAATAAGTAATTGGCTATTTTTTAAATGACAATGCGTACGGGAAGTAGCAACAAATCTTCAAACCCCTTCAAACAACAGAGTAAGTGCGTGTCAAACTCTAAATCGCGGCTGGTAAGTCCGTATCACTAACTTTGTGAAGTACTAAAATGTTTTTCTCACATAAGACTGCTGTGCCGTTCTTGTCAGATGCAATATTGATGGTGCTTTTTAATCACAGTCTCTCTGCAAATCCAGCATCGACTTCGGTTTCTTTACAAATAAATCTGCGGTACGATGAAGTAAACAAATACTCTGTTTTGCCCACGCGAGCCGGAACTTCTTTAAAAACAAATTTCAACCATGCATTACTAATGTTAGGTACCGAGGGAAGGTTATACAATGACTGTTCTTCCACAACTGGGCAAAGCACAAACTTTGGCAATCTTTAAAGGCATGTTTGCTGATTGTTGGGAAGCTGCATACAGTTTGCCACACGCCACATGTGATACTTCCCTACACGCGAACATGTGGGCGGGGCTACAAAAGCAGTCTTTGCCATTCTACTTTAGAGGTGGTGTTCAAAATCTCTTCTACGACATAGATTCGTTCATTCCAGGAGCTGGCGTTTTCTGGGTTATATTTCAGTAACAAGGAGGTTTTAAGTTTTGAAACTTGCAGGATGTTTGTTTAAGTACGATGGCCTCTTATATAACAAATTATAAAGTTAAAATTGATTCTTTGATTCACCGCTCCTTTAAACAGCCCGTATAAATGCACAAATACTTGCCAGCATATTGTTTGTCTGTAAGCTGGCAACTTTGTCAGCAGGTGACGTCAGCAGCATGCGCTGTAGTCTGCTCGTGAACGTGCACTGAAAGACCAAGATGAGAACAAATTGTTGAATAAAATCGTTTGTTTTGTTTTCTTTGTGCACAAAAGTGTTCTTGTCACTTCCTAATATTATTATTGAACTATTGATGGCACATAGACCTTTTTGGCGATATCTTTCATTCTTTTCTGGGCTTGATTGTAAAAATCAAACTGCAGTCTATGGGACAGTCACAAAATAGCTAAAAATGAGTTCTGAAGACAAGACTTTGTGGTTTAGAACGACACAGGGGTAAATGATTTATGATAAAATTGTGTTTTTCGTGTAAACTAACTCTTTAGGGTGAGACCATAGTATATTTGTGGTTACTAGAAATAAAACAAAAAAATATGCTTACTAGAGTTAAATCATGCTTTATTTCCAAAAGGGTAAATCATCTCAAGAGCATTGCTATTTTAGCCTTGCTAAAATGCATATGCGCTCATTGGCGCCCACTGCAGCAGGTGGTGCCCTAGGCAACCGCCTAGTTTGCCTATCCCTAAAAACGGCCATGATTAAGTCCCATCAGAGATGAACTTATATATAGTGATCAGGGCTTGTATAACCTGGAAAAGATTTCTTTGCAGGGGGTTACAACAATTCCACTTATTACACCACTACTTGCCACATGAGTAAATGTATGTACACAAAATAATGATTTTAACCCAAGACGCGTTTGCACAATTTCAAAGACGACGAACATGCAATTTGGTGGGATGATTTGTAGGCCCGACATAATGATTACTTTATTATTGGCTTAATGCACAATTAATTAACATGACCTCTAGGGTTGTAACGGTCGGTGTATTCGTACCGGGCCGAGGGTACAGGGCTTTCGGCACAGTGCACAGGTGCACCGAATGGCCGAATGCAATCTTTTGTGTGCGGAACATAGGTCAATTTTCATGTTTCCACACTAACATATTAAGTGGCGGAAGTCTCCGCGTTCAGCGCAAGTCTTCTGTCAAACATATAACATAATTCGGCCCGCAGAAAGATTTTTATCTACTTAGTTGTATATTTGTTTGATTATTGATGTAAACGCTTATGTGTCGCGTCTAAAAGCATGTATTAAACGCGTGTCAACGTGCTGTTTTGTTTTTTCAAAAGTGCGTGAGAGGTTGTGCGTCTTTCGTTGCTACGCAATCATGAGCCGCGCTTTCTGTGACAGCGAGAATAAGGAATGCGTGATCAAATTTTTCATCTGCACCTCAAGTCAATCATATCATTGTCACGATGCGATCAGTTAATCTGGTCGGGATAGAGAAGAGCTTTAAGCCGGGCTTACTCAACTGTTACTCAGCTGCGGAGGGGTTTGTTAGTTTAAGTCACAGCTTACATTGGCGACACAAGCAAAGATTAGGAGAAACGTGCAAAAGATAAAAGATGGCTGCAACTCACTAATCTCAATATGAGTGTATAGTAAGTATATCATCATGTTGCTTGCTATGCAGTTATACATAGAGCAGTAATATTATTTTATACAGAGATGTTAGTAACCAATTCAATACTGTGAGTTAAACAATCCAAAATAAATCAAAACAGAAACATTTGTTGGTGGCAAAAATGTAGGCTAATAGTTCATAAATGTATTCAGGAATTTAATTTGTTAGTTTAGTGCAAGGTTTTAGTAGAAAAAGTTTAAGAGAAGGTTAAGAAAAGATTAACCTGTTGTTATAAAATAATGTAAAAAAGTATGTTATTAAGTGGAGAACTTTGCAGCAGTATTTTATTTATTATTCTTTTTTATTTTATATATATTTTATTTATTATATTTTAATAAAAAGTGTTTAAAAAGTGTAAACAAATTGTTAAAAAAAGTTTATAGTTATAAACAACCTGCAGTTTAATGTTTGCATTTTTCCCCTTACTGTACCGAAAATGAACCAAACCATGGCTTCAAAACCGAGGTACGCACCGAACCGTGATTTTTACGTACCGTTACACCCCTAATGACCCCAGAAATTTTTGGAACCTATATTTGAAAATAATATTGATTATTGGCATTATTTCTGCGGCAAATAATCGACTTATAAAAAGTAGCTATTGTGACAAGCCTTATCATTTGTAAATATAAATTAAATACAAATATGCATAATTTAAGTAAGGGATAATGTAGAGGCAGCTGGTAGTTATCGGGAAATAAGCCCGATAACTACCAGCTTGTATCACACTGAAGGGGCTTATTTCGCGATAACTACAGGCTGCCTCTACATTATCCCGTTTATTACACGGCTACTTGCCACATAAGAAAAAAACTGGACATGAATATGAATTTAAACATTTTATTGGCATATTTGTTTTAAATTAACATTTTTATCCTTCCGCGAAACTTTACACAGATGCATAAAATGATCGTAATACCTTATTAAGATCCTCTGCTTCATACTTGTCTGTCTCCATTTTTTCTGTTTTAGCCAGTTTCTTTCTGTTTTTTTTTTTTTTTTGGTGTTGGCTTCGTAGCTGTCATGCTCTATTTTGTCAAGTTCAGTCTCAGTAAGCTCTCTGTGTCTTGTCGTTCTTCTATCCACAATTTAAATGTTTTGTTTTTTCCGTACATGTTAAAGTTAATTTCAAAATTTTCCATTCTTAATTGTAGTTGTCCAGTGTTTGTCACAAGATGGCGCCAAACAGTAATCTTTGTTGGCGCAGAGGGATTTTAATTGTACAAGTAGTACCGGCTATGCGTTATTACTTTGGAGCGGTTATTATTTGAAAGGAACGAACCTGCAAATGTCTCAACTGACCAATCAGAATCAAGCATTCCAGAGAGCCGTGTAATAAAAGTATTTAGTATGACTTGCAGTTCCAGGATGAAACCGTTATCAATTTCAGCTGGTTGTTATCTGGAAACCCTTACAAAAATTAGTTTTTAATAAGTGTAATAACCATGTTTTTTTAACTGTAGTAAAACCATGGTTAATTTTCGTAAGGGATAATGAATAACAAACCTCAGAATGTCTACACTAGCCAGTTTGTATCAAGAACACCAGAGTGCCATGTAGTAAAAAGTAAGCCAACTGACTGTTTTTCACTGAAATCTTGAAGACTAGGATCTTTGACATTTTCCTCACACTTCAGTCAGCCTAACATTTTATCCCAAACATGTAACATAACACAATCTTAAATGTGCCCTAGTGCCTCCAGATAGCTATCAGATATGATGTAGGTTTGTGTGTGTGGTTAAATGGCTTTAGAATAAGTGCGGACAGCATGTGTTTTTAATTAAGAATTTTTCCCATCCTTGAAACGACAGAATTCTGGTTGTTCCACGGTCTAATAGCTGTTGGCCTGGTCTTGTTTTGAGGTGGAGCAGGCAGCTTCGTCCACTTTTGGAAATATTTCCATTTGTGCTGGGCCACCTTTGCAGGGACTCTGAATAGGCAGGTTAAGAAAATCTCTTATGAAAAAGGCCAGCATCCTTTCATCTAGAGCAGTAATAAAGGTCGATCTTTCCCTGACTTCAATTTTGATTTGTGAAATCTACAGTATGCTAAAGAAACTGATGGTGCTTGGATGAATAAGATAGTAACTGAAAGGTTAGGGGGTTTGCTTGACTTCTTTTTATCTTCTAGAGCATCTAAGTGGTTGTGCAAATATTGCTGGCTGATACAGAAAAGCCTCAGATTCATGGTTCTGTCCTCCCTAGTGGTCAGATGAATGTTTATAGCACAAAGTTTGAAATGCAGATAATATTTAGTTAACATAGTGATTCCGTGCACTAATTTTTAAGTGATTGGTGGGAGTATTTAATGTATGGACTACTTGGGATGGATTATGTATATGGTCCCAATAGGTAGAGCATTGCATTGAGTTCATGATTATTGCAAAGGTCATGTTTACTCTCAGGGAACATACATACTGAAAAAGTATGTATATATTGAATGCACTATAAGTCACTTTGGATAAAAGCCTTAAATAAATGACTTACCAAATGCAAAACAACATACCTGTAGTGTTTCTGGCTGCACTGACAGAGAGCGGGTTAGGAGAAAATGTCTAAGGTGAAACATATAAAATCTTTGTCTGTCCATTGCCAGATTAATGTGGATGTTATTTCTCTCTTGCTTATGTACTTTCCATCTGCCTTAAGGTAAAAGTTTTAGTGTGATTTGGCCTGTATGAGCTTTTTAAAGGATTAGTTCACATTCATAACAAAATTTGATGATAATTTACTCATCGCCGTGTCATCCAAGATGTTTATGTTTTTCTTTCTTTAGTCAAAAAGAGAAAAACGATTGTCATTTTCTGCAAGAAAAATAAAAAATATGCACTTTTTAAAATGGCTAATCAGACCATTTTAAACAATAAACTGACACAAAGACATTAATTATTATCATTCCACATACAACAACGTCTGAACAGTCCTCTTTCTCCACACTTGTAGTTTCACATACGCCATGCGTGACCTTTCGACGTGCTTACACATTACGTGATGTTGCACTGGCGACCAATTAAGTCTATTAAATTCTGGAATTCTAAAAATCCTGGAATGTTTTCTCAAAAAAACTTTATTTCCTCTCGACTGATCAAAGAAAGACATCAACATTTTGGATGACATGGGTGTGAGTAAATTATCTGGATTGTTTTTTTAAGTAAGTGGAGTAATCCTTTAACAGAATCCTGGGTTATCCGTTTTACGTTTCACACTGTTTATACTTAACCATGGGTAAAGAGATAACCCTGGGTGTTCATAGTTTCACACGTTGCATTCCCAAACAATAGGTTAACATTTGCATATTTGCGGTGTCAACAGTCATGATGGATAAAAAGCGATGTCAAAATGACTGAATTAAAATAGCGAGCTATCGCTTTAAATAAAGCTTGTCTAGCACTTCGGCATCAGTGACAAAACAGGTTGCAATGTAAATCTCTCTTGGCCGTTTAAAGTCTCCTGGTTAAAAGCATGGTTTAGAGCAAAGATAACCCGTGGTTAAGCGCAGTGTGAAAAGCTCTATAGTGGACTTCAATGGACCCCAATAGTTTGAAGGTCCAAATTGCAGTTTCTTTGCAGCTTCAAGGGCTCTAAACAATCTCAATAGATGCATAAGGGTCTTTTCTAGCAAAAAATCATATTTTTTATCAAAAAATAAAAATTTATTTTTAACTCTCTCGCCGCCAGCATTTTTCATGATTTTCACAAAAGTTTAATGCATTCCAGAAAATTTTCCTTTTTAAATATATAAACATACAATATATGAAATAAAAGAACAGACCCTCCGCTTTCAAACAAAAAAATCAGTTTCATCCTACCTTCATGTGTTCTGTTTTTATCACCTCTCAAATAATTGTAGGTTTCATCAAAACACAAAATTTTGATCAAAAAGCTGAGATAATTCAATTTTTGTGAAGGACTTTTGATAGAGATCAGATGCAGAGCGATCTTTAAAACATACACAGACATACAGCTGTTTGCCCTAGGGCAATACTTCCGGAAGACCTGGTGGATAATAGCGGTATTGCAGATTTACGAGATAACTCGTCAATGGCGGGGAAAGAGTTAAACACAATTTCTCATTTGCTCTTTCTCTTGGATGCGCGTTTGCGACTTTATGTATTACGTTATCACATCAAGAGGTAATAAACTAACACAAAGACATTAATAAGCGTCATTCCACAGCAAGCGCAATGCCACCGACCCAGTTCGTCTACTGGTGGTAGAAGTTATAACTGGCGTATCAGCGTTTCTGTTTGTGTGAGAGTACATGTTGGCTTTTACCCCCTAATATTGAGTCATTCTGTCATTCCTTAAGCAGGAAGACCTTCATAAATGCTTCAAGCAACATAGTTTTTCACTGAAGTAATAGATTACTCTTGGCCAAAATAAACTTTAATGAGGAACAGTTTGTGTGCCGTAAACCAGTAATCGGGCTACAGTCAGAATGGTTCATTCATGTACACTTTGTTTAGTTTTCCATTGTTTTTCTCGCCCATTTTTTCTGATTCCTCACTGCTTGTTTTTTCATGTGTTGCTGGAAACTGTTACATCTGCTAGCGCTGATTCAATGCCAAGCTATGTGGTACGGTTGTACCATGGAAATGTGCTTTGCCTCAATACAGCTTAACTCAAACCAGCAAAGACCAGCAATCCACATCCGTGTTTTCACAGGACATGTTCTTAAAAGTCCATGAGATTTGAAGGGTTTTTATTTTATCCTTTGCTTTTCCCGACACTCTCTTTTCGTGAATGCAAAACATCCTTTAAAGCCGACATGTCAGAACTGACAACCACAACACTCATCGATCGGAGGAATTATGATAATTGGCAACAGTTACTGACTGCCCAGCTTTCATCAATATTCTGTACATCAGCATCATTCTCCCAGACCGGCACTGATAACTCCCACTGCAATTGTAGCAGGTTGACATAGGTCAGAGCAAGGAAGTAACCAAATATGCATGAGTTGGGGGAAATCTACCATTTTTGGTTGGAGGTGCACATTTTTTGGCTTATTAAAATAGAAATTCTATTTTCAGCCAATAGCAAATGAACACAACAGCACACTTGAAGGCTGTTACCCTTGAAATATGATGACTGTGGTAGTCAAACGGGTGTCAAGTGACATAGTGATACTCACTCGACAGTTACAATGATAGTGTAGGATCATGCTGCACTACACAATAAATCCATAATCCTTTAGGTTGTTTCATCAAGAAAGCTTTTACAATGAATACATGTGACCCTGTCTGTAAAATCCAGGCTTAAGTCTAATAATCTAAAGTAGTATCAAAGTTTGATTTCACTAGTGGTTTGGACTGTAATTTGACTTGACCTTACTCAGTTGGTATAACATAAATCAAGGTTGTATTTGCATAGAAAGTTCTTCTCATTATATAGGACGATTTTATGTAGAAAACAATAA
Source organism: Paramisgurnus dabryanus (assembly GCF_030506205.2). Taxonomy (NCBI): domain Eukaryota; kingdom Metazoa; phylum Chordata; class Actinopteri; order Cypriniformes; family Cobitidae; genus Paramisgurnus; species Paramisgurnus dabryanus. The sequence goes on from NC_133354.1 coordinate 26,411,593, forward strand.
ATTATTTAAAATGTCTTCAGCTGGGTTTCACAGACTGGGTCACAAATGTAAACACAGTATGCAGTTAGAAAGCAATACATCACGTATGAGCTGTATCAAGGAATAAGTCACGGCTGAAGGGTGTTATAGACGGTTTCAGCAGTAACAACATAAACAAACGGCTTTTGTGGAACAAACTTAACTTCCTGTAAACCTCCTTTTAGTCCTTTTAGAGTTGTTTATTTCACAATCATTTATTAACAAGCAAAATAAACAACAAGAAGATTATCTTAGTTCAAATCATAGCTTAAGCTTTTTAAAAACTACACTTAGTAAATTGTGTGCTATATAATATATACAATCTTAACTACAGATTGGCTGACAAACCTTTCTTCACATAGCACCGTCTCACCTCATCTTTAGGAAACCAAAACGTTTGTTATTTTCTACAAGGTATTTGTTCCAGAGTTCAGTTTAACCGCTAGCCAGACCATTAAACAAACAGAGAAATTAAATTCCTTCCAGACGCATATCCGCAACAACGCACATGCGTCCGATAAAAACCGTCTATAATGGTTACCAGAAAAGTGTGAGTATAAACAAAGCTTCACTCAGTCACTGAGTGAGATCAGATGGTAAACTGCCAGATTAGAGATGTCTTTGACGAGGAAGTATACCATATTTTCTGGACTATAAATAACTTTTTTTTCATAGTTTGGCTGGTCCTGCGACTTCTAAAGTCAGTATGAATACATTTTGACATACTGTATATGAACCAAGAGACAACATTACTGTCTACACTCGTGAGAGTCTGCTGTATGCTGCTCCTGTATTTATATAACTCAATGAATTCTGTAATGTGGAAGTAACGATCCTGCAAACTTGATGCTTGTTGGCTTGTTCTGTTCATTTAGCCTATTCAGCCTCCCAGGTATGTTCTGTATGCTATTGTGTATGGTGTAAAAAACTGATAATATTACATTAACGTACAGACATCTATTCAGCCAGCTGTTCTGTATGCTATTGTTTAGTTGAATAACTTTCCAGATTAAATGTCTGTTCTTTGGCTTGGATTTTGTGAATACATTTTTTGTCTTCATGTCTTCATGCCGCATTTTTGATTGATGCGACTTAAGCTCCCGAGCGACTTAGGGCGCACTCACATTATCAAAACCAAGCCCAAGCGCGATTGTCACCCCTCCCTACTCCCCCAGATGCACGCACTCACACTGTACTTTTATCGATCCGAGCTTGGGCGCGCTTTCGTCATTAAGATGCGATTGTTTTGAAAAAAGCAGGAAGTAAAGCGCTCTCTTAACACTGGAACCCACCGTAATGATAAGTCTGTGTTTTTTATCGTCGTTTGGTGCGCGATTACAGACAGCCCTCTCACATGTCATCATATTGCTTAGTTGATCTGTCACGTGTGCAGCTCAGACATTCACGTAACCCCGCTGCGCGCATAAAAAGGTTTTTACGGAGGCAGATGAAGGTGAGTGGTCGCGCAACTGACGTCTTCACCTTTTGAATCGCGCTCAGGCGGGTTTGCGCTCACATCACAGCCTTCCGCGCCTGAGCCCAAGTGAACCGCGCTCCGGCCCACCTCTGCAACCCAGCCGCAGGTGTGATTAACCAATCCGCGCCCGGGCGTGGTACAGAGCGATCACACTAGTCAAACAAACCAGGCTTTGGGGGTCAAACGCGCCCGAGCGCAGTTTGGTTTGGATAGTGTGAGTACACCCTTATAGTTCAGAAAATATGCTAAGTCTGGACATCAGAAACTAAAAGAGAGGCTACAGAGGTCAGAGAGAGAGAGAGAAAGAATAGGCTGACAATTACCCCTTTTTTAAAGAAAGGTATAGACGGTTTCATCGGACGCATGTGCGTTTTCATGGTTACGTGTCTAGGCAAAACTTAACTTCAGGTCTCTGTTGGTTAAATGGTCTGACTAGTTGCTAAACTGAACTCTGGAACCAATACCGCAACAAAAAAGGCCAAGCACCAGCGCTTAGTGCGGACAAACCCGCCAGCTGCTGTTTTTTTTAAAAGTGCCACGCTTTCATTGGAAACAATTGAAAACATTGTCCGGCTGGTGGCGTAAATGCTTTTTGTGCACGCACCTTACTGCTGAAACCATATATATATATATATATATATATATATATATATATATATATATATATATATATATATATATATATATATATATATATCATTTTTTCACGGAGGTTCCTTTTGCTGTAATGTTAGTGTCAGTTTGTTTTTATATTTGATTACTGTACTGAATTTTTCTATTAAATTTACATTTGCACAATAAATCATCTTATAGCTACAGATATGGTAGGTCTCTGACTAAAGACTTAAAATAATGGTCAAAAACAATAGCAAATGTAATAGTTCTGTATTATTAAATTGCACACAAAGATTTTGGATAGCTACGTTGGCTTGTATTTTTTGTTGTGAGATGGGTGTGGTATTGGTTCCAACCTTAAATTCTTTCATAGGGCTTACAATTGCTAGTGGCGCCCCTGATATCACATGTTTACATTGCTAAAGTTGGTTGCTAAGGGTGCAGTGATACACAAACTGTGTCCCATTTTAAAGGCTGTACTTTCTTAGGACGCGCCCTCAGAAGGCGAGCACTCTGTCATTGAAGGCTGCAACCTCTAAAGGCCACGAAGAGAACCGAAATGAGACAGTCTAGCTTTCAGAGGATCCATAAGTTGCATCACCTGTTGTGCAAGCCCACCGCTCCTGTCAGGAGGACACAACGGAGATGGTTCTGATATGGAAAATAACTGTATTATTATTTTTTAAACATGACACGTTAATGTAGATTAAACTAACCAACAGTATATTAAATGAATCAATCTAAAAGAAATATACACAACAGAATAATATTAATAATAATACAAATACCTTGTAACACTAAAACAATGACAAGAAACTTTTTGTCTGCTATATACACACTTTTATTTAATAAACGTTTTAAATGTTTACTTAAAAATTTCCAGCCGTTATATTAAGCTGTTACAGGATCGCAATGAATCTCAGGACAGCCTCGGTTGTGAAGGATTTATTCGTTCTATCCTCCAGAGAAATAAGGACGCATTCTGAGGTCGCATTTTAAGCAGCCTTCGAATTGGGATGACCTTACTGACCTTCAGTCGCATTGCTGTGACACAATCTGTCTTTAAACGCAGCCTTCGGTGGTCGCAGGCTTCGAATTGGGACACTGCTACAAAATCGTTGGGTGCAGCAGTCATAGTGTTATTATAAATAATGAACAGCTATTGACCAATTAGAATCAAGGACTGCAACTAATGGTTTTAAAAATGTAAATACAGAACCATAATATGGCGTTATTATTTAGTATTGATAACGGAAATTCAGTCAAGTTCCTTCTAAGCCTTTTAATACTTCAGAGAAAGAATTTGTTAATAGAAAACCGTTTTTGTTAATAGTCCCCAAGTAACCCCTGATATTGTTTTGAAAGTCATTTTTATTACTTAACCTTTGTCCACGACACTGGCCTTTTGTGATGATGTCCTGGTAATTGCTTTCATACCGAGTGGCATTCCATCAGACGCCTATTCACGGGTCATCCTAACATGCTAGATATTGTTGTCCAAAGTCTAATTAACCTTTATACGGAAACAGTGTGAGTCACAGGGTCCAGGGTTGCCAATTTGTTTATTCATACTGTACTAAAATACACAACACGATGAATCAGAAATAAGAAAGCAGATGTCTCTTGCACATTCAAAGCCTGCGAGTCTTTCGTATGTCAATTTTTCATGTATAACAGACCTGTAAAGTTGAACATCTTCATCTTTATCTAAACTAGAAGAGATTTCATACACTATTTGTTTTGGCTACTACTTCAAAATAGGTTCATCAAGTCTATTATTCATAGGATGTACACTGCTTTGCCCCTCCGCAAAAGTAAAAGCCAACGTCCCTCTTATCTGAACTATAGACTTTATTTACATATACTGTATAACCCTGAAAGTGCAAGTGTATACTTAGGAAATAAATAACTGAGGAGGAACATTTGTTTAAATTAGGCAGAGAGTGTTTTATACAGTATACTGTGCACTATGCACTATCGAGTGTGGAAGGTCTAATTAGACCGCACATTAACAATATCGATCCCAAAATCCCAATCGCTAATACGAAGAAAGAATTGAATGATGTGTCTTCAGTGTTTTCATCTAAACTGTTGGACCTTGCTGTTGTTTAACTGAACACAAAGCTGTTGGATCTCTGTAGATATGGAGCCAGAGGCAGAATGGTTACGAATGAAATTGGAGTTTTATTCTCGAGTAGAGACGACTCAAGAATCCATCTTAATGACTCTTGTACTGTCGATGAAGGCACTTAACCCCGGGTTATTCCTCCAGGGGGACCGGCTCTGCAGTTATGTGTATTATACTAAGTACATGCTAAATGGCATGTGGTGCTGTGAAGTGAAACAGTGACAGTCCAATTTGGTAAATATTGTTTTAGTCTATTTTGTCTTTATATGTAATCTTTAAAAGTTTAAGATTGCGGTTTTGTGTTTAATGAGACAATGAAGTTCTCAATCGGATGAGAAACGATTATACGATATAAATATATCGACTTTGCAATAGACTTCAAAGACAAAGTTATATTTACCTTGATTAAGACTGATGGGACGGGTTCTTTATTTCTGATTCTATGGTAACAATGACTTCTCCTGGTGAGTTTGTGTGTTATCTTAATTATACCATTGCTTCAAGATCTGAGACCTGACATTCAACTCGAAGCTGTTCACGCCTGGGATACTGGGAATTATCCGATTATGTTGGGTGACAAATGGGATTTTACTTTTAGAATACTTAATGAGATCTTGTGAAGGTCTTTCCCAGACATCTGATGACTCTGGGCCGGAATCGCACCCAATCTGCGCCAAAGTCAAAGCCCTTTGTTTAGTTACTAGGGAGTGAATTGGCATTCACCAATGATTATACTCCAAGACACAAAAGGAATCATCAATGATGACTGATGATTTTAGATCTAAGTTTGTTTTAGTTTTTAAGCCAAAAAGTTTTTATGTCCACTATAGACCACTAGGTGGCACTTTGACGAAACCTCAGTTCATGACTATGATTACATGTAACAAGTTTTATGATGATACACTTTAGATTTGCGAAGATACAGCTGCATGACCTTATGGCTTGCTCGGCTGTTAAAGGTTTTGTTTTATTATAAGGCCAACTAGTGGTGCCGGCACACCATATTTTATGTGTCGCCTCAGACTCTGCCCATACATCAGCGTGTCAAATCTGGTAAAAATATCTACTTTCGTCCCCTTCCCATGAAAATATGTCAACTGCAGCCACTAGGCGGCGCTGCGACAAAACTGTGCAGCAACTTCATTTCCTGTGTCCCAAGTGCCTTGTTTAATTGGCTTAAGTTTGGCAAAGATAAATGCTATCCAGATAATTCGCTCGGAGGGCACATCGATGACGCGCAGTGGAATGAGTGGGCTGGGAGGAGGACGATGAGGAGACGTCTGCTGGCAAGTGGGCCAAGCCCGACAGAAACATTTCACTTCCGCATCCAAACCTGGCCACTGGAAATGGTCTTGGATGTGTTGGACGATACTTTCGGCTCAGAGGTGCCCCGCTTTCTGTCTTAGTTTTCGGCATGACCAGCAGCAGCCCATTTCTTATTTCAAAATGAGGGAGGGGGTGGGGCCCGAAAGCCTGACTACCTCATCGACTCGCCGCAACTGTTCCCATCAGTTTCATAGGCGGTTGTCCTCATATTGCTCCCTGCCGAACGAACCACCGGTTGTGACCTGCAAAACACATCGCGGTAGACTGATGGTAGGTTAGCTGATTGACACTCAACCTTTCTCTCACTGGGCAGTCCCCGAAGTCTTCACCGTGGCCTGTTCTGAGTGGTACGGCCTGGGGTCTTGAGGAGGAACTTCTCGAACCCCGGCCAGTCCTGTACGGGGAGGTCTCTCACAATGGCCACCTCAACCTCAACGGCCCAGGTCACAGGCTATGCTGGGATCCGAACCGTGTTGGAACCCATCCCTCTCGGACCGCGATAACCTCAAAGGTGTGGAGGAAAGCTTCAGTGTCGTTGTGCTCTGTTAACCTGATGAAGTACTGGTGAGCCTTGACGGGCAATTTCAAGAGGGGCACCCGCACTGCCACACTGGTCTGCAGATGTTCCACGACCTGGTCAGTATACTCCTGTCGAGTGGCCAGAAGTTCAGTAAACTGCTGTTGGCGGGCTGAGAGCTCAGTCAGGCGGTGGATAATCTCTTTCATTTATCCTTGCGGGCGAGAGTGGTTCTCCTAGATGAACTTGCCGTTCACACGTCTGTGTCTCAGTTCACCTTTAGTGCCCACATTCTCCACCAAATGTCACGGTGTGAATGAGAACACTGGCTCTGTACTGCTGGTTTATTGACACACTTTAATCATACATGTTCTGATAAATAGTGCAAATATTTAATCTGTGCTCAAGGTGTGTAGTGCTGTGGTGAAAATCCCTCTCCTGGGGTGCTGTCTGATTCTGTAAACAAGAAGAACAAGCATTAGCCTGGAACTTTAGTGTTTCTCTTCTCCTTGATTGCCTCTTCTCCTGGCTTTTATAGGTGGTGGGAACAAGCTCCAGGTTTGCCACTCATCTCTCAAGTGTTGTGACTGTGTAATCACTGTGAGTGGCATATGGAACCAGGATACAACGTGTAAAAAAAATTTTGTTTCGCAAGTTTGCCTGCCCATTTAGTCTTAATAATTAACGGTACACAAACTTAGCCTGCTGTTCTCGAATGCAACTTGAACCTTAGGTCGGGCTCTAGCCCCAAGTTCAAGTAACAGAACCGAAGAAAAAAACAAGCAGTGAAGGAGGAGGGATGCCAGAAGAGTTGCGGATGGGCACAGAGACTCCCGTTTACCATTCTTTAAATGATGACTGACACAGGACTAAAACATGACGCAAAAATAATTGCAGGCTTCTGGAAAACAACTACAGAATTATCCAGCGATCATGGCACCATGATCAAAATAAACTCTCTTACTGCAGTAACCATATTTTAACAGGTGCACTTTTAACTAGGGCTGCAATGATTAATCGTGCGTGTTTTCTCAATGAATGAATTTTAATGAATTACGTTAAAATCCTGGCACATCCCAAAACCAGGGGGTGCTCTTGTGCAGAAACTCCCTTTGTGCCACAGAAGAAGTAGCATTACAAACGCTATTCCTTTGGGATAAATAAAGTATCAATCAAACGACTCAAACTCATAATGATTTTAGATTGATAAGGACTTCCTACTGACCAAATGCTGTAGTACACGCACAAGCTGTGCATGAAACACAGAATCGATTCAAAATTGATTCTGAATCAATTGGCATTTATAATGGGACAATCAATTAATAGTTGCAGCCCTACTTTTAACATAGGTTTGAAAGGAACCTCAACATTTGTCAATGTTAAAACCTACGTTAAAAGTGCACTCGTTCAAATATGGTGCCACAGCCTGAAAATAGTCCCCTTGGTAACTTTCAATAGCAGGGGACTATTTTCAGGAACTGCGTAATATCATTGCACCTCCTGCAGCCATGTTACAGCAGCAAAGTCCTTGATTATTACGCCAAATATCTGCCTAGAAAATCGCAACTTTTAATTTTCTTAGTACACGATGTAACTACATAAGTTTTAAATAGGAAAAATATTGAAACTCTTTGGTTATTTTATGCGCAATGCTAATGGTCTAATCAGATTCAATGGATTATGCTAAGCTATGCTAAAAGTGGTACCGCCAGACCCGGAGATCAGCTGAATGGATTTCAAAACGGTAAAAATCAAATGTTTAACTCTAGGGGAGCTGGAAAATTAGCCTAAAAAAGTGGAGTCTCACTTTAAGCTATTAAGTAGCTACGGATTTTTTTTAGGACATTTCTGCACTCCAATGGCAACTCGCCGCGACCCCGGTGGTTGGGGACCTCTGATTTAGAAAAAAGTAAAAAGTAAAAAGGAACGTATCAGAAGTTATAAGCAAAAACATAAATTAAAATTTGGACTGTTGGTGACGCTAGCGGGTTTGAGATGGAGATTCCAAATTTTATGGACTGTCCTCTATCAGTTTGCCAAAAATCAGACATTTCCTACCTACGCTTCTATGGCGGAAGAAGAATAATAAAGAAGAAAAGTAACAATTACAGTCCTTTCAGGACTTGACTCCCAATGAATTCAGTTTGTAGTAGGTACAGTATATAAGATGCTGCAGTGTTTTTGGTCATTGTAATAGCTTTTACGTTCTTCAGACTATTATTGTATTATAATCGCATGCCCCTTGATATTACCACAGTACTTTTTTGTAGAGGTGTCAAAGATATAACTGAACTACACAGTCATCTTTTTTCTGCCTGTCATCTGGTTTGGTTGTCTCTCACCTTACTGTCCCTCGCTCTAGCGATTCTGAGACACATGCCTCAATGCTGCCGAACCTTAACATTGAGTTCAGACAGTGTTTATACAGTCTGTTTAGAGATGAGAGGGTACGGAAACAGAATGAAGGGACAGCAAACATTTTGGGTATAAACTTGTCACTTATTTCACGTTTGATGGGTGTTTGAAATGATACAGCAATCAGTAATGGGTTGAATAGTTATTTAATTGTCCATGGCTCATTTAAATTTGGCTTGATGTTGTCACGTCAGAATGATGATTTTAATTGAAAGAATATTTGCTTGCAGGTTCCTATATGGATGGTCTGGCTGGAATGAGGTATTTACCTCCTGATGTTTTGAAGAAGGTAAAGAGCAACACACGAGCCCGCAGAGAGACGTATGAAGACGAGATCTTTAACATTGAAGTTTTGTTGGGGATCGACTGCTCGGTGGTGATGTTTCATGGCAGAGAGCACATCCAGAAATACCTGCTGACCCTCATGAACATTGTAAGTTTTTCAAACACAACTGTAAAAAAAGCTTATGATATGGTTTTATGATGTTTTATGATGAAGTAAGGTAACATGAAAAAGTTATAAAAATGTGTTGTATTGCATTGAGCTAAATGACCAGGCGTTTGATGAATTCTGTTATACCCTCATCCAGGACTTCTCCTTATTTATGCCAACTGCTCAGACCAAAAAAAAAATTCCTTCCACATCCACGGTTTCCAACCTGGAAGATTAATGTACTTGAGATCCCAGACAAGACCAGACTCGCAATAAACTTGACATTCACGGTCATGTATTAAGTATGTTTTGGACCTACAACTAAACAGTCAAACTTTGAAGCTCTACTGATGTCCCTCCCATTTTGTCTTGTTTATTTTCAAGTGTCCTACAATCTTCCGTCTATCCTCATGTTTCTCTCATACACAGCTCATTTTTTGCAAGCTGGTTGTGTTGCTAAGCAGAAGACTAGCTCCAGTGGAAGACCTTGCTGCATTATTAATTTACCCCTAATGATTTTCTGGCATTTTGGCCTCCGTCAATTAGCTACCTGTCTGCTACATGCAAGAATCTGCATTAATATATTACTGACTGTGTCCTGCAGAGAGAGAGAGAGAGCGAGAGAGACCAGTGCTAATGAGAGACTTGCTGATAAAATGATTAGTACTGTGTGTGAGAGACAGAGTGAAAGACAGAGAAAATGGATAACAGAATAAATAAACATGGTAATGTGTGAATGTGTTGAGCATTGCTGATAATAGTAAATCATGTGCTGATTTAATGAGCTGTCATTGCCTGGCGACTGAGATTTTCTTTTGTGTGTGTAAAAATTGTCAGGTATGTACATTGTTACATGAAAAAGTTCAAAGTATATTAGTGCCTTTAAAATGAATTTACGTTAACGCGTTATTAAGAGCAGGGTTTTTAACCAGATTTTTCCCGATTGGTTCGTTCCGAACAGAAACAGTATTTTAACGTTTCCGGTTCTCGATTCAACCCTAAAATTTACGTTCCCAAACCGGTTAAAACAAAAAAAGTTCCCGAACCAGTCAATAATGTTCCATGTCAGCTGTGGGACATACAGATAAGTAGGAGGATCATTAGGACATTAAACTTAAAGTCTTGTCATCGAACATTAAAAAAGGCTACATTATGTAAGCGGCATAACTGTAATTCTGACATGCTTACATTTGTTGAATGCACTTAAACACGCACACAGACGGAGGACGAATTCCAAACGGCGCTTCGGGAAGAAGATGCAGCATAAACAGTCGCTCCCCATAAAGTAAAAATTACAATGTTTTTCAGTGCTTTATTCACCAGACACAGTAGCGCAACTCTCTCTCAAGTTTATGCATCAAGAGTTCTGATCTTTGAAGGGCATAGGGATAATCACGTTTGATTGGAGTTGGACCAGACATATTTAACTACATGTGTGTCTGTGCATACAGAAAATTGCTCTCTTTAGTGCCTTTTTGTGGTTAAATTGTTTAAAATTACTTAAGTGTTAACATTTGCAAGCCTTTGAGACACGTGCAAATGATCAACTTTTACCCTATTTAAATTTGCGTATTAATCCGCGAATCGCATGCGAGCCGAACCATGGTTCGTGATCTGTACGGACCACAGATCAACTGCGATCCGTTACCACTAATTAGTATAAAAAAACAAACATCTTGAGATATTGGTAGCCTACAATATTGACCTCTTATGATTGAGTTTTAGAGACTTGGGCTTGAGTAGGCTACTTGCTGGTGGCAAGCTTCTTATTTCTCCAATGAGTCAACGACGACCAAAAGTGAACTTCACCAAGTATTGCACAGAAATCTTGCAGAAGAACGAAAAAATAAAGGAATTAACCGGTTAACATTATTTTAAATAAACGATTCTGTTCCGGAACATATATTTTTTTAAAGTTTCTGGTTTAGTTTCTGTTCCTTGCAAAACATCAAAAATTTCTGCTTTTCGTTTTCGTTCCGTGAAGAGGTTCAAAGCCTTGATTAAGAGCAACAAGACTCGAAAACGATCTTCCTCGTGCTGACTGACACATCTGAAGCATGCACACTGCACTCAAAAAAATATTTAGGCCTAATTCATAAGATTTATGTATTTTGATTACATGTAACATTTCCATCCATTTGGATTACATACTTCTAATCTAAAAAAAACAAATAAACTTTATATGATAGATATTTTTTAGATATATGTAAATGAAACCAGTAAAATTTATGTAATAGTTTTACTTAATCCAATGTGTTTTAAATGCATTAAAAAAATGGATTATGTATTCTTTATTAATAAACCCAATTCACTTAAAATGCATTACATTTAAGTATCTTACTAATAAACCATTTATACATTTATATATTCCTCCTCCATTCACCCTAAATCACAATATGCTATAACAAAAAAACACAAAAAAGAAGAAGAGCCAGACCACTTGGTTTTGCATTCAATATATTTATTTAATACTTCAAGGCATTACTCATAAGGCAGCAAAAAAGAGCAGCTAACAACTAGCATGACAGCCATGGCTTATACACCTCGTATTGTGTGCAAAAATAAATAAATAAGTGTGTTTCAGACATTTCAGCCACAATCAACCTCATTCCACAAATATGTGCAAACATTTTGAGCAAACAGGCTGCAGAAATACAAAAAACCCTGTAAAACTCGAGGTAGACATAAATCAGTGACAACAACATTACTTTAACATTTTCAGAAATCTGTGACATGATGTAATAATAATAATTTAGAATGATTGGGTGGTAAGAAAAAAAAAATGGCACATGGCTTAGTGTTTTGAGTGGCTGTGTGCCATTAACAATTTTCATACATCTCGTATTACATGTTAGATATACATCAATTACATTTTTCAAAAACTTTTCAACTTTTAAAATTGTTAAAGCAATATTCCAATTTAATAAAACAAAAATCCCGATAATTTTCTAACCCCATATGTTTATGTTTTTCTTTGTTCAGTCAAGAAGAAATAAAGATTGAGTTAAAGATTCCAGGATTTTTCTCAATTTAAGACTTTATTCGACCTCAAGTTTACGGTTTCAATGCAGATTTAAAAGGGCTCTAAATTATCCCAAATAAGGCATAAGGGTCTTATCTAGCTAAACGATTGTCAGTTTCAAAAATAAAAATAAAAGAGGACTTTTAAATCACAACGTTTTGCACTAGCTGTGTGACACGCTAGCATGACATAACTGAAACTACCGTTCCAGTGTTTACAAGCGAGGAGAAAGAGGAGCGTTCAGATGTTGTTGTATGTGATACTAATTAATGTCTTTGGGTCCGTTTATTATTTAAAATGGTCATTTGTGATGTGTAAACATTTATTACGTAGTACACAATGTCGCACTGTGTGTCACATGGATAATGCAAGACAAGTTGTTGTGTTTTAAAAGTTTTCTTGCCAAAAATGATAATCTTTTGGATTGATTAAACCCTTATGCCTCGGTTGGGATCGTTTAGAGCCCTTTAAAGCTGCTTTGAAACTTAACTGTTGAGGTCCAATAAGGTCTATTAAATTAAGAAAAATCCTGGAATGTTTTTCTCAAAAAACATAATTTCTTCTCGACTGAACAAAAAAAGACAAGCATCTTGGATGACAGACAGTAAATTATCAGTATTTTTGTTTAATGAAAGTGCAATATTCCTTTAATGTTAAAAAGTTCACTTGTAAATGTACAAAAATGTACCCACTTTGAGGGGGATGCATCAGCGTGTCTGTCAGGTATTCACTGAAGCATCTTTCAGTGATTGCTTGGTTGTATCAAGTCCAGTTCCATTAGGATGTTTTGAAAGGTCAAAGGTGCACTTGAGGTTCTTCTGGTAGTTCAGTTTAAGTGCATAAATGAGTCCAAAAAGTAATTTCACACCCATGTGTGACACCAAGTAGGTTTTGCAAAACTTCCACTGTCTGTGCAATCCCCAACTCACCAATTTCACAATTCTGGAGAAGAACAACAAAAAAATCAGTCCCAATAGCAGTCAAAGTGAAATTTTCAAAAATGTGCAGGCAAATTGTTTTACAAACTCTGATATTTAAAATATGTAGACTGATTCAAATGTGTAAAATAATAGAACATTAGTCACAAAACCATCAAAAGACCTGAAAACAGATAATCACCTTGTTTAACCATCTAGTTATCCATAAGATATTTATATACACACACATACCCATACACATACATATAAATAGATAGATATAAAAATAGAGTAGGTTGACATACACTAACCACATATTCTTTAATGTGTCTCTCCACGCCTTCTTTGAGGTAGATACAGATGTCTTCAACTATAGTAGTCAACATTTGAAGTGGATCAAAAACATTCAACAAATTTGTCCTAAAACAAGAACGGGTATTGGATATTGGTTTTAAGAAAACTTTTAGAAAAGGATTTGATCCACTTCAAATGTTGACTAGTGTAGAACAAGACAAAAAAAACACAATATTTAATGATTTTCTTTAACAATATTTTATGTAGATAATAGTTTTATAGAGACAGATAAAGATTTTGTGAGACGAAGAGTATGTATTTTTCTGTTTCAGAAATATTGTGTCCCAGCATGTGTGTACACTACCGGTGAAATGTTTGTAATAAAGTCTCTTATGCTTATCATGCCTGCATTTATTGGAAAAAACCCACCTGTTTCCAATATTGACAATAAATCATCATATTAAAATGATTTCTAAATGATCATGTGACACTGCAATGATGAAAATACAGCTTTGCATCAGAAATCAATATCTTTGTAGCATAACTTACATACCCTCTCTAGCAGGTTGTCCCACCATATAGACGATGAAATGATGCTGTATCTGTAAAAAAAAGTTTTAGTTAGACACACACAATGCACTCAACAACATAGTATAATTGTAACATTCTTTTGTTAATAAAGTTACAGAGATTATATGATCATTTTATTCTGATAAGTCTACAGTAGCCTATGACTTTATTTATTTCTTAGGTTTCAAACATTAAACCACAAAAAATAACCAATAAAAGCAACAGACACTGCAGGGTAACTTACATTCCAACTTACATCTGTGTAGTGAGGTGTATTTCACTCTGAAACATGCAACGCGTCACACATGTAATTAAACAACAGACAATTATATTTTAGATAATCACATCAAACTTGTTAACTTTACTCACCTACAATTTGGCGATCGTAAACTAGTGAGATGACGATCCAGTCCAATACAAAATGGCGAAGTCCATGTGCTGTAGCGTCTGTTTTTGATTTTGGCGCCACCTCCTGACTGGAGTGTGAATAGACGTCATTTCCGCTTCTGCTAAAGTCAGTTTCCTGACACTTGTATGTAAATCAATCTCATAGAATTTATCCGGTTTGTTTCACGGCTAGATTTATTTAATTCATATTCATACATTTTAACTGATTAAATCTAATAGTTTTTAAATTGAACAGATTTATATATATTCTAATAAATCGGATTACATATATTTTAAAAAACGAGTATTTAAATAAATTCTAAATGATCCAAATACTTAAAAGTAAATATTGCCAGGAATCGTTTTTTTGAGTGTGGCGCAGCACCCCGAAATATGCATACATAGCAGGGTCTACCCCCCCAAAAAAGTCCAGCCAACCATAAAAAATGCATACATACATACATACACCAATGAGACATTACATTATGATCACACCCAGGCTAAAGCAATGAGCGCACCTGGCAACCAAACGATGCAACAGGTGTTTTTCATAAAGCAGTATATTTACCACCCAAGGATCAGCTTTTGGTCAGTAAAGTGTTTGGTGTCAGAATGGGATAAGCTGCCGATTTATCTGATTTTGACAGTGGGCAAACTGTGAACGCGCGTTGTGGGTTGATCAAGTGCAGTGAGTGCATATGACGAGTTATCTTGTCAATTATGAGAAAACATTTCCCTGCCAATGACGCTTTCCTGATGAGTTTTTACAACAATCTGTAATTCTGCTATTATCCACTATATGGCGATCTTACCCAATTTATAAAAAACTGAAGCATCAACTAATTTTACAACATTATAAACTCTGTGTATGGTTTGCTCATAGTTCTGAATCTGATCTCTAACAAAATGCCTTTACAAAAATGCCATTATTTCAGCTTTTTGCTCAGAAGTTGGTATTTTTGAAGAAACCTACCCATATTTGAGAGCTTATAAAAAGAGAACAAATGAAGATAGGATGAAACTTTTTTCTTTTTTGTTTGTTTGTTTATTGTTTGTTTGAAAGCAGAGGGTCTGATCTTTCATTTCAAATATATTTGTATGTTTATATATTTATAGAAGAACATTTTCCTGGAAGGCATTTTGTGAAACTTTTGTGAAAATTAAAAAAAAAGTTTAAAGTGGTGCATGTATGGACAAATGATGAACCGGCGTCCAGTTGCGTGTCGTATAAATGTCACTGATGCCAGAGGGGGGTAGAGACTGTCGGCTATTATAGACGGTTTCAGCAGTAACAACATAAACAAGCGGCTGTAAACGTAGTTTATTTATATAACAAGCAAAAAAACAACACATAGATTACCTAGGAAACCAAAACATTTGTTATTTTCGAGGAGGCATGTGTTCAAGAGATCAGTTTAGCAACTAGTCAGACCATTAAAAAAACGAAACCGGAAGTAAAGTTCGGATCCAGACGTGTATCACGTGCGTATGATGAAACCGTCTATTCACTGCGACAGCAGGGCTACAATAGCTGGGTCCATCACACTAACTTTATGCGCATTTTGAAGTATCGCATAAGAAACGAGTGATGGAAATGGCAAATTTCAAATAAAAATTCCTTAATTCGCAATTTTTTTAAATTTGTGCGAAAAAGGCGAGATTTTGCACAATAAGCACACGGCGGTATTTCGCCATTCAGCACTGAGCGTAAAAATATGAAACTTTGGGTTCAGCTAAGCTCGTCAAAGTCACTTCTCACTTGGCCGTCCAATCACAGTGGTGGAAAAGGGGGGGCGGGACAAATATCACAACAACCAACCGCCGCATTGTTCAACGACTGATAAATAAAGCAGAAGTATCATAGCAACCAAAGCACTCAGGTAAAAAAATACTGGCAAGCGCCCACAGTCCGTGTCCGCCTGGCATTTTCAGCCGTGTTTAAACGCTTTGTTGTACACACCCCCTTAGGAGGCCCTACAGGATATCAGGCAGGTGGTCATAAAATAACGTCATTTGCCATCTGTTATCTCTATATGAAATTACATACTGTATAGGTTGTTAAATATCACGTTCATACTCAGATTTATCTTTAGTCAAAGTAGATATAGCAGGGTGTCTTGAAAGAGATTACACGTTACATTTTGCTTTACAGTATAATACAGATGTTAACTGAGGTCAAGTGCACAAATGCACTCTTTCATTGAAATAAATTTTCACCGTCACAACAAGTAGTTTCAATAATATGCATCTAATTGTATCCACATGCATTCTGGGAAATGTTAGTCATGCATTTTGAGGTTAAACGGAGACCAGTGCTAAAACGTATGTTCTGCTTAATCATACTCAGATTTTTAAACAGCCTCTATTTGAACTGCCATCCATCTGTCGGAGTCTTTGTAAGTGTGTGTGTGTGGCTGTGTGTCTGTGTGTGTGTGTGTGTTAGGGCTTCATTAGTTTTCTTTCACACACCCAGGACATACAGCAAAAATCTTAGTTCCTCCTTACAGATTTTTTCCCAAGATACCCTGGGGCATTGTGTAAATGAGTGGAGAGTGAAGTCAGGTGTGGATATGATACAACCCACACTTCACTTTTATAAAACAATGACAGTGACACTGAATCTGTCCTGCACATTCACTTACATTTATTGGTGATATTAAATCTGGCTGTTCTGTTAGGCACTGGATATACAGTTAGGTCTTATTCACAAATCTTTTCCAATGGCCTCAGTGTCCATCCAATGCACACTTCCAGTTGGAAAAAGTAGGTCATGCAGGTGTTTTTTTGCATTCTCTTTTATGAGTACTGTGAAATCGGACATACTTTTTTGTTACATACTGTTTCTTACCTACTACATTATCGGGCGCAGCAATAATTTGAGTTGTTTGACCCCACGTAATCAGGAGTCACCTGTAAATGTTTCTGAAGGTCACTGTGGCATTTAGACGTTGTGCTTTGTAAGCTCACAGTCATTAAACTCTTTGTGTTGTTAAGCTAGACGCCTTTGGCTGTGTTACAGTTTTTCCTGCCTACTTAATTTTCATACCTGTGTTATTGCCCAGACCAATTTCACACCCATTCATCACAACAGACCCTTTGTAGAAAAGCTGTGATTGATTTTTTTCTGTTTTGTTTGTTTATCATTTGAATTGTATTATAGGTGAATGAGATTTATCAGGACAGTTCACTGGGTGCCAATATCAATGTTGTGCTGGTTCGAATCATGATGCTGTGCTCCTCTAAAGTAAGACTGCATTTGTTTTGTGTTCCTCTGAAAATTTGTTTGCATGACTCAACAGAGCGCAAAAATGTCTCCAATATGAAAATATGATGTAATTGACTTTGGTGGTTGTCCAACACTGATTTGACTTGCTATGTCTAAACCCTACAGTTGACAACTAAGCTTTAAAGGTGCCACAGAATGTAAAACTGTATTTACCTAGGCATAGATACATAATAAGAGTTCTGTACATATTGTGAGCCTCAAACGTGATTGTTTCCTCCTTCTTATTTAAACCTCGTGCATGCAAAAGACCGCTGGAAAACAGACCAACCTCAACATAACTCCGGCTGTGATGTGACAGTCGAGATGTGCGCCCTCAACATTAAATTAATTACAATGTTGTTACAATGCTTGAAGGAATATTCCATTTTCTTAAAAGAAAAATCCAGATAATTTACTCACCACCATGTCATCCAAAATGTTGATGTCTTTCTTTGTTCAGTCGAGAAGAAATTATGTTTTTTGAGGAAAACATTGCAGGATTTTTCTCATTTTAATGGACTTTAATGGACACCACCACTTAACACTTAACTCAACACTTAACAGTTTTTTCAACGGAGTTTCAAAGGACTCTAAACGATCCCAAACGAGTCATAAGGGTCTTATCTAGCAAAACGATTGTCATTTTTGACAATAAACATAACAAATATCCACTTTTAAAGCACAACTTCTCGTTAAGATCCAGTCGTCATGCGCTAGCGTGACCCGACGCAATACATCATGACGTCAAGAGGTCACAGAGGACGAACGTGAAACTCCGCCCCAGTGTTTACAAATGTGGTGAAAGAGGACCGTTCCTACGTTGTTGTATGTCAACTGATACTAATTAATGTCTTTGTGTCAGTTTATTG
The DNA here is from genome assembly GCF_030506205.2 of Paramisgurnus dabryanus. Classification (NCBI taxonomy): domain Eukaryota; kingdom Metazoa; phylum Chordata; class Actinopteri; order Cypriniformes; family Cobitidae; genus Paramisgurnus; species Paramisgurnus dabryanus. The sequence goes on from NC_133354.1 coordinate 26,429,846, forward strand.
TTTAAAATGGTCCGCAAATGTGCGTTTTATATATGTAACACGTGACCTCCCTACGGCACTACGCATTTACGTTAGGTCGCGCTGGACCGGACCTAAACGAAAGGTTGTGCTTTAAAAGTGTATATTTGTTATTTTTCTTGTCAGAAATGACAATCGTTTTGCTAGATAAGACCCTTATGCATCGTTTGGGATCGTTTAGAGTCCTTTGAAACTCCGTTGAAAAAAAATGTTAAGTGTTAAATTAAGTGTTAATTGTTGGTGTCTATTAAAGTCCATTAAAATGAGAAAAATCCTGCAATGTTTTCCTCAAAAAACATAATTTCATCTCGACTGAACAAAGAAAGACATCAACATTTTGGATGACATTGTGGTGAGTAAATTATCTGGATTTTTCTTTTAAGAAAATGGAATATTCCTTTAAAACAAAGTTGTGACTGATGAGTTAGCGCTATATGCTAGTTAATGCTATATGCTAGCGTTTAGGCTGAAGTTCTACTATTGACGTTAAAGTTACGTTTGGCAGGTCAATACTGAAAAAACACAAACTTACAACTCAGAAACATCCATTAACCCTTATGTGTTGTTGGGGCCATTTTTGTTATTTTTTTGTCTTAATTTGGCCACAACTTTCTATGTCTTTCATCAAATGGAATGATTTTTGGTGAAAAATCTTATATTTACATATATTTTAAGAAAATGCTTTGAAATTTTTCAAAAACTCAACAATATACCGTGGGCAAATTTACTAACCTTTCGTGTTGTTGGTGCCCAAAAATGGCCACTAAATAGTCCATATGACTCAATGTACAAACCAGAAATTAAGCTCTGTTTTTTGCACAGGCCTACTAAAGGGTTAATGGTGCCACATGGTGATCAACAGTAAAAGTGACAAATTTGACCTCTTAGCAAAAGTAAAAACCACAAACAATGAAGAATGCATGATTATATGGTGTCATGGCTTTGCAATCAAAAAACATTGTTATAATGGAAGTCAATGGCGCAAAAATGGCCACAAAACAAAAGTGAGAGAGAAAAAAATAAAATCTGATGCTGCACAAAAACTAAAAAATGCATCAAAGCCAATGTTTTTACTAATCTCTGGCATTCCCAAGACTGTGAAAAGGGTGAAAAAAATCCAGTCCAGAATCACTTTTTATATTGAAAATCTGTCATTTTGTGTTTTTTTCCCCCCTCAAATCAGTGACATCACTTATGAACTTGGCAATTAAAGAGTTAAAATCATGACATTTTTGTAAACATTTGGTAGTTTTGATCAGTACTGAGGTTGATTAACAGATTTATGCCAAAAATTTGAAAATAATATTCATCTAATACATTTTTACAGCCGTTTAATTACAACACGAAAGGGTAGTGAATTGGACCAATACACAAGGGTTAACAATCTCCAAACAATTGAATATTCCTCAATATCTTTATCTTAATCTGATACAGACTCAAACATAAGGTCTGTTTACACACACACAGAGCTACTGAAGGAGCTGTTCTGAGAAACAGCCAATCAGAGCAGAGCTCAACGTTATTATTCATGACCCTTTCAAATAAGGCAATAATAGACCATTTCATTCTAAAGGCAAATCCTAGGGTTGTAAATGGACATGTAAAAACATCTCTTTGCACTTAATAAATATCAGAGAACAATTTAACATTATTTCAATGCATTCTTTGGCACCTTTAATGTTTGTATATATAGTCAAATTCCTAACTGACTGTCGTACAGTATTAACCTATAATTTATATTGTCAGTCGATGGGATTAATAGAGCTGGGTAACGCCTCTCAGAGTCTGGAGAACGTCTGCCGCTGGGCATTTCTACAGCAGAAGGAAGACAAGAATGATGCAGAACACCACGATCATGCCATCTTCCTCACCAGACAAGAGTTCGGGCCCACTGGCATGCAGGGTAACTGTGGTGCATTGATAGACTTACATAAAAATCACTAGTAGGGCTTTTCACTACAGGATTATCCTTGGGTTCTCTTTTTTTATTAACCCCAGATAGAGCAACATTTTACACTTTTAAAAAACTTTTAAAGGGGGTTAGTCCTACTTAAAGACAAACCTTTAGTGATTTGTTTGATTTTATTATGAACAGAGCTGAAGTTTACAGTTGTTGTTCATCTAAGCCCTGGTCTGTGAATATACACAATACATTGCAAATACTTCTACATTTTATTCTGAATTAATTTTTCTCTCTTTGTAGGTTACGCTCCAGTGACAGGAATGTGTCACCCTGTCAGAAGTTGCACTTTGAATCATGAGGACGGCTTCTCCTCCGCTTTTGTTGTGGCTCATGAGACCGGACATGTGTGAGAATTTCAACATACACCACACAAAACCAAGCTACTAAAAAGCTAAAGGAACTGTTAACCCACATAAAAACATTTATTTACTTGCCATCTCAGATGTAAATTACTATGTTAATGGCTATACTGTACAGACTGAGTGAACATCTGAGTTTTGTGTTGTGTTCAGTCTGGGGATGGAGCATGACGGCCAGGCAAATGAATGTGGAGATGAAGTGCCAATGGGCAGTATCATGGCTCCTCTGGTTCAAGCAGCTTTCCATCGCTTTCATTGGTCAAGATGCAGTCAGCAGGAGCTCAGGAGATACCTCAAGTGAGTTACTATACAGTACCTACTATTGTCATTGAGATCATACAGCTGGTACATCACACAATTGCACACAAATTGGCAATAATAAGTTTTATTTTCCAGTATAAACCATGTATGTGCTACCTTAATACATTTTTTTACTCGCATTTTCCACAAGTGTTTTTTAACCCTGCATCATAATGGTGCATTCATACCAGACGCGAATTAAGTGGTAAGCTCGAATGATTTACAATGGTAAGTCAGTGCAAAGACGCAATAGAAATCATGCTGCGCGATTCGTGCAAATAAGGTGCATTTGACACGTATAACAAGTGATTTGATGAAAGATGAAAATCGGAAGTTTTGCGAATATCCGTGCCACGTTAACCAATCAGGAGCTTGCTGTAGTAGTGACTTGATTACAACGTAGCGAGCTGAGGCAGAAATACGAAACAACAATGGAAGACAAAATCAGTCGCTGTATGTGGACACTCAGAGCTGTACGACACATCTTCGTAATTTCATAGAAACAAGAATAAAAAGGATCTTGCTTGGAAGAAATTAAGTGTGGAGGTCGACGATTTGGTAAGTTGTAAAAATTGATATACACATATTGAGACTACAAGCTAGATAAAGCTGGCAAATTGAGCATATTTGCGTTTCAATTTCACATGCGACTGACGCAAATTTCACACGATTTATTCGCGTCTAGTATGAACGCACAGTAATGGTTTCTTGGTAGATGGTTTTCTTAAGAATGAGACAAATACAAGTTTTATGAAATGATCTTTGAAAATCAAATCTATGGGCTGTTCCAATAATATAACTGTTAACTATAAATTTTACAAGACTTGGTTTTATATGTATGTTTTCTACGTTTACAGCAAATTGCTGTGAATTTACAATTTATTCCACATTTTTCGTCATTTGTTAGAATATAATGTCAAGACAAATAAGTTTGAATAGACAATGGTTTTGATGGCTTCTTCACTGCACATATAAACAGTAGCGGCCGGTGACTTCTCTTCCGAGGGATGGGAATTCAAAATATGTGTTCGAAGTGTCGTGTGTGGCTCGTCATGTGAAAATATTTTTTGGTGTGCCATGTGAACCTATGTGCATCATGCGTCATGTCAAAATACATGCCTGCTGCACACTTGTCGAAAGGGTTTATAATAAAAGAGACGCTGTAGACACTGACTTTACACTAAACTCTGGTTACAAATGAGATTAAGCGAGTATCTGGCTCTTTTATTATAAACCCCTTTGAAGCATCTGCAGCAGGCACGTATTTTGACATGATGTATGATGCACATAGGTTCACATGACGCGCCAAACACATATTTTGACACGACGCACCACACACATGATGGGCTAAACACATGTGATGAGCTTGAAAAAGAAGTCACCGGTCGCCACTGCATATGAACATAATATATAAACATTATTAAATTATTTATCTAATTCATCAATTATATAACCAGACAACCTCATGCTCTTCATTCTGCAGTACATATGATTGTCTCCGTGACGACCCCTTCGATCATGAGTGGCCAACTCTACCCCAGCTGCCCGGTCTTCATTACTCTATGAATGAACAGTGTCGATTTGACTTTGGCATGGGCTACATGATGTGCACTGCGGTGAGCGTAAGAAAGACTTAATGACATCATAACATAGCATCTGACCTCTCCATCTCACTAGTGCAGAATTCAGTGGGCTACATTAGTGTGAGACCACATTTGTAATACCTTATTTCCGGACTATAAGTCGCACTTTTTCACAGTTTGGCTGGTCCTGTGACTTCTAGTCAGGTGTGACTTACATGTCAAAATTAATTCATGTGATCCAAGAGAAACCATTACCATCTACAGTCCGCTATATGCTGCTTGTGTATTTTTTGAATTCAATGGATTCAGTGATGTGGAATGACTTGGAGAGCTTGGTGAATTTGATTTGGTTTGTAGTGTTTATTTAGCCTATTCACCGTCCCAGGTATGTTCTGTATGCTGTTGTATTAGCTGAATAAATGTTAATGTTATGTTAACATGTGCAGACACCTATTCAGCCTGTTGTTCTGTATGAGGTTTAGCTTTCAGAGGCTGCCTGTATAAATGCGAGCATGTGTGTTTCTTTTAGTACAGCACCTACGACCCGTGCAAGCAGCTGTGGTGCAGCCACCCTGAGAACCCTTTCTTCTGCAAGACCAAGAAGGGACCTCCTATAGATGGAACCAAGTGCGCAACAGGAAAGGTTGGAACTGCTCTTCTTTTTACTCAAATTTAGTGGAACCAAAACATGATAAGACCCAGTTCAGTAATGAAACTCCAGAGGCGCAGGTGTTGGTCATTATTACATTCATCTGCCCTCACAAACTTTAATCAAAATCAGAAAATGCACCTCCTTCCCCTTGTGGTGATCCTTCACTGATGATGTCAGCTTTACAGCTCGGGTTTGGCAACCCGAGAGCGGGGTGGAGAATAAACCATCCCCAATATTTATAATTGGGGATACGATACCAAATTTAGCTGCTAGAGGTCAATGTTACATACAGCTCCTTTAACAATTGCCCACCTCCACCCCAGCTCCACCTGTATAGAACTGTTTACAGGGGATATTGTGCCTAAAATTAAAGCATGCTTACTGTAGCATGTGTATTAAATGTAACAATTGTACTTGCTCTACACCAGCATCAACAGTAGCAGATCTAGTTCCACCCAATACCAAACACATTGACGTGCCATGCTAAAATGTATCTCAAGAGTTGTCATGACTGAACTACATTACTTATCCAAAGTGACTTATTTTATCAGACAATGCATGCCCTGAAATGAAACCCATTATTAACGCTATGCTCTTTCATCTCTCTAGCACTGTTTTAAGGGTCACTGCATCAAGCTGACACCAGACATTCTCAGGCAGGATGGCCACTGGGGTCAATGGACCAAGTTTGGTTCCTGCTCTCGCACCTGTGGCGGCGGGGTTCAATTTCGCACTCGTGAGTGTAACAACCCAATGTGAGTGTATCTTATTAGCATCATGGGATATTTGCATTGCATATTCCTCTCTAACTCAAACCAACCTGATTATCTGCTATGTCGCAGACCAGCCAATGGGGGGCGCACTTGTTATGGAAACACTTATGAGTTTCAGCTCTGCAGTAATGAGGAGTGTCCAAAGTCCTTGGCGGACTTCAGAGAGGAGCAGTGCAAGATGTGGGACCCCCACTTTGAACATGAGGGAACCAAACATCATTGGCTGCCCTACGAACATCCTGAGCGTGAGTCATAGATCTTTTTTTGTGCCGTTTGTTGTTATTTTGTGAAATCCATGACCCATGAACTATAATCAATAACAGAGAGAGTTCCAAAGAAAGGTTTAATTTAATGGTGTTAAAATCTAAGTTTGTCTGTAGCTGGCACACTCACATGCCGTTCTCGCCATTTGAAAGTCTCCTGATGTCCGCCATATGTCTTGGACCTTTTTCTTTCCGAGGAATGTCCTTTTTAAATATTATCCACAGGCGAGTTCTTTCAGTCTTTTTAGTAGGAACTGGGAAAAATCTATAAATATAAGTGTCAATTTTATGTGGCTTATTTGCATTCAGGTGATTCAGTTCTGTACGGTGGTCGAGAAGTGCAAAACAAAACTGTAATTTAAAAATACAAAGCCAAATCTAAAAACAAAATGCAAAGTCAAAAAGACAATGACGAGTCAAATAACAAAATAACATTGTAAAACAAAACAACAAGTTAGAATACAAAACGACAAATCTACAAACCGGAAAAGCTACACTGTAAAAAAATATGCTGTAGTTATGTAGCGGTTTACCAGTAAATTACTGTAGATTTAATTTATGTTATTTACAGTTTGTTTAAAGTTAATTAAACATTAACAAATCTTTGTCTTTACAGTAGAGATCAACCGATATATCTGTTTCCCGATATTTTCCCCCATATTTAAAGAAGCCATGATTCAAACAACAATTTTAACTTGATAATTTGTTATAAAAGAGGTCATCATACTTAAATGAACATCCTGCAAGCTTCAGAACTAAAAAGGTCCTCTTTATTGAAATAAAACTGTTTTTGGCCCCAAGCCAAGAAAACAGGCAGTTCAGGAATGTGCCAAAATGTGACATCAGAGAAGAATTTAAACACCTCCTCCAAGCCCAAAAGGCAACGACCATTTTTGTAGCCCAGCCCACAGCTTTGCGTGACACACATGCGCGCCAGGGGCAAAGCAAACCATGCATTGTCTCAACAATCAGTAAACATTCTTTAAAGATTGCCAAATGTAACCAAAATGATTTTTAAATAAATTTTTCCAGAGAGACTTTGATTTTGACGTGGTGATCTGTTATTAAACGATTAATAAAGGTGCAAAACTTAACAATATGCGCGCTGTGTTGTATATGGTAATTTAGTCGCGTCGAGTTTTAAGTTTTGTTTGTACTTTACGCATTGTCATTTATGTGCATCATCTTTAGCACCCAGAATCTTTTGTGGCTCAAAACATATATGAGTTCGGCTGCTATTTTTACACATTAATGTTTTCAAAACAATTCCTCACATGTAATTATGGAATGAAGCCGTCCAATCATAGCAGTGGGTGTTTATTTATTATTTATTACATTGTATACAACGAGGGAGTGATAATTATTATTATAAGGGTTTGCTCAGTTCAGTAGTGTTGACTTAATTGTGTCAAAAACAGTTCTCATATCTGTCTCTTTGCACATAAGCATCCAAATATTTGGTATCGGTTTAAAAAAAATCTTTATTGGTTCATCTCTACTTTACAAAACAAAACTATACAATAATAGCCTCATGCAAAGCATTCTGGGAACCAGAAATCCTCATCAACCTTTTCAGTTTTTTTTCCTTCAGATTTTGGTTCCCAGAGTGCTTTGCATGAGAAATGCTTTCACTGCCTGTGGATTCAAATTACAGAAATTACTTGTTCATTTGTTATGAGTGGATTATTTAACATGTTTTTCCATCGCACTCAGTCTAACATGCCGGTGTGCAGAGTTAGCCACGCCCACTTATTAAAGTTCCACATTATGCACAGAATAGAAAATTTTTTAACGTCTGACATTATATTTCACAGTAATGGAATATACTGTCATACCGCCCAGCCCTAGGCTAGCTAGCGATAGTTTAACTATTGTATTTATAATTACCCAAAATAGAACAAGTATAAAGCGTTAGTGAAGCAACTAGTGTGTGAGTTTGATCAAAAACACAACAACAATTTGATTTTGAGCATTTTGATTGATGTTGTCCATCAATCCAGGTGTCCAGGTGTTGTCCAATCAGCCGTAACAATTCCATTCACCTTTTCCGGTTTGTAGATTTGCCGTTGTGTTTTCTTATTTGTTATTTTGCTTTCTGACTTCTTGTTTTGTAACTGGATTTGATGTTGTGTTTTTGATTTGTTGTTTTGTTTTGCACTTCTCGGCCACAGTAGTTCTGCCATGTCCTCTGCCTTTAGCGATACTTCTTGAGTTTTATGGCACAACATCAAAACCTCTTTGCATAATCTAAGTAGTGGCATAGAAAAGGAAATCTTGAAGAGAAAGACGGCCAAAGAGAAAATGTCTTTTTCTCTCTTAGAAGTAGCTATAATTACGCATGACTTACGTTTACATTTACATTAAGATTTAAAAAGTGTTTATGTTTAATTGAAAACTTCCTTTTAGCTGCTAGTGGAAACACTTGCCAAAGGTTTGACCCAGTTGTTTTCAGATAGAAGGGCATCAGCCAAGCATTGGACAGCGGTGGTTGAAAGAAACACATGGAAATGTGATTAAGAAGCAATGGCATCTCCAGTTATCCGCTGGGGCCAGATAGCTTTTACATTAGAGGGAATGCAGTTATCCAGCTAATAACCGTTTCCAACCTCACCTTCTACTGCTGAGAGAAGTAAACAATACTCATGCCGTACTGCATAAACAATGTTTCAGTGGAGACAGATGTATTTATTTCAATCGATTTGTTTTTTACCATTATTCAGTTAGCAAATACATTTATACATGAAATTTTGCTTTTATACATTTAAATGCGGTCAATAAACTTAAAGCCCTTTTATGTACAAGCAACATATAGATTATGGGTTTACCCTAGATGTCTTCACATGTTCACTAAAATCAGAAAACCCGAGGTCCGACCAACGGAGACCCAATCGGAACTATCCCTTTAAGGGTTAATATAATTTAAACGGATGAGTTTAATCACAGTCGTCATAAACGATTGACTCCATTTTGGAGCCAGACTCTAGTGGCCAGTCGATGAATTGCAGTTAAAGTTGACTTCACAAGAAAGACCGGAAGGTTGCCCCTTGGGATAGACCTCTACGACAGTCTTGTTTTAGCCTAGACATCAGGGGTGTGTGTTTGGACGTCTATTAGATGTATTTAAAATGCAAAATTGCTTTCTGGGTATTGATCACATACTCATACTGTATGCATAAATTTTTGTACATTTGTAAAAACACTGAAACTGACATTTACATTTAGCATCCATTCTTATGCAAAGCCACTTCTATCCAAAGCTATCCATCCTTGGGAACTGAACCCATGACTTTGACATTGCTAGTGGCATGCTGTACCATCTACAGAAACGCCATGCGTTACAAACGTATCATAAATACCATAAAAACTCGACGTCACCTGAAGCATCTGTTCATCCATGGCAAGTTTTACATTTGAAATGCTGTCAGTACTTTGATATGCATGCATAGCCACAAACACAAATGGGATCACGTCAAACCCAACTGGAAAACCACAAAAGACTGTTTTCCACTCATCTGCTCACTCTCTGTTGTGTTTTTTGGACAGCTGAGGAGAGATGTCAGCTGTACTGCCAGTCAAAGGAGACCGGAGACGTGGTGTACATGAAGAGAATGGTGCATGACGGCACGCGCTGCTCATACAAAGACCTGTACAGCGTGTGTGTGCGGGGAGAGTGCGAGGTAAAGGTCATTCAGATCATCCGTCACTGAAGTTCATCCTTTAAAATGCCAGAGAATGAATAATATCGGGCATTTCTGTTTATTCTGATCAAATGTTTCCACTCCTCGCTGACATATACACTGTTTATTTGCTTAAATAGGACGCTGTTACGCATTTAGCTTGTTTTTGTGTTGTCGTAGGATATAGTAGTGGAATATATGACAAGAATGTACTAGTGTGGGTGAAGCAGATCGATGCGCATTCTTGTTTTTTATAAGAAGCATTCTTGGATGTCTGCGTTTTGCTGGGGGGATTAAAAGATGACGTGCACGCCAAGACATATTGCTTTATAATCTGAACGTCTGGAAAAGGACAGGTTTTTTCATGCATATTGGCGTGTAGAGACCGACTGGATTTATCATTTGTGATTGTTTCCTTGCTGTGGTCGGCTGAAAAGAGTTGTTGTGTATAAACACACGGGCCGGCACATGATTAGTGTTGCGCTATTCCTATCTAAATGTTTTTATGGAAACACTTTACAATAAGGTTGTCCTCAGAGTACATATGTGATAATTTATTACAGAATGTTAAAATTGCCACTTTGTAAGTGTGAGCAAAAATGTGCCATGTGTCCTTTAACTCATTCCCTGCCAGCCTTTTTTTTTAAAGTTGCCAACCAGCATTTTTTGTGATTTTTATAAAAGTTTCACAAACTGCCTTTTCAGGAAAATGTTCTTTTAAAAATATATAAATATATGCTCCATCTACTGGATAATCGCGGTATTACAGAAAACCATAAAACTCATCAGGAACAAGTTTTTAGTGCAGATTAAGGGGGCGGTACTTTCCCCTCCTGACATCACAAATTTCAATTACCTATTTTTTCACATGCTTGCAGTGAATAGTTTACCAAAACTAAGTTACTGGGTTGATCTTGATCCTTTTCACATTTTCTAGGTTGATAGAAACACACTATAAAACAAACGGTGCTATATAGCACCAAAAGTGGTTCTTTGCTCGTAATCATAGAAGAACCGTTTTTAGTGCCATATAGCACCGGTGAAGCACCAGTGAAGAACCATATGGGGGCCATATAGCACCACTATAGCACCACATATGGTTCTACATAGCACTTTGTGGTTCTACACAGGTGCTTACGGGCAAAGAACCACTTTTGGTGCTATATAGCACCGTTTTTTGCGTGATTATAGCACTTTAACATGAAAAAAATTCATGATATGTCCCCTTTAACTAATGTTTTCAGTTACATTATTAAAAATGTATTAGTAAATGCTGAAATTAACACGAACTACGATTAAGAACTGTTGTAGAAGTATAGTTAGTTCATGTTCAAGCCAATGTGTTAAGTAATGTTAACAAATGCAACCTTATTGTAAAGTGATACCATTTTTCTTATTGATATTTGCAGTCAAAAAGGATTGTTTGTTTTTTTCAGTTAATCTTAAACAGGACAGAACATATCAGTGATTAAACCATTGTGATGGATTAGTGTATGGCAGAATGACAAAAGCACTATAACAAACTTCTTTTTACTTAATCCATCAAATTTATCCCACAGCTGCAAACGTTAAACCCAAACTGAACTTTAAATCTGATTTGGAGAAATAGGATTAAAGTAAGGACATGACGTAAATGTAACTTTGATTGAATGATTTAGAAGATAAACCGTGATTTAATCCTGGTTAAGGGATTAAAAAAAAAGTTTTGTAGTGTCATAAAAAACAGATTTTTATAAAAAACACTGTAGAGTTCAAAGTTCATGATAAAGCACTAAGGTCAGCTAAAGTCATTTTCTACATAAAATCATCCTATATAATGAGAAGCCCATTCTGTGAAATTATAATCTTGATATCTTTATATATATATATATATATATATATATATATATATATATATATATATATATATATATATATATATATATATATATATATATATATATATATATATATATTTATATATATATATATATATATATATATATATATATATATATATTCCTGGTTCTGTTAACTCTGCTCTCTGCACAGAAAGTGGGCTGTGACATTGTGATCGCGTCAGAGCTTGAGGACGATAAGTGTGGGGTGTGTGGAGGAGACAATTCGACCTGCAAGATTGTCAAAGGCAACTTCACCCGCAGCACGAGGAAACCAGGTGACTCCTCGACAAAGTCGTTGTCAAAGTCAAAGTCTGGTTTTAACCCAGATTCATTTAAACATATCTGGCTGGACAACTCAAGAAACGTGATTAACAGCATTTTAGGAGCTAACCTGTCCTTGCTGTAGGGAAATTATGTGTGTTAGACTGTTTTTGCATAGATAGTTTTTTTATGTGAAATCAGGGGTGAAGAATTTGAAAGTGATTTCCTGTAAACCTGTATGAGGTTTTTTTTTTATTGTAAAGAAGATATTTTGATAAATGATAGTAAGCACACAATTGTCACAATAGTAGCAGGAGAAACAACTACTATGGAAGTCAGTGGGTACAGTACCATCACCTGTGTGGTTACCATTGTTTATTAGAATATATTATTTTCTATTCAAAACAATAAAGAAACTCATACAGGTTTGTAACAACATTAGGGTGAGAAAATGATGACTGACTTTTCATTTTTGGGTGAACTGCCCCTTTAAATACTCTCATATATTCTCTTAGTGTATACTTATGCGTTAATTTTTATATACCATATTATATAATGTGCATGTAAACAATATTCACCTCAAGTATATAGACAAAATTTTATTGAATTATTTGTGTTTAAAGTAAATTTTCTAGCAGGTGTTACAAAAACTATGGGGTAACGTTTGCACTCCAGTAACTTTCGGTGTAATTGTATAACGGTAGGTCCCACAAACAAAGTGTTAATTTGTAGCAGAGATGTGTGTGTTGATTGTGTAAAAAATTATGAATATAACTTAAATATTTTTTGAATCATAGAGCCAAAGTCAAAAAGCGTTAGTTTGTGCCTCGCTCTCCCCTACTAATTGTTTATTCTTGTTTATTTATTTATAGTTTTATACTGTAATAGTCACTGGTGATTTCTGGGAATTGTTTTCTTAGGTTTTCTGAAAATCCTGGAGATTCCCAGAGGAGCCCGTCACATTCTAATCCGTGAATTCAAGGGAACTCCACACATTCTAGGTAGGATGTCAGAAGACGCCCGTGTGATTAATTACAAGACATTGGCGCTCATAACTCAAGCGTCCGGCCTCCCACTGTATATTATTGATGGAGAGATTTACACTTCTGGCTCGGTGAGGCTCAGTGGCCGTGAAGCACCTTAGCTAATGTGTTCCAATACCATGATTTATAGGTACAATAAACACATATAAAGTCAGCCTGATGAAGATTGATCTTTGTTTTTCTCACTGGCCACCTCTGTACAGTATGAATTACACAGCATTTTCCTAAAGTTCAGTTGTTTTCTCATAGCGGTCAAGAACCAAGCCACAGATCAAGTGTTTTTGAACGATGAGGGCGATTTTCCTGAGTCACGGACGGTCATCGAGAAAGGCGTGGCGTGGGAGTACACTAACAACGATGACACGGAGTCACTCCAGACGACCGGACCGCTTAAATACGGAGTTCTCATTATGGTTAGAATTAACGTTTGCGTTTCAATCAGGTTATTTTAATGTTTTTTTAACATACAACCTCAATGTCGAACATCTATTGCAGGTTCAGTCTCAAAGTACTTCTAAAGTCACGCTTTCATACAAATACATCCTGCCGGAGGACCCGCTCTCTTCGATGGAGAACAACCTGCCTCAGGACGACACCATTTACTTCGAGTGGGCGCTCAAAAAATGGTCGCACTGTTCCAAGCCGTGCGGTGGAGGTACACAGATTTAAAGAAACATGCGTGAGGTTTAATAGTGCTGATAGTTTAACAATCTTCCTCTGCTTTTAGGAAAGCAGTACACGCGATTTGGCTGCCGGAGGAAGTCGGATGGCAAAATGGTCCACCGCACTTTTTGCTCCAACATAACCAAACCTCGCGCCATCAGCCGGGCATGCAACCAGAAGGAGTGCTCAGAACCAATGTAAGCATGTGGTCACAATCAAACCACGATCATGTCCAAATTCTGGAAATGAATCTTACGTGTCCATGTTGTATGTGTACATTAGCTGGGTGACGGGCGAATGGGAGGAGTGCAGTAAATCATGCGGTAAGACCGGTTCTCAAACAAGACCCGTGCGCTGTGTCAGAGCCGACATGGACGGTTCGTTCAAAGCCATCAATGCCAAATACTGTAACGACGATCGGCCCGAGGGACGACGGTCGTGTAATCGTCACCTGTGCCCTGCGCAGTGGAGAACAGGACCCTGGTCGCAGGTGTGTATGTGGGTGAACTGTTAGTGATCTGTCTGATAAAGTTAAAGGAATAATTCACCCAAAAATGACAATTATGCATATGCTTACCTTTCTTCAGCCGAACGCATTTATAATGCAAGCTTTGCCCAGACACTGCTGATGCAGAGATAAATAATTTAAAAGTCAATATAAAACATGACCCTGTTAAAGGTGCAGTGTGTAGATTTTAGCAGCATCTAGTGGTAAGGTTGCAAATTGCACACTTTACTTTGAAACGCATAGAGAAGCTACGGTAGCCATCACAGGGAAACCAGTCTCATGGAGATGCGTAAAAAAACAAAAAAAATTTTCCTTTTAGGTATTAGTTTCTCAATTTATTTATTTTTTACCATTAATTGTTTGGGTTTGGGGTTAGAAAATTTTGTTCAAAGTTAAATGAGCATTAAACATTTACAAGGCATTTGTCTTTACAGAATAAAACTAGAAAAACAGCATCAAGCAAAACATTCTAGGAAACAAAATCTGAAGCAAAAAACAGAAAAAGTTTGATGATGATTTCTGGTTCCCAGAATGCTTTGCATGAGGCTGTTATTGTATAGTTTTATAGTTTAATATTTTAAATGTATTCAACTTGAACAAACACATGTCAGTCCATCCAGAAAAAACAATTATGCGATCGCATGATTCAATGCATAATCAGGCAAAGTTTGCATATTTATGCGGGCGCCGCTTTTTTTTTTTTCAAAAACGCCGCACTTTCGCCACTTAAATTGCAGATTTCCACATGCAAAATAGGAGGGGCTTGCATGATTTCATAATCCCCGTTTTTTTGTAGCAAAATGTGACGTATATCTTAGCCGAAATTCGAAAAATGTTGCATTCACTTCACACAAGCGCAGCCATGTCCCCTGTTGCCATGGGAACATTATGAAGTGACATAATTACGTGACAACAGTTTTTGCAATTTCATCGCATAAAACTGCATAAATATCCCGCATATTCCATCGCATTTAATGGCAGTTATAGACAAATTTACCAAGAAGGGGCAAGTGCTTAACTAGAGGGGCACATTAAAAAAAGGGCAAAAAACAATATTTAAAGATTATAAAGTTTATTTTACTTTACAAATCATATAGACATTTATTTTGTACAAGAGTGAGTGCAGTTGCAAAAGGGGCAGGGTCATAAAAAATAAAGAATACATTACAGGGTACAACATTGTGCCATTTCCTATTTATGAAAGCCTATCTACTGTGGACAGTTGAGTCCACACTTAAGTATTTGAATTGGCACAACAATATTGGATCAATTGAATTTGAATAACCGCACAAAGGTTTTTATTAGGGATGAACCAAAATGAAAATTCTTGGCCAAAACCAAGAGGAAACCAAGGCCGAAACACCAAAAGATATTATGTTGATTATTAGTACCATTACATTTATGGCTATGACTGTGTACTTACTTTACTAGGGGTGTGACGATTTACAATACTCACGGTTTAGATCATATTACAGTTTTTGAGGCACGGATCAGATTATTTTTCGGAAATCAAATTAAATGAATCATAACTCTGTCTTTATTGTATAAATTAAATATGTTAATTATTTTTAGAGCTACAGAAGTGATTTTCTCTTTGTCTTGGGTTGTTTGATTAACATTAATGACACAGACTTAAGTAGGTTAATTGAGGTTACTGTCTCTTTAAGACCAAATAAGCACAGACTGTTTTCTGACTGTAATCTATACATACACTTAAGACATAAACAAATGCTTTTTAATTAGGAAAAGAATACTGTGGTGATCATTTTGTTTGTATGTGCCCAGTCAAGAACAGAAAGATTTAATGTTCGCTTGCTTTTTGAAACGCGTCTTTCCGTGTATGCACGATAGTGTTGTCACGATACGCTTAAGCAGCCACGTCACAGGATAATAAGTGAACAGTGTCTCAATGTGAAGTAAGCTAGAGTCCTTACCAGTGCCCAAATCTGCATACACAAGATACTGATTCACAACCTCGGGAGCTAGGAAATTAATTGAGATACTTACCGAGCAGCACCCGCAGGCGGCTACAGTGATTGGGTGCACCGCTCTAATTCGCCCGTGTAGAACGTTAGGTCGCATTAGTTCCGCTTTTGGCACTCGCGTGTAAAATCATAATAAATTCATTATCTTTATTTGGTCATCACGGGGGGGGGGGGCATGGGTGGCCAAGGACATGTCCACAGAGGCACGGCCCTCCGTGTAGAACCGCCACTGAAACTTGCCGCAAGATCAAGGATTTTTGCCAGCAACAATCACAAAAAACTTCACATTTTTCTGTAAGGACTGAGATGTGCAGTTTGTCTGTTTAGGGCTACTGTAGAAACATGATTGCGCAAAATGGCCATTTAAGTGGTGTATGTAGATAAAAACGGCTCATTCTAAGGTAATAAAAACAGTTCATTTTGTAAGGTCTTTATACACCACTGATAATACAGTTATCTATATTTTATTGCATTGCTGTTCAAAGATCCTTCTAAAATGTACACACTACACCTTTAATGCTACAGTAGTGAGTTTTGGTCACACATACCTGTATGTTTACATAATGTATATGTGTGTGTAGTGCTCAGTGACCTGTGGAAATGGATCTCAGGAACGACAGGTGATGTGCAGCACCCCTGACAACGCCATCGGCCTCTGCATGGACACCAAGCCCGAGAACATCAGAACCTGTCAGCTGTCTCCATGTCCAAGTGAGTGTTTTCATAATCTCACAACCACTTCATATCCTTTAATCCCAAACACTACTTTAGCTAAAGCATCTTTTACATTTCGACCTCCAGATGACCGAGGGAACTTCCTAATCCAGTGGCTCTCCAGAGCAGACCCAGAGTTCCCAGCACCCAAGATCTCCTCAAGTAAACGGCCTTTCTCCAGTCAGGAGCCTTCAGTGTGCTGCATGGCTGCTCTCACCTGGACTCTTCCTCTTTCTCTTACGCTATGGCTTTGTTACACTTTGCCCTGACCACTTCTTCCTCTCGATCTGCTCTTATATAACTTCTCCTTCTTCTGAGGGAATTTCTTTGCTCTGCCCTTGTCTGCTCTACACATGGTCTTCTGCAGGGCTGATGGGTGAACACTGCCTCTTAAAGTGCATTGAAAGAGGGCAGCGGATGCGTGAGCTTGATTTTAAAAAGCCGCGGTGGTAATGATGTTTCAGGAAATATGGCTATGGTTAAGACTTCAACAAACTTTAAACAAGCCCCTCTGTGCGAGGGAGGCGTTTTGCGATCACTGGTGACTGGAACTTTCTGGTCATTTATCAGTTATATGCATATACAATATGAGACAAATATATCTATAAAGCGATTTAGTAGGTACTTATTTTGACTGTTAAATGTCATGTATTTTTGTACATAGTTTCTCGATAAATGGTTTAAGAGATGAGTATACACAGATCACAATGCAAGTTAAGCTAGCTTCCACAGCCGTTTCATTTTTTAAAGTTGCATAAAGTTATTTTACTGTATGTTTTTCTCACCAGTGACACTATGCACCGCAGATGCGGTTAGTTAAAGGTGCAATGTGTAACTTTTAAAAGGATCTCTTGACAGAAATGCAATATAATCTACATAACTATATTTTCAGTGGTGTACAAAGACCTTACATAATGAACTCTATTGTTTTTTTATTACCTTAAAATGAGCCGTTTTTACCTACATACACCGAATGTCCCCTTACTTTAAAGTCGCCGACATGTTTCTAAAGTAGCCCTAAATGGACAAACTGCTCAATAGGGTGCGCTTTATAACTACGTTGTCTCAGATGATGACCTGTTTGTACTGTGATGGCTACCGTAGCTTCTCTATGCTTTTCAAAAAAGGAGGGGTGAGCTGTCGACTAAGCCATTGGTTGCAATTCACAATCTCACTGTTAGAGGCTGCTAAAAATCTACACATTGGATCTTTAAGTAAGGAAAAATTACTGAGTGCACCTTTAAAGGGATACCCCACTTTTTTTGAAAATATGTTAATTTTCCAGCTCCCCTTGAGTTAAACATTTGATTTGTACCGTTTTGGAATCCATTCAGCTGATCTCCGGGTCTAGTGGTACCACTTTTAGCATAGCTTAGCATAATCCATTGAATCTGATTAGACCATTAGCATCGCGCTCAATAATGACCAAAGAATTTCGATATTTTTCCTATTTAAAACTTGACTCTTCTGTAGTTACATTGTGTACTAAGACGGACGGAAGATTAAAAGTTGAGATTTTCTAGGCCGATTTGGCTAGGAACTATACTCTCATTCTGGTCCAATAATCACAGACTTTACTGCCGTAACATGGCTGCAGCAGAGGCAATGATATTACACAGTGCCCGAAAATAGTTCCCTGCTATTGAACGATACTAAGAGGACTATTTTCAGGTGCTGCGTAATATCATCGCGCCTCCTGCAGACATGTTACAGCAGCAAAGTCCTTGATTATTACGCCAGAATGAGAGTATAGTTCCTAGACATATCTGCCTAGAAAATTTTGTGAAAATATTTAGCGCAATGCTAAT
Source organism: Paramisgurnus dabryanus (assembly GCF_030506205.2). Taxonomy (NCBI): domain Eukaryota; kingdom Metazoa; phylum Chordata; class Actinopteri; order Cypriniformes; family Cobitidae; genus Paramisgurnus; species Paramisgurnus dabryanus. Next base: position 26,448,296 of record NC_133354.1, read on the forward strand.
GGTCTAATCAGATTCAATGGATTATGCTAAGCTATGCTAAAAGTGGTACCGCCAGACCCGGAGATCAGCTGAATGGATTCCAAAACGGCAAAAACCAAATGTTTAACTCTAGAGGAGCTGGAAAATGAGCCTATTTTCAAAAAAAGTGGAGTGTCCCTTTAAGTTTATTTTTACTCATTTAGGGGGAGTTACCCGGACAGGGTTTAGATTAATCCAGGACTAGGCCTTAGTTATATTATTACATTTAAGTAGTTTTTACAAACAAACCTTACAAAAACATGACTGGTGTGCATCTTGAGACAAAACGATGACACTGATGTATGTCGGTGCAAGATGTTTTCATATTAAGGCAGCTCAAACATGCATTTTAGTCTGGGACTAGGATAAGCCCTGTCCGGGAAACCTCCCAATAATGTTTTTGTACAATACTGGGAGAAACAGGTCCAGTTACTTTACAATGTTACACACAGTTCAAGTGTTATGTTGTATATTGGTTGCGTGTTGATGTTTGACATTACATTGAAGGATAAAATACCTCATGCTTCTGTATAATTTGTAAAAAAAAAAAAATTCCACTCGCATCAAAATCTTTTGCCTTAATTTAGCTATAAAGATGTGACATTAATATCACTAAGTCCATTAATATCGCATGCCCACACGATTTCAAACTGTAAATGTAAAAAGATTTACAGTAAAAGAAAACAGATCATTAGATCTTATATTAAATCATGATCATTCCCTTCTGTATCATGATTGTAAGTGTTTGAAAAGACAGATGGTATATCTAAAGGCCTTTTTATAAACTATACAGCAATTATTTATACATGTAAGAAATAATTGATGATGGGACGTTTAATAATTTGAAATTAATGCTTTATTTTATGCATTATTTTCGAATAATTCAACGGCCCGTCGTCAATTAGTCCTTAAGTGATGTGACGTACTTAGTAATCTTAATAACATAATAAATGACTGTTATACACCAGTAAAAAATGATATATTGTACTTACCTGTGTATTTTAACTTAAAATCATTACTGTGTCCAGGCAAGAAAACCTGGTTTGAGAGACTTCTATTATGATGAGAGCTCTGTATTTAAAATGATATTTTACAGGATTATAAAGTTTATTCATGTCTGCATATGTATGCGTGCGATACGTGTGAGATGCTGCGTTTTTTATCAGCAATGGCTGTTCATCTGAGTAGCCCGAATTCAAATGAATAAAACAGGGTGCGGGTTAAAATTCCTCCTTCGTTCAAATACACAAGGGCAGCTTTGCAATAAATGAAAAGCACAGTAGCTTTTACCAAGACTGTTCCTTTATTTATTTATTTATTTATTTGGGAAATTATATCAAACCACCTCACATTGAATTAGATTATATAAAAAAAGACTAAGGGCAGTTTGTTGAAAGTCTCTGTTGAATGCTTTGCGCCCTCTGTTGGTCTTACTTGAGTTTAGCATCTCATGGTAATGTTGGGTTATTGTCCAGGATGTGTGCCATTTGCATTTTTAAAGTTACATTCTTCATAATTGTGTACAATTTTAAATGAATTTGATGGTGTTATGAGATGTTTTACCAAAGTGTTTACTAATCTGTGAATGGTGTGACATTTCAAAGCAGTTTACATTGTAATGAGAGCAGTTTTGTGTGTCGTCTTGTACACGCTCTATACAGTATATGACAGAAAGTCACTGTGTAACTAATGTGGTTCCTTGTCAGCTGTGTTTATGGGAATAAAGGGTCAAGTCATATATTGAATATTTAAACCATTTGAACTTGTGCTTCGTAATTTTACGCAAAAAGGTTTTTCGCTCTTGCTTACTAGCTTTTCCTTTCTTAAAAAAAAACTATAAAAATAACAATCACATACATTATAATGGGTTTAAGGGTTGTAATGGGAGCTGTACTGGTTTTGATGGTAACTATATTGGTCTTTGTGGATCTCTATTGTTAAAGTCTGTGTAAAGTAATATATAGAGAATTGTTTAAAACAAATGTTAAAAAATTATTGCTGAAACACGTTTAAAAGACTGTGAACTATGTAATACTAAACTGTTAAACGTTTTTTCACATTTCTGTGTTCAGGATTATTTGGGTGAGGCTAAAACGGTGACTCCAACGTGATCAAGTAGCCTGCGCCCACATTTTGGCAACAGAAGTGGTGGTGTTATTCCCCAATGGTACTAACGTGTTAGCAACTCAGAAAGTTCATCAAAACGGTTTCCCAGCATTAAAAAGTCTGTTTGTTGCGTTTGGTTGCACTAATATAATATACTAATATACTATATATGTATCTGGCAACTTTATATTTGACCATCTGCTAACGTCTTCTATCCACTTCACTATAGTACACGGATCTGGTAGCTGTGTTGAAACAGTTGATAAAATCAACTTTTTAAAATAACTTTCTCTGTCTGTGTTGCTTCACTGCTGATTCTTGTCGTACTTCCATTGCAAAAATGTGCGCGCATACGTTGCCACGTCATCATTGTGTACAAACTGTAAAAGGGTCTATTTAAGACACAGATTTTGGCCCCGCCCCTAACACAATCGGGTTTATTCATTCAGGTTGTAACCCATAAAGTGTGAGCACACGGTTTGTGTTGTTGCCAGTTTACATGGCGATGTAATCTAGTGGTTGTTTCCGAGCACTTTTAGGCTGAAATAAAGCCTACTTATAAGCCTTATAAGTATATATAGTGTATATATATATATATATATATATATATATATATATATATATATATATATATATATATATATATATATATATATGTATATATATATATATGTATATGTATATGTATAGTACCCAAACCGCTTCCTGACCCACATTTTTTTTTAAATAGTAGTTGTAAAATAGATAATTGGCATCTTAATTTCACACGACCCGACCAACCGCAACCCACATATCATTAAAAATATCTTTGGATTACTTGCAACTTGCAACCGCTCATTTTGGATAAACCCGCGCTTCACTGGTGTGGTGCGGGACAGGCTGGGGCGGTCCAAATAATTTCATGATAGTGGGACCCGCGCATCACTAGTATGTTTGAAAGTTACGATCATTGACGGTAAAAAATATGTACGCAGTGCCTGTGACGTCACCCATTGGTTTCTGAAGAACGTTTTTAAGGTTAAAGTAGGCGGTGCCTACCGTCGCCATCTTGGCCGCACGTCACTGCACATCACTCACAGATAACCGAACATGGGTAAAGAGGTGGGATGTGGGTGAAGCTGAGGTGACTGTTTGCTGAAACCACGCCCGCCTAGCTCACAGTTGTCATGTAGGGCAAAATTAGCTATATAGACCAAAACAGGCTGTAAACATATTATTTTCTACTGTAAAGTTGGGTATGTTTACATGGAGGTCTATGGGAAGTGACTCCCTTTTGGAGTCTGTTTCTAGTGGCCAGTCGATGAATTGCAGTTTAAAGTCACTTCCATGTTGGCTCCATCAAAGAGATCGGAAGGTTGCCCCTCGTTTGAGAAAGACGAAAGCTTCCTGTGAGTGAGCGTGGTTTCAGCGTTGACAGCAGACACGCCCCCAGCATTTGAGTGCAGTTGGGTTACTTTAACTTTATTTATTTTTGTATTATTCAAATTTGGCTGGATGGATTTGTCTGTGGTGTCACAAACTGAGAATACATTTAATATCAGACTTTACACAGACTTTAATGTGCTGGCTTCGATTGGTGGGATGTTACAGTACTACGGTAACATTACATTTTGTAATGGTTTCAGGGGTATTTGTAAAGGAGTTTTATTTAAATTTTGCTTCTTTTTCCTTTTCCCACAACTATGTTAACCAAAAAACCCAAAACAACACTATTAAAAAAAAATTCTCACTCGATGGCTCCAAACTAAGTCTGCCGGTTTGTCTTCCAGGGTTACGCTGCAAAGGAGACAAATCTGTGTTTTGTCGGATGGAGGGTCTTAATAAATATTGCTCCAATCCCAGCTACAGACAGATGTGCTGCAAGTCCTGCAAAGAAGGAAACAACACCGATGAATTTAACGTTACCAGGCCCTGGACCTATACCACTCATCCACCTCCTATAACCTCGTTTCCAGCTGACACCACACAGATGTACAGCACCTCACTGAAACCCAGAACAGCATGGACGAGACCAAACACCGACCCAACGTTTTGGGACTACACTACCACTTTGAGCCCATTCACCCTCAAGAGAGGAACCACAGTCCCCTTTACCAATGGAGTTATCACCAAGCATCCCACCACCTTCCACTATGAAGAAGATACCAGCGTCCCTTTCTTCGATGATGAAACATGGAGCAGATCTTTAACTGTACGCATCTGGGAATCAGAATCATTGGAGCCATGGCCAACCACTTCCCAATCCACTCATGCGGATGAACCCGACACAACGGTTACAACAACTCCACAGCCTCGAATTACCCCGACAAGTCCTCCTGCCATAATAAGTCTGCATAAATCAGACGACAAGAAGGAGAACAACTCCATCGATGTTTCCTATAGGATTGTCAGTCCAAATGAGGTCGCACTAAACCACTTTGTTTCCAGAAAGCGAGTGTCGTTCCGTGAGAAAACGCACAATAAACGAATCCAAGAGCTCCTTGCGGAGAAGAGGAAGCAAGACTTACTCCTTCAAAGACTGAAAAGGAAACCAGGAGACTGATAAATATGTATTTCTATTTACTCATGCCTGGTGATCTTGCGGTTTGTTGCGAGTACGTTTTTATAACTACACTCTCTCTTGGCATTTACATTATTATTCAGGAAATAACTGGAGATCTCAGCCTTTCACGAATTGTCTGTCAGGGCATTTTAACACGTGTGGTCCGGAAAGAAAAATTGCCATAGTCGACGCTCAAGTGAAAGTGAGACTGTCGCAGGGTTTAACCACGTTTGAAAAACAGAACAAATGCAGGAGCCTATTTGAAGTTGTCTGCTTTTGGAGATCAGGCATTGCAAAACCACTAAGATATTTTGCTTTTTGAATGCACTCGAATGAAAATTGGTTGCACATTTCCCTTTTTTAATGAAGAGACCGATGAATTTTGGATTTTATAAAATTTTATTTTTTAAATATTTCTACCCTGTGATTTTAAGTGGGAAAGGTTATGTAGTCATTGTTTCATTTTTAAAGGGACACTCCACTTTTTTTGAAAATATGCTCATTTTCCAGCTCCCCTAGAGTTAAACATTTGATTTTTACCGTTTTGGAATCCATTCAGCTGATGTCCAGGTCTGGCGCTAGCACTTTTAGCATAGCTTAGCATAATCCATTGATTATTAATCCATATCTGCCTAGAAAATCGCAACTTAAAATTTTCTGTCTGTCTTAGTACACAGTGTCACTACAGAAGGGTTAATTTTATAATAGGAAAAATATCGAAACTCTTTGGTTATTTTTTAGCGCGAGGCTAATGGTCTAATCAGATTCAATGGATTATGCTAAGCTATGCTAAAAGTGCTAGCGCCAGACCCGGAGATCAGCTGAATGGATTCAAAAACGGTAAGAATAAAATGTTTGACTCGGGGAGCTAGAGCACTTAGCACTTAAAAAAGTGGAGTGTCCCTTTAAGGTTTTGGTTAAAGATTTTGGTTCATATTGTTTCAACTTTTCACTTGCTGCAGTTCACTACAGTCATGGCCGTAGCCAGCTCAGTAAATTTTTCATATAATTTTTTTTAATTTGAAGTTCTCTGAATGACTAATTAATAATTTTAAAATGATTCATGTTAGCCTTCATGTATATAATTAAGTTTGGACAGTTTACTGTATAGTTTTGCGTAAAATGACGAGCAGCTGTAAGACACTGCCGGCTGTGCAGCATTCACAGTGTTGCCAGATCCCATTGTGAAAAATCCTCTTTAGACATAGTGTTTAATGTTTTAGCAATTAATGCAACACTTTGTAAAATGTATAAATAAGAATGTGTAGCTGACTGTTAGCGATATCTCTAATTTATTTCGGAAAGACAAGTTCTGAACTTATTTTTTGCTTTATAGCCTATTTTTTGTTTGTTTTAGTCCTAATATCTGGCAACAAGCAGTCACAGCACCTAAACAGTAATCAAATGGCACATCATTCAGCGTGGGCAGGTTATTGCTGACTATATTTGGTCAATAATCATCATGATTAAAATGCTTTTAAAACACGGATACAAAGATAATTGATTTTAGAAATAAAATAAGTTAAATAAGTATTTTGTAAAAGTTATGCACTACAAATATAGTAATTAAAAATATACACTTCTACAGTACTTGAATAGTACTTTAATGCACTATAAAAAGTATACAATAATACTTAAATAGTTTCTAGTGTATTGAAATAAATGGTGTCTTAAAATAGCACAGTTAAGTACACTAAGATGTTTTAAAGTTTATCTTAAGAAGTACTAAAGACTCATTCCTGGTATATAAACTACAAAATTAGTGCACAAAATAGTACATAGTGTACTTAAAGTGTATTTTAGTCCACTTTTTTCTCCTGGGATAGCATTTGTTAACTCTTAACAAACCCAGGACCTTATTTTCAAACCCTGGCTACAGCCATGACTACAGTGAAGTTTAAAGAGCGCCTGCCCAGCCCCAAGAGTCCTGTGTAACACTGTATTATGAGCCTAAACATTGTTTTTACACCACATAATATGGATCCAACCGAAAGAGAGCAAGTAACCCAAAGTGTGTCTGCAAAATATGAACAAAAATGGTGCTCATTTTTTTACAGCAAAGTGTTTGTTGTTTACATATGCAGTTAAAATACATATAAGGGTGCATTACATAACTTATCCCTTAGTGTAGACAGCAGTACCCAGATGGCCAAGTAGATATTGTAGTAGTGTACACTGCACAGTACAACATTTAGGGTGCAATCTTAGTGTACATTAAAAAAGCTTATTCATGTAGCTAATTTTCAGTGCACACACCTGAATCCATTTAAAAAATGTTGTAAATATGAACTAGAATTTTATTTTTTGTATTTATTTGAGGTACCTGTGCTTTTCCCAAAGGCATGCCAATTTTGTGCTTTTTGTGCATGCGGCATTAGTGACAATCATACAGTTAACCTAAAAACACAAGAAGCAATATTATGATATATTCATCACATTGTCTGAGTACTGTTATGGTGAGTGCAGTGTGAGTCTGCTTTCTTTAAAGGCCACGAATGGACATTTACCTTTTTGATTCATCACATGAATAAATAAAGTTGCAAATAAAAGTAATGGTGCTGGTTTTATTTGCTTGATTCATGTTCCTTTCGCTGTGTGAGTGAAACAACAGATGATCAAATTTTAGGTTGCTTGAGTTACCAAATGACGGACACAAGATGGCGCTGCTTCACTATTGATCACTATTGCTTTCTTTGTTTGTTATTTTATTTATTCTTATTTTCAAAGACAATAAATATTTAACCACTATTACGCTCAGCACATTTTATATGACAGCTGGGGAAAACATCAATGACCATGTATGGAAAGCAGATGGCAGTACGATGTTGCTACAAGCTGAGACGACCTCTATTTTGCAAGGTCTTTAAAAAGCTGTTTTCGAAAATAAACCTTGTGTCCATAGACAGATACGAAGCGAATGACGGCCTGACAAAAAAATTGCTTTTTAGTTGTGTCAACAGGACTGCTATATTGATGTTTCAGTGCTGTTATTTTTGTATAAATCTAAACGAGTGTCATTTTGGCATAATGACAATTTTTATTCTATCAGATTATGAATATAACAACATTTATAAATCAAACCATAGTTATAATGTTTAGGAATCGGATATAAATCAATATAATATCACGTTAAAGCCAAAATGACAGTTTAAAATATAATAAAATAGTTTATAATATAAAAATATTTTTATGCGGATCAGCTTTATTATTTGTTTGAAGGCGTTGTGTTCAATACATTTTGAAATATGAAATTTTATATGATAAGCCAAAATATATGTTTATAATCATAATGTTTATAAAAGGCCTGTTATACAGTGAACTGTAAAGGATATAAACTTCTAAAAAATTGGTAACATGAAGGGATACAGCTACGTCCATAATCTCGTGAAATCTCGCCGGATAAGCGCACTTTTCATTTTAACCCTAAACCCGACATCTCGTGAGATTTGGCCGTAGCTGTATCCCTTTAGGCAGAACCAAGAAAGTGCATGTCTGTGTTGCCCTCTGCGGGTGAGATTTAGGTACTCTTCTACACTGACATTAATTTAACACTTAAATTGCTGTTTTGTCCTAAATACTATGTGATTATCTTTACTAAAATATTTGAGGGACCTCCGTAAGTAATTTTTTTACTTCTTATAGGACCTTACCGACTGTTTCAGCAGTATCAACATAATCAAGCGGCTGTCGTGGTCCGCACGTACCTTCCGGTAAACTCCGCTAAGAATAACAACAAAGTTCTTTAAACGTAGCTATTTATAAAAACAACACATAGATTACCTTTGAAACCAAAAAATTTGTTATTTTTCGACGAGGCATTTGTTCAAGAGATCAGTTTAGCAACTAGTCAAACCATAAAAAAACGAAACCGGAAGTAAAGTTCGGATCCAGACGTGTATTGCGTCAGCGCACGTGCATCCGATGAAACCATCTAGTGAGGATTCACCCTGATGAACAAAAACACGTTTGAACTGGTTTAGTTTCCCAATCCATTCTATCTGAGGCTGGTTTTAAGGGGTTTTTGATTACTTTTTTTTTTATCTGGTCACGCTGGTCTCGATTGCTGTTTGGACTGGTGATACCAACTTAAAGGAATAGTTCGCTCAAAAATGAAAATTGTCATTATTTTCTCACTCTTATGTTGAGTTGAACCTGTTTAAATTTTATTTGTTCTGTTGAACACAAAGGAAGATATTTTGAGGAATGTTTGTAAGCAAACTAATCAGAAGACCCATTTATATCTATATTAGTTAGGGTGACCATACGTGCCATTCGTCCCGGACGCGTCCTGTCCAGGATTTCGGGTGCGTCCTCCGGAAGTCATTTTTGTCGACCGCATACGTCATAGAGGATTATAATTATTATAACAGAAAAGCAGCAGTTACATTTTTATGTAAGCCCCAACATTAAATGACACATTAAATGAAATACAATGTCGTTACAATGCTAAAAACAAAGTTGTGACTGCTGCGTTAGCGTTATATGCTAGTTAATGCTATATGCTAACGTTTGGGCTGAAGTTCTATATTGATGTTACAGTTGCAGGTCCATACTGGAAAAACACAAACTTACCACTCAGAAACATCCATTAACAATCTCCAAACAATTGATTATTCCTCAAAATCTGTATCTTCATCTGATACAGACCCAAACATAAGATCTGTTTACACACACAAAGAGCTACTGAACTGAACTGCTCTGAGAAACAGCCAATCAGAGCAGAGTGTCCTTGTAATGTGTGGGGAAAACACAAAAACATGTAGAGGTCATGTTTGTATGTCAGTTTCTTCATGACCTTTGTATCAGATTGCTGAAAGCATGAGGCAAGTTTATTGCAGAAATAAAAATATCTACTCTATTTGGATATATGTACATATACACTAACAGATAAAAACATTGTGTAATTGGACTTTTGCCTCAAAACCATCCAGTTACAGTGTCAGGCAGTCAGTTATTTATTTTTCAGTACTGTTTTAAACAATATCTTCATAAACGTTAGCATGTTAACTACGGCAAAAAATAATAATATAAAACATTACATAACATCTGCATTATATAACATTTTTATGAGCAAAATAGGAAATCATACCATCATGCTTTGCGTTGCCATACAGTATGTATGGAGCATTTACTACAGAGAAATCTATTCATGTTCTCAAATCAATATTTCATGTTCATATTCCTCCCCACAGAGAGCATTACTAAAACTTTAATGCTCACTCCACTACATGTTTTACTGTGTTGGATGTTGACTTTCTCTTCCAAATTTACTAAATAATTCAAAGGAGAAGTGAATAAAAATGTCTGGAGCCTTTAGACCTTTTCCTTATTCCCTCATGCTCCTGGATATACTGGAGTTTTATATAACCTCAATCTTAAAATAAATACAAGCATCAAACTAACACTTATTATGGTAAAGTGCTGCGTGTGTTTTAAAATAATGTTGCATAACTTTCAGATGTCACGAGTAAATGACTTTACATTCTCTTTTATGATGTTTTGTGTACAAGACAATCCAGGATGTTTTGTTTTTATGTTAATGAACTGTCTACAGAATTACTTTAAAAATCAATAAGAAACTGAAATGTTAGCATTACCTATAGTGACTACATTGTAAAAAATAATTGCTGTAGTTATGCAGCGACTTACTGTAGATTTATATTTGTCTCATTATTGGTAACAGTTTGTTAAAATATTAAACATTAACAAATCTTTGTCTTACAGAATAAAACTATAAAAACAGCCTCAGACTCTTTTTTTCAGATTTTGGTTCCTAGAAATGCTTTGCGTAATGCTGTATTTTTATAGTTTTTTTCTGAAAGATAACGTCTTGTTAATTTTTAACAGACATTTTTAACAGTGTATGTATGTTTGTAAAAACTAGTAGAGACCCTTAAAATATGTCACAGTAAAGATATCATTCTGTGTCTCCTCCAAACCGTCTGAATTAAAGATTAAAGAGATTTGCATCGTCCAAAAGAAAGTACAACAAACTTTAACATTTGATTGATTATTAATAATCTAAAGGTTCAAATGGTACAGCCAGTTGTTATTTATAGACACAGTGAATATTGTTGTTGATGTGTGTCTGTGTTTGTAGATTAGATTTTCCATGAGTAAGACATTATACAGACGCTTAACATTACCATGTGGTGAGTTGGCCAGCTTTTAAATAAAGTGTCTTGTGTTATGTTTATCTAGACAACATTTTGAAACCTCACTGCAAGCAACAGACATTATTTTTCTGAGTTAACTATAGACTATGAGTACACTTAATAAATTTGAATTTGGTTACGTTTTTTATTTTTATTTATTTTTTAAATAACCAACGCTATCTCACAAGAATTCATACATATTTTTCGAGTTGGCTAATGTGTATTAATTCATATGACCACATTTGTACGTTTTTGTACGATTTGCCCTGTGACATTGGGGTTAGGGGCAGGCTTAGGGGTTTGGTTTCATTGTTGTTTTTTCATGAGAATAGTTAGTTTTTGCATGATTAACTTGTTATGAATTTTTACGAATTAGCCAACTCTTAAAATATGTACAAATTCTTGTGAGATCAGGCTGATGTATGACACTCCATCATGTAAGCATGCTCCGTTTGTTTGCTTCATGTACAGTGCACTGAAAAAAAATGATTCATTCAATTTACTAAATTTTTTTAAGGTAGTTGCAATCAGTTTATTTAAGTTACATTTTAAAAAATAGAAAAATTAAATAAAAAACTTTTGTTTAAATGTAGCTTAAATAAATTGATTGCAACCACTTACCTTAAAAATTGAGTAAATTGAATGAATAATTTTTTTTCAGTGTGGGGTGAAAAAGTGTTTACAATGTGTTTAAATCACATAAAAAGGACCTGCCTGACAAAGCAAAAATAACATAAAAGCTCATCTTAGTTTTTCCAGGAAAATATCTGAAAACATCTAATGATCCCCAAGACTGATGAAACAAAAGTTTAACTTTTTGGAAGGTGTGTGTGTCCCATTAAGTCTGGTGTAAACGTAACACAGCATTTCATCATACCAACAGTAAAATATGGTGGCGGTAGCGTGATGGTCTGGGGCTGTTTTGATTCTTCAGGAAGACCTGCTGTGATAAATGAAACCATGAATTCTGCTGTGTTTCAAAAAAATCCTGTAGGACAATGTCTGGCCATCTGTTCATGACCTGAAGCTGAAGCGAAATTTGGTTCTGCAGCAGGACAATGATTCAAAACACACCAGCAAGTCCACCTCTGAATGGCTGAAGAAAAACAAAATGAAGACTTTAGAGTGGCCTAGTAAAAGTCCTGACCTCAATCCTATTAAGATGCTGTGGCATGACCTTAAAAAGGCTCGAAAACTCTCCAATGCAGCTGAATTACAACAATTCTGCAAAGATGAGTGGATCAACATTCCCCAACAGACTCATTGCAAAGTTATTGCATATGAATGGTTACAGTTATTGCTGCCAAGGGTGGACCAACCAGTTAGGTTTAGGGGGCAAGCATTTTTTTACACAGTGCCATATAGTTTTGGTCTTTGTTTTCCTCTAATAATAAAACCTTTATTTAGTTGTGTTTACTTTTGATAATTATTTAAATTAGTTTGATGATATGCAACATTAGGTGTGAGAAATATGCTAAAACATAAGAAATCTGGAGGGGCAACACTTTTTCACACCTCTGTATTTATTTATTTTATTGTATTAAACTAAATTATTTTTTGAGATTACTTAAACAAATTACTTGAATCCTGTTTTTTTAAGTGAATCCAACATTACATTTTGTGTGTGTGTGTTTTGAGTGTTGTCTAGATATCTGGTCTGTGTTGGGACAGCTATAAATCGTCTTTCAAACGCAAAACTGCTGGCTGGGTTATGATGTTTAATCGGTTTTAACCAAGACCACCACAAATTCCAACCTAAACAATAGATGAATAAAAATAAAACAACACCATTTCAAATGCAGATGATTTAAGTTTGGTCATGAATTTAAAGCATGTTTTCTCTACAAAACCCGAGGGAAAGCGTACATATCATGTTAAATCTTTAGTTATCATATTGACTATTAAATGTGGTGTACATGCTGGAGGTGGATGATAAAGGTCATATCACAGAAGGATATCACAGTGGGTCGCTGTCCTGCTCGTGATGAAAAGCTTGCACATGATAAAGTGAACGTGCAGAGTTAAACATCAACCACAGCGCCCTGTATATCCTGCAGCAATAGAGAGCACCTGTGTCACATTTATTAACTACACAGCCTGCCAAAATTACATTTGAAACTCTCTGGCTTATTTAACTTACCAAATAAGGGACCTGGCTATATAGGTCAGTGCCTATTATCTGTGTTAGGACTATAATTGATTATAAATTGTTTGTACAACTCCAAAACAGCAACTTTCGATTTGTATCTTAACATTTTCATGCAAACAATATGTTAGAAAGCTTAAAACTGGATGATGTCTACATGATATAGGCTACCTAATTGAAATGCAGTTGTCTTTTTATCTTATGCAGGTTCATTTTAATCATACATGGTGTCATTGAAAGGTTTGTTTTGCTTATAATACACTGTCAACCCTAAAATGTATGCAGGTGACAATAATAACAAATAAAGCATCAAAGATGGTGGATGCTGTGGTGTGTTTGTAATGCTGGCAAAATGGTAAAGCCTTACAAGAAATTATTTATTTTTACATTTCCTTTAAGAAACTGTCCCCATTACATCAACATAACACTTACCTTGGAACAACACTATATAGCAGGATATGTTTTGTTAAATTGTACAATAATCTTTATTGGTTGTCAAGATTTCAATATTATTTATTTGTAAATCGCCCTGTTCAGACCCTCAGCAACTAGCAGAAGCAGAGCAACACAATCTTATTAATTTCTATGGAAGCTTGGCGACTTCCAGTGGCACAGCGAAAGTAACTGTTGGCAACCGAATGGGGTGTGTCCAGCGCCGTGACAAAGTTGAGAAAGGTTTAACTTTATGCAAATGATGAGCGATTTTCAGGAGGAACTACCAATGAGAGCGAAGCAGTGGAGTTCACACCATCCATTTCTTGTCAGTTACTGGAGTGGACGGCACTTTATTTGTTTATGACAACCAGAATAAGAAACGCCTCCTAACGACCTCATTTGAAAGAGATGAGCGTCAGACAACGAGAATGTCACTGGTCATATGAACATTATACGTTTAGCAAATACTTTCACTTCAAATCAGTGGCGACCGGTGACTTCTTTTTTCGAGGGCACTCGATGCAAAGTTCGTCACAACATGTATGGCCCTGTCCCAAATGGCACACTCCGGACTTGTGGACCTCCTCAGAGTCCACACTTTGATGAAATCATGTAGTGCAGACCCTAGGGACCCTTGGCACGAGTTCAAGAGGGTGCACTTTTGCAAGGACTTCTGGGTTGGTAAAGTGCGCAAAGCCTCCTGCAGTGCTCGCCTCTCCGGGGACCGAATCAAAGGGTTCAAAGGGGGCGCTGATGAGCACACTTCGCAGCGTAAAAATGACAGATGGGACACCCTATGGACTAAGGGTAGATTAAGGGAGCATGCGCAATTTAAGGCCACAAGACCGAAAGTCCACATGAAGTGTGCCATTTGGGACAGGGCCTATTTAGCCCGTCATGTGTGTGGTTTATAATTTCAAAATATGTGTTCTGCGCGTTGAGTGAACCTATGCGCATCACGTGTCTTGTCAAAATAAGTGCCTGCTGCAGACGCATCTAAAGGGTTTATGATAAAAGAGACGCTCGCTTTGCCAGACACTCGCATAATCTCATGTAATCAAAGTTTACACTTAAGGGAGTGTCTTGCGTGTACTTTGTGAACGCGAGCGTCTCTTTTATCATAAACGGTTTTGACACGTGTGCAGCAGGCACTTATTTTGACAAAACATGTAATCCACATGGTTCCCATGACGCAACAAACACAAATTTTGAATTTTCCCCCTCAGATGAGCAGTCACGAGCCGCCACTGCTTCAATTTCTGGCCTGAGGCTATTCCGAAAACCACTTTGTTGGTAAAATCCATTAAATGCCACAACATCTAAAGGGGCTTGCACAACAAAGCATTTACGCCAGCAGACGGCGTATGTTTTCAATTGTTTACAACGGAAGTGCTACGTTGGCGTTTTTTTCTGCGCTTATCAACATCACAACAACCAACCGGCACATCATTCAACGACTAATAAACAAAGCAGAAGTATCTGACGTACGGGTCGGATCCATGTGGCCTGGCCGTTCAGACTGAGGTCGCATTTCAAAAGATAGGATACGTATCGGATTCAGGACCACATACTCAAGTGGCCTGGGTCACATTTGAAAAGATCGGATCTGTGTCGTTCAGACTGTCATGAAAAGATCAGATACAGGTTGCATAGGGGCAAAAAAATCAGAATTGGGTCGTTTCAGCCTGCAATGTGAACGTAGCCTTAGTCGTTTCATTGGTATTTAACAAATTTGAGTGTTTTTTTTTGCAGCAAAACCCTCTAAGTACACTCTAAGTTGCTGGGTTATTGTTAATTTACCATGTTAAAACAACCAGCAGTTGGGTTAAACAACCCATTATTTGGGTCATTTTAACCCAGAAACGTGTTCTGGGTTGGGAAAGTGCGCAAAGCCTGCTGCAGTGCTCGCCTCTCCGGGTACCAAATCAAAGGGTTCAAAGGGGGCGCTGATGAGCACACTTTGCAGCGTAAAAATGACAGATGGGACACCCCATCACACTTATTTTGACAAAACGTGTGATGCACATGGTTCCCATGACGCAACAAACACAAATTTTGAATTTGCCCCCTCGGATGAGCAGTCACGAGCCGCCACTGCTTCAATTTCTGGCCTAAGAATATTCCAAAAACCAATTTGTTGGTAAAATCCATTAAATGCCACAACATCTAAAAGGGCGTGCACAACAAAGCATTTACGCCAGCAGACGGCATATGTTTTCAATTGCTTTTTTTTCTGCGCTTATCAACATCACAACAACCAACCGGCACATCATTCAACGACTGATAAACAAAGCAGAAGTATCACAGCAACCAAAGCCCTCAGCTGAAAAAAGCTGGCAGTCGGCGTCTGCCTGCTGTTTTCGGCCGCGTTTAAAAGCTTTGGTGTGCACACCCCCTAAGTGCAAGGAAAAATTATTGGATAATTGTCGCCGCGTATGCGTCAAAGTCCAAAACTTTTTTTACCCGGTTAAAGCAGGTTTATTAAATATATATTAGGATATTGACCAAATCTTTTACCTTTATTCAGAAAAGACAGTGAAGAGTGACTGGAGACTTTTTAGAAGTGGAGATTTTTGTTAAATATTGGGTTGTTTTACACCCAGGGCTGGGTAACTATAGGACAGAACCCGTTCCTTAGTTAAAATGAGCCAAATAATGGGTTGTCTAACACAACTGCTGGTTGTTTTAACATGGTTAATTAACAATAACCCAGCAACTGGGTTAAAACAACCCATTATTTGGGTCATTTTTAACACAGAAATGTGTTCTGTCCTATAGTTACCCAGCCCTGGATGTAAAACAACCAATATTTTTTAGAGTGTACTTAGAGGGTTTTGCTGCAAAAAACACTCAAATTTGTTAAATACCAATGAAACGACTAAAGTGACATTTGAGAAAAAAAGCATTTCAATTACTGACTAATAATTTTTTTTATTAAAGTGAAATGAGAGAAAACATAAGAGCATGATAAAAAATTAACAAGAAAACATGTCAGACATGCATCTGAGCTCTTCATACAGCATCTTGCCTAAATAAGACAGATTTGAAATGAATGAACTTGATTCTTCTGTCTGAAACCGAAGCAGATGGGATGTGAATCTTGATGTGTGATTCAGAGATGTGTTCTGGGAATGAAAGGAAAGCAACGTGTGAATCGAATTCATTGCTGAGAGTTGCTTTCAGCTCAAGATGGCTACATGAGATTATATCAGCTCGGTGTGACTGTAGTTCATCGGGGCAACTCAGTTCAGTCTGTACCATGATTCGCACTTGTGTTGCCATGGTTTTCTGCCTTTGAGCATTCATGCCTGGACTGTCACCGTCTTCATTTAAAGCTCTGTATTTCTTCTTTATCTATAATGAGTTTAGGCTTCATTCATTTTTTTCTTTTTATCATTTCATCCATTTTGCCCTTACATCCATACTGTATTGTAATTCTGCTTTAATTCTCTCATTTGTCTATTCAAAACTCTTCACTTCCTTTAGTTTCTTCCCGATCTTATACTGAGTGTTTTTTGTTACAAACAATCATTACACAGCATAGATGAGTGCTTTGAAAAAGTGACCTGCTACTGTATACATTTTAAGTGCAAAGAGTGGAGACAGCGCAACCCTGTGCCATTCGAAAATAAAGTCAAATTGATATTTTCTACCTTTATGTTGTTTATTTTATCTTTATAGCCAGTCCACATCTGTGTACGAGTACAAAAAGCCAACTAAAATGATCTCTGACCAGCAGAGAGATAAATGAAATGAGATTGTATTGAGTTAGTCAGGGCCGGTCTGGAAACGTGCTG
Source organism: Paramisgurnus dabryanus (assembly GCF_030506205.2). Classification (NCBI taxonomy): domain Eukaryota; kingdom Metazoa; phylum Chordata; class Actinopteri; order Cypriniformes; family Cobitidae; genus Paramisgurnus; species Paramisgurnus dabryanus. The sequence goes on from NC_133354.1 coordinate 26,465,495, forward strand.
ATCTCCAAGCTGCTCCACCTTCCCTTCATCAAAACAACCCCCTCCCTCTCTCCCAACCCCTCCCTTTTACTCTCTCCTTTCTCTCACGTTCTCTGTCAGACAACACTTTTTACGATTGAACATGATGATGGTGTTGTAAAGAGGAGAGTCTAGCTTTCATAAAGTTTATGTTAATGATAACGCCTGTTGGTGGCACAGAGCAACAAGTCACCTAACAATCGCAGCTTATTCTGAGAAACAGCAACAATAACAGGTAAGAGATTTTGCATTTGCGTTTTGAATTTCTTATTGAGTACACGTACAGTATTGTACCAAGTCTTATGCTACCACCAGCTTTGTTGTTTTAGTAAAGTTTATATGACCATCCATATTTGTTTTGCACTCTCTTTAAGATATAAACAGAAAATATGTTTATAAATTTCAGGTTTTTGTGTGACCCACTTTTAAAGAGGCTGATGTCCTTTCTGCAGGTTCCTGCGATTGCTCAAGTTTAAGTGTATAACCTTTTTTATTTCTGCATACAAATTTCCTGTAATTTGATATGGTTATTGTAAAAACAACAAATGTAATGGTGGCCTAAGACTTTTGCACAGTATTTTATATTCATGTTTATAATGATGAAGTCAGTTTGGTCTGGGAAAGAGCTCCAGTAGAAATGATGCAGTGTGTTGTTTGAGTCTTTCATCGCAAAATCATATATACTGTACACATCTGAGGCACCACATGCGGGCAATCGACTTGCCCAGTGATGTTGTTTATTATACAGACACCAAGTTCACTGTCACTTCACAACGTGACACAATAACATAAACAATATGAAAGGTCAGTGAGGTTTTAAAGGAAATGAAAATTCAAACCCTTTTGAATTTCTTTCTATAGTGGATATTTAACATAAAACTTAAAGAGTCCCTATTACCTTGCTAAAAACAACGTTATTTGGTGTATTTAGTATAATACAATGTGTTCGCGTGGTTTAAACACATAGCGTATATTATTGTTCCTTTATGCCCTGCCTCCCTGAAATGCATTGATTTTGTACAAAGCTTATCGATCTGAAAAGCGTTGTGTCCTCCGATTGGCAAGCTAACCTGTATTTTGTGGAAATGTGACGCTCCTTACCGTATGGAAGATTAGCTCACAATGCAATACTGACAGAAGTTAATATTGTATTTACTACCTTATCAATACGAGCCGAATCTGATCCAGAAAATCCAGATGACCAAACTGATCGATCAACTTTACCAGCGCGGCTTCAGCAAAACGTAACCACTTGGTAAGGTAAGGATACTAAAACATAAAACCATGTCTACATTTGTGATCGTAGAAACGACAAACAACAAGCACTACTCTGCACTGCCCAAAACTTCTGTTTTAATCATGGTTTAGTCAACAGTAATTTCTTCAAAATATAAAAACATAGATTACTTACAGTCTGAAGTGGGAGGAATTAGGATAATGTCGTCTTCTTTACATCACCAATCCCAGGAAGTAAACTGTTGCCTAAATCGTTGTGTTTGTTGTAGTCTAAGAAAAGAGATTTAAGTTGGAAACGATAACGCGTGTCATTGGTTACTATGGATAGTAACTTTTGCATATCGTTAACATGTAGGCTACGAATACACACGTACCCACCAAAGAAAATGTCAAATCAAATCGTAAATCAGATAAATCGGATTAATGCTTGTCATGATACAAAAAGGATGGCACTCTTACAAACTCAAATATAAGCTTTATTAAGAACTCCGGCAGATAGCAGTTCACCTCGTGTCATGTCTATCACATACAGCGTGACCCGGATGGTTGCCTAGCAACCCTTGACCCGAGCACTTAACAGCCAATAATAAAGCATTACGTCACATCTCCCCTCTTTAAAGTTCCACTGCTTCTTATTTGTTTTGTTTTCAGTATATGTAGTGTTGCTTTTGTTTTGACATAAGAAAGCAGGTAAGTTACAAATAAACATATATAGAACAATATTAACTGTCTGCAACTGCATTAGCATAAATTGTCAACAACAACATTACAACTTTCATTATTCGTTTTCCTGTTACCCCTCACTGAGAATTATGAAAAAGTAACATGCATAGATACCATAAAAGTACAATCATATACTAGTACAACAGGAAAATACACTTATCCCAAAACATAATCCTTGAACTTCACTGGCTGTTTTAATTCCCGACCAACAAGAGTTCTTTTACAGGTCAACTTGTGTGGATGTGATTTAAGAGGAGTTGGGGTATCCCGCCCATTTGTCTCAGTCTTGTGGGAGGGAGTATCAGTTATTTCAATGCTCTCAGGTACAATTTCACTTTCCGGTGTGCCAGCTGTTTCAGGGACACTCTGAATGTGTCTCCTGTTCCGACGGGAAATAGCACCTCCATCAGTCTGAACAATGTACGACCTGGGTTCTGGAGCTTTCTCAACAACTGTTGCTGGTGTTTTCCACCCTTTCTCACCATCCAACTTGACTTTAACACTTTGACCTGGATGTAAATCTGGCAAACTGCGTGCTGAATGTCGTCGGTTGTAAAAGTATTGATAGGCCTGTTTAGTATGTTTGTCCCTCCGTTTGACTTCCTCATAGTCGATTGGACTTGGCAGCAGCTGTTTTTTCAGCATTGGAACAGTTGTTCTGATCTGACGTCCGATCATAAGTTGAGCTGGACTCATCCCTGTGGCGTTAAGAGGTGTAGAACGGTAGCTCATCAGTGCTAGCTGTGGATCAGGCTGTCTTAACACCCGTTTTGCAATGGCAACACTTCTCTCTGCCGCACCATTCGCTTGCGGATAATGTGGGCTAGAAGTAGTGTGAGTAAAATCATAGATCTTGGCAAACTCCACAAACTCAGAGGCTGTGAACTGTGTAGCGTTGTCTGACACAAGTTCATATGGGATCCCCCATCGAACAAACATATTTTTCAGGTGCATTATTACTTGCTGGCTTGTAATAGCATGCAGATGTGCAATCTCAATGTCACGAGAAAAATAGTCCACAACTACCAGGTATTTCTTACCATCCAGTTCACAGATGTCCGCTGCAATCTTTTGCCAAGGACCATCAGGGAGGGAGGTGACCATTAGGGGTTCTTTCTTTTGTGCAGGTCTGTTGATTTGACAAAACTCACATGTCATCACTGTTTTTATGATATCTCTGCCTATACCCGGCCACCATACTGACATATTGGCTCTTTCTCTGCATTTAGTAAGACCTTGGTGGCCTGTATGAAGCTGCCGTAACACATCTTGTCTCAGTGAGCCCGGAATCACTATCCTGTCCTCATACAGCAAAAGTCCCTCAACTTCAGAGAGGTGAGCTCTAACTGTGTGAAACCCATGAAGTGTGTGTGTCAGTTGACTTGGCCAGCCTTCATGAATGTACTTACTAACCAGCTGAAGATCTGCATCCTGTTGAGTGGCAATTCTTACAGCATTCAACTTATCGTCAGTTACAGGCCTGGTAGACAGTACTGCTTGTATAAACACTTTGACATCACCCTCTGTATCGGACTCGCCTTGATGTGTTATGGGATTCCTGGACAGGGTATCTGCCACTATAAGTTGTTTACCTGGCACATGCACTGCTCGGACATTGAATCTCATCAGGCGCATTAATAGTCTCTGACATCTTAGAGGAGCTTTATCAATGTCGTAAGTGTTTATTAAGGGGACCAACGGCTTGTGGTCTGTCTGAAGCTCGAATCTGGCCATACCTTGCAGGTACCGTGAGAAGCGTTCACATGCCCATACACCTGCTAGGCATTCCTTCTCTATTTGTGAGTAGCGCCGCTCTGTCTCTGTTAAGGTCCGTGAACAAAAAGCAACAGGACTAAATTCATTCTCCTGCTCCTGAAGCAGGGCGGCTCCAAGGCCATAGCTACTTGCATCCGCGCTGACCACAGTGGTCTTGTTGGCATCGTAGAATGCTAACACCGGTGCTGTAGTCAACATGTTCTTGACCTCATTAAATGCCAGCGTCTGTTCCTCACCCCAGACCCAATCAGTCTCGCGCTTCAGCAGCTCGGTCATTGGATGAAGAACTGATGAAAGCCCAGGGAGGAATTTACCCAGGTAATTAATCATCCCCAATACCTGTCGCAGTTCCGTCAGATTCTTTGGGCAGGGGAGCTCAGTTATAGCCCTTACTTTATTTGTGTCCGGTCGGATTCCATCCTTTCCAATGATGTGTCCAAAGTATTGGATCTCAGATTTACCAAAATGACACTTGTCTCTGTTCAATTTTAAACCAGATTCTCTGATAGTCTTTAAAACTACTTCGAGGTTGCGATCATGTTCGTCCTTGTTCCTGCCGAACACAAGTATGTCGTCCATCACTGCTACCGTGCCAATATGATCTTTGAGAAGAGTGCTCATTTCTCTCTGAAATATCTCGGGAGCTGAAGTAATCCCGAAAGGTAATCTTTGAAAACAGAAGCGGCCAACTGGTGTGATGAAGGTGGTAAGTTTTCTGCAGCTTTCGTCCAATGGTATCTGCCAGAAACCACTCGATGCGTCTAACGTGGAGAATACAGTTGCACCAGACAGCTGTGGTGCAATGTCCTCAAGAGTAGGCAGAATAAATCTCTCACGCTTTACTGCTTCATTTAGTTTCTTTAGATCAACACAAATTCTCACCTTTCCATTCTTCTTAATCACAGGCACAATAGGAGCACACCAGTCAGTTGCTTCAGTGACCTCTGATATTATCCCTGACTTAAGCATCCGCTGCAATTCTTCTTTCACTTTTGGCAGCAATGGAAAGGGAATTCGCCGAGGTGCAGAGAGGCTGTATGGTTTGGCATCCTGTCTGAGCTCAATTTTGATTGGTTCACAATTTAAAACTCCAAACTCTCCAAAAACTTCATCATCAGTAGTAATGCCATCTACTCTACTTACTAGGTTCATTTCACAGGCAGTTTTACGGCTAAGAAGGTTATTGGTGTATGGGCCTTTAAGAACATACGTCCAAAACTAATGCTTTGACCTTTTCTTTCCGTGCATGACACAAATTTACCTATGCAGTCCAGTTTGCCACCCGGACTCCTGATGTCTGCTGATGTTTTGGTAAGTTGAGGGCGGTGAGGTAGTTTTAAGAAAGTTTGCTCAGACATTACCGTGATATCAGCTCCAGTATCAATCTTGAACTTTACCGTTGTGCCATTCATAGGTAGTTTCACATGCCACTCGTCCTCATTACCAGTATCAGAAACTGATCCCAGAAACCATGTTTCGTTTGCTTCAGCCTCCTGTCTGTCGCTGGTTACTTCCTTAACAGTCTTTGTTTTACACGCAATTTCAAAATGTCCCGTTTTGTTACACTTACGGCATCGTTTGCCCTGTGCCGGACACGCCCAGCGGTCATGTATGCGTGCACATCGTGAACAGGTTTCATTATTACTTCCATCTCTTTGTTTGGCATTTGGATTACTTCCTTTATGTTTGTTGAATTGTTTTGAGTGCTTAAACTTACGTCGCACTTCGTTGACATCACTTGCACTTCTCATATCAGCACTTTGCATTTTAATGAGTTCTGACTGGCGAGCAATCTGTATCGCTTTCTCGAGCGTCAAATCTGGCTCTAGTTGCAGCTTTTCAGATACGTTGCTATCCGCTATTCCAATCACGATGCGATCGCGAATCTGCTCATCTCTAGTAGCCCCGAAGTCACAAAACTCTGCCAGCTCGTATAAACTCCTGACAAATGCTTCTACACTTTCGCCGCTTTTCTGGTCTCTCCTGTGAAAGCATGCGCGGTCGTGAATCAAGTTGCGTTTGGGCACAAAATGTTCATCAAACTTTTTAAGCATTGCATTGTAATAATCATTTTCCTCCTCCGCGGAAAATGTAAACGTGCTGAATATAGGTTCTGCCTGTTTGCCCATAGCATAAAGTAATGAGTTCACCTGGACATCATCGTCTTCCTTGTCGAGTTTAGTTGCAATCCTGAACCGTGCAAAACGCTGTCTCCATGCCGGCCAACTTGCTGGCTGTGCAAAATCAAAGGATTCAGGAGCGTGAAACTTCGACATTTTCCTTCCGTTTTCTTTCACAGATTAGAGGAGTGCGCGACGAACGTAAACTTCTGACACCATGTCATGATACAAAAAGGATGGCACTCTTACAAACTCAAATATAAGCTTTATTAAGAACTCCGGCAGATAGCAGTTCACCTCGTGTCATGTCTATCACATACAGCGTGACCCGGATGGTTCTTCTTCTTCTTCTTCTTTGGTGTTTAGCGGCAGCTTGCATCCAGTTTGTTGCACTACTGCCATCTTCTGCTCATATTTGTCTCCTCCTAAATTCTCTTATCCAGTCCAGTTTCTTTTAAATAGTCAAAAAAATAACTTGCTCCTTGTCCCTTTTCCGCTAAATATAAGATATTTTTAACACTTACATCTATTTGCTCCATACTCTGTAGCTGTGCCATCACTTCTTGCCTTTCCTGATTATATTTTCCACATGATATAAGGATATGCTCCACAGTCTCCTTTTCCTGACAATAATCACACAAACCTGTTGGATGCTTTCCTATAATATGAAGAGTGCTATTTAAGTTGCTATGTCCCAATCTTAATCTACTTAAAATGACTTGCTCTTTCCGGTTTCTCCCCTTACCGACCCGGATGGTTGCCTAGCAACCCTTGACCCGAGCACTTAACAGCCAATAATAAAGCATTACGTCACAATGCTTTTAAAAAAAATCATTGTTGCACTTTAAGTTTAAACAACATGAATTAACAAGTCATTTAAACTTTTTTGACTAGTGAGGAATTGGTATAAATAAAAAAATTTGAAAGTTGAATAGACTTAAGTTATAACAACTTTATTTTTGTAATTTATAGCAACTCATCACTATAGGATATCACAGAATTTTCGGTAGCACTTTATTTTACAGTATGTATACAGGGGCGAAAATCTCATCTAAATGTTGGGGGGGACAATAAACATAAAATTTTTCAAGAACAATTTTTGAAGGGGACACCAATAATACAGGCAAAATTGTACTTGCAAGGAAATGGGTACAGATAGAAAACGTTTCTCTTTCTCTATGAACGGACGCAAATTTAATTTTAATACATATGAATGCAGAGGTGAAAAGAGTAATACAATTTTCTACTTAAGTAATAGTAAAGTTACTTTAATAATATGTTACTTAAGTAAAAGTAAAGTTACTTTAATAATATTTTACTTAAGTAAAAGTAAAGTTACTGGTCTAAAAATCTACTCAAGTAAAAAGTCATTTTAATTTTAAGAGTTACTTTTTTACAGCGGGGAGAGGTTTCTAGTATAGTTCACAAAGGAAGGATATATACATCTCAAACTATGTTTTTAATTGTAAACATCTCTACAATTAAAGTGCAATAACAAATGTTAATAAAATAAAAAGCTTTTTATAACTAAGAAACATTTATGGAATTATTTAATGATTTTTACAGGTGAGTTATGCACTTTTGAAGCAAAAATAATATGAGGTCAGCAGCTAGTAAATACAATCATTATATGAAGGTTGTAATTGATGTATTGCTGGTAACATACATTGTTATTAAACTATATACATAAATGAACATATAATGAGATGAGTGCCATGGCTATACACTATACATCCTTTACACGTTTATTAGCTCCCAGACCTGTGTACCTGATGTCTTTCAATCTATCTCTCTCGCGCTCTCTCTCTCTCTGCAATGTCTAATGATCTGCGCATTCTCGAGGACGTTCTCAAGTTGTTTGACTTGACGCGAAGCTGCTAGACCTCGGAAGATAATGCGCATGCATGTATTAAAAATGCATCGTGCAAATTAGCGGTTAAACACGGTCGGCAATTCTCAAACTCCGTACTCAAGAGCATGAACCCTACCTGAATGAAACAATCGCTTTGCGTCAATGGCCAGGGGTTTCTTTCGTAAGAATTGAATTGAGGGTCTGCATTAGCCTGCGCCTGTCTCGTCCCTCTCCATGGTTCTTTTTGCGCGTTCCCCCGCCCATCAATCAATCATCCGACCGTGGCGCGTCTTTATCACCTTACTTTTTTATTTATTTTTACTCAGTAACGGATATGATTTAACATGTAGCGAAGTAACCAACAATACTTTAAACATACTTAAGTAAAAGTAAAGTACAGATTTTAAAAACTACTCAAAGTAAAAGTACACAAAAAACTCAGTTACAGCAAGGTGAGTAAATGTAATTTGTTACTTTCAGCTCTGCCTCACCTCTGCATGAATGCATAAAAATGTTTTCTTGATCGTTTATCTGCTTCTGTTCTCAGAAAACGAAATATGTTCATGTTTATATGTCAAAATAGTCCAGTTTTAAAACATATGAGGATAAACTGATAAGTGATGGGAAACGTTGTATTGTATATAGCTTATTAACGCGTCGGCTCCGTACACTTCTCTACCACCGGAATGTGTGGTGGTGAGGTAAAAGAGGCGTGGGCAGTGGACCAAACCACTGTGAGGCAAGGGAGGGGGAATCCAAATATTTAAAACGTTTTTTTGTTGTTGCTCCGTTTGCATTTGTATTGTTTCACTTCTTACACAACTAGTTTAAGTATTATAAATCATTAAATTATTTTCAATACACATATTCTAATGATAATTTAGGGGGGACAACCCTCAGATAGGGGGGGTCCTGTCCCCCCCGACCCCCCCGGGATTTCCGCCCATGTATACCTACCTTGTACATATATGGTAAATAAGTTGTACTTACCGACACTTTTACTTTTAGGTATCTATATGGTAATTAATTGGTATCATTACTGTACTTACCAGTGGTACATACTTGGTAGTTATTATGTAACTCTAGATAAGTCCTGGGTAATAACAGATACACACTTATAGTGTAGGTATACTGTAACTAACGAGAAACATTACTGTACTTACAAATAAATGTACAATATAAGTATTTATATTTACAAGCAAGTTATATATATATATATTATATTTATAATGTAGGCTACATATATGACAACTAATATCAAACACTGTACATACAAATTGTACATGCATTATTTTACAGTAAGTACACGTACTGTAAAATATAGTGCTACCGAATTTTATTTACATTGTTTATGGTTTTAAACAGGAAACAGTAAATTACCAAAAAAAAAGCCTTTCATTAAATTTTACAGGGATAGTTACCTATTTTTCTTCTTTTTTTATTGTAACTTGGCAGCCACTGGTCACCATTCATTTTTTCCTATGGAATAGGTTAATTTTCCACTGTTTATAGCTTTTCATGTTATACTAGTGCAATGACGTAAATACAAGAAGTCAGAGTTTACATTTCTGTCCGAATGATTTCTTTAGCTACACCTGCAGACATAGCCATATATAGCAGTATAAACAGAGCTATAAAATCTTTTCACTCGAGATAAGAGCATCATTCAGATTAAAATAGAGTTCAGTCTCTAAAATTACTAACAGAACAAACATCTGACTCAACCATTCCCTCTTCATAGAAAGTTCAAATATAAAACTCGAGACTGTAACGGAAGACTATTTTGATTAAGAAATTAAGCAAACAAACATACAAACAAACAAAAACAAGTATTATGTCAAGAAAATAGAAAAAAAATTAAATCATAGCTGTGTTTCCCACAATCAATGTCAATATCAGTTTAAACATCTGTAAACACGGGCATGTCAGGGTGAGAATGGGCGCGGTTTTAACCAGTCAATCAAATGCAGATTTACGGCCATCCTTTTGAAAGCCGATTGTTTCCCTGTCTATCTTTTCATCTTTCTTTCCACTGTCACGTTTATTTTTCTCCCTCTCTCCTTTCTACCACATCGGTGAAATCCATTTCGCAAATGATTCTCTACAGTCACAGAGACGGGAATGAAGGCGCTATTTTTAGCGCTGACCAAGGGAGGGGAGAGAGTGAACGCACGAGAGAGGGCGAGCAAACAGGAGTGTGTGTGTGTGTGAGAGAGAGAGAGAGAGAGAGAGAGAGAGAGAGAGAGAGAGAGAGAGAGAGAGAGAGAGAGAGAGAGAGAGAGAGAGAAGGAGGGGAGTAAATCATTATTTTTGTGTGTTGAAGCAGTTGGAGGTTCTGAACGGAGGCAGGAGGAGAGGAGGAAGAAGAGACCCTCAGTAACACCAGGCAGCCGGAGACTCAGGTAAGAGAAAATAAATAGCCTACTGTGTCATTGTATGGTCTTTATGTATACAACATATCTACTAATGATTAGCATGTCCTTGTTTTATATATATATATATTAATTTTTGGATTGTCATTCCTGTCATAATGAAAATTTGGGGCAGAGCATCCTTATAATTCTCTTCAGACATTATTTTCTTTAGAAAAATTGTGTAGGTGCATCGAATAAATAAAATGGTAAAATGGGTGTTGGGTTATTTACATTGGTCTGCCACAATAAAGAGGGGTGTACAAATGATTTGGGGTGGTGGGGGTGTGGGGAGGAGTTGCCTCACGGTGTGTATGTGTGTGTGTGTGTGTGTGTGTGTGTGTGTGTTTATGTGCGTGTATGCGCTCTATGAAATCTGAGCACAGTCTGGGATGTGATGGGAAGAGGCGTTGCCATGGAGACTGCGTTTCACATATTCCCGTAACCAATCCTTCCCATTAAAAGCAGGGCTGGATTGGGACAAAAAAATCGGCCCTGGAATTTTGGCCTCGACCGGCCCACTACCTATAATCCCAAATACCACCCATGCAACCATGACTATGTTGTATACCATATTCTATTAAAGCAAAAGCCATATAATAAGTAAGTAGGAAGGATTTGACACATTAAATACTTATAAAAGGTTATGATTGTGATGTTATGAAAAGTGTCACGTGTTATGACTGTCTTCCATGTAAATAACTTACTAAAAGATGTCTCACAAACACATTTTATTAGTTGCTAAAAATCACAATTCGACCTACAATTTATAATAAATAATGAAAAAATACTGTCAGCTGTAATGTAATGTTAATGAATAACAGGGGTGTGACTACGCCAAATAAACACCTGTTTATATTGTACAATATAATGAAATATTAACTAACATTGTGTATATGAAATTAAATGCCTGCAGAGGACGCAAACGGCCTGGTGATTATTATTCTACTTTCATTTTACATTGAGATCAGAGAACCACTTAGAAGATGATGAAGACATTAAATCATGATGTAAACTCAGAGTGAGGGTTTAAACTGCTAAGACGCCACATGTGTTATTGATTAACAGACAAACACAACACGCCTCAGATTTTATATAAGTTTAATGCAAGCACTGTAAAAGGTTTTCAAGGTTTTAAAGCAGTGACAGCTCGTGACTGCACTTCTGAGGGGCACAAATTCAAAATATGTGTGTTGCTCGTGTTTTCAAACATGTATTTGTTGCGTCATGTTAACCATTTGCATCACGTGTTTTGTCAAAATAAGTGCCTGCTGCACACACGTCAAAGACGTTTATGATAAAAGAGACGCTTACGTTCACAAAATACACACAAGACACTCCCTTAACAGTAAACTCTGATTAACTCTTTCACCGCCAGCGTTTTTAAAAAAAGTTGCCAGCCAGCGCCAGCGTTTTTCATGATTTTCACCAAAGTTTAATGCCTTCCAGAAAATGTTCTTCTTTAAATATATAAACATACAATATACCAAATGAAAGAGCAGACCCTCTGCTTTCAAACAAAAAAAACCGTTTCATCCTACCTTTAGTGGTTCTTTTGCAATCAGCTTTTGAATATGGGTAGGTTTGTGCAAAAACACCATATTTTGAGCAAAAAGCAGAAATAATTCAATTTTTATGACGGTTTTTTCATAGACATCCATTCAGAGCGATCTTTAAAACAGACACGGACATGCAGCAGCTTGGCATAGGGAAATACTTCCGGTTTTAAAAAGTTGCGGAAGGGCGCCACCTGGTGGATAATAGCGGTATTGCGGAAAGACGGAATATCTCGTCATTGGCAGGGAAGCGTTTTCTCTTAATTGACGAGAAATCTCGTCAATGGCGGGGAAAGAGTTAAACATGAGATTATGCGAGTATCTGGCAACCACGAGCGTCTCATCATAAACCCTTTGGACGCGTCTGCAGCAGACACTTATTTTGATAAAACACGTGATGCACATAGGATCTCTCAACATGATTATTATGAATTACGAACCACACACATGACGGGCTACATACATGTTGTGATGAACTTCACATCGTGCGCCCTCGAAAAAAAGAAGTCACCGGCCGCCACTGTTTTAAAGATCTGCTAATTGTCTTAGATTGTGTGCTCAATGTGTTAACTAATCATTTCGACCACCTTATGGTAACTTTGGTAGCTTCCCACGCTTATAAATGCAGCATGCCAAACTGACATAGTCGCAGTCTCACAGAGCCAGGAGTGCAGTTATTTTATTGTAGTGTTATCAACACAAACAGCTAGTTTGTCTAGCACTCGTGTTTTTGACTGAGTTTTATAAAGGGGGTCCCCATCAACACTAGCTTAAGTGTTTTAAAAAGCAGTTCCACTTGCTTCTCCCTCATCTCTCTGACATTTTGTCAGATGCACACTGACGCTGCACGCTCACAGAGAGCCCAAAATGGGATTTTTTTATAAAGATGTGATTGGTCCAGCCAAATGTCCAGAAAAAAGAGCCAACGAACAGCTAATGTCTCATGGGAGGGTTTGTCTGGAAATGATCTTACGCTAAGTTTTCGACAAATGCATTGCGTGGCCACAAAGACTTGGTGCCATCAATGAATTAAGCAAAAGAAAAAAGACATGGGCTGCGATGTATGAGTGTTATGGGCTGGTCAGACATAAAAGCACACTGTAAAAAAATGCAGCATTTTTGTCAAATCAACATATATCTTTATGTTACTTTAACTTTATCGTAACACTTAAAGGATTAGTCAATTTTCTTAAAAAAAATCCAGATAATTTACTCACCACCGTGTCATCCAAATGTTGATGTCTTTCTTTGTTCAGTCGAGAAGAAATTATGTTTTTTGAAGAAAACATTCCAGGATTTTTCTCATTTTAATGGACTTTAATGGACCCCAACACTTAACACTTAACTCAACACGTAACAGTTTTTTCAACTGAGTTTCAAAGAACTCTAAACGATCCCAAACGAGGCATAAGGGTCTTATCTAGCGAAACGATTGTCATTTTTGACAAATATGCACTTTTAAACCACACCCTTCTCGTCTATCTCCTATCCTGTGATGGGCCAGCCCGATCTCACGTAATTGCGTAGTGACGTAGAAAGGTCACGTGTTACATATATGAAACGCACATTTGCGGACCATTTTAAACAATAAACTGACACAAAGACTTTAATTATTATCATTTGACATACGACAACGTCAGAACGCTCCTCTTTCTCCACACTTGTAAACACTGGGGCGGAGTTTCGCATACATCATCCGTGACCTCTTGACGTGATTACGTATTGCGTGAGGTCGCGCTGGAGCATCACAGGACCGGATATAGACAAGAAGTCGTGGTTTAAAAGTGTATATTATTGATTTTTCTTGTAAAAATGACAACCGTTTCGCAAGATAAGACCCTTATGAAACGTTTGAGATCGTTTATAGTCCTTTGAAACTGCAAAGTGTTGGGGTCCATTAAAATGAGAAAAATCCAGGAATGTTTTCCTCAAAAAACATAATTTCTTCTCGACTGAACAAAGAAAGACATCAACATTTTGAATGACATGGTGCTGAGTAAATTATCTGGATTTTTTTTTTCAAAGAAAATGGACTAATCCTTTAATGTGAGAAAATGTAAAGCTCACATAACATACGCTGTTTTTGCTTATCTCATGTTAATCTTGAGTACCTATGAAGTAGTATTACATCCTTCATATATCCAACCAGACTTAAGTTTTGACAGATAAGCTCTATTGATTCTTTCTGAATAAACCTGAGTTCCTAGAGGTGTACCGCGTGTGAAGCGAGTCATGAGCAACACACACAAAACATTGTCCCGCTATCTCTGGATAACTTATAATTCATTACATGTTCATGTCCTTTACATAATATGCACTTACAAAAAGAAATTTCTCTGCAGTTTTACTTACTGCCTGCGACTCATGATCCAATTGGGACCGCCCAATTTCAACAAAATCCACCATTAAACAAACACACGCACAACTCCGCTGATACCCCAGGTAAACAAACTACATCCATTGTCTCCATATGCTGGGTTCATTTGGAAGCTGAACAAGCTTAAATTTCCCTCACAAACAACAACACACTTCTTTGGTGACGTTGATTTCACGTCAGCTCTTGATTGGTTTGTACGTGCGCTATTCCAGTTAAAGTGCCCATATAAGGACTTCCACTGTACTTCCCGCAATGAAATTGACTTTAAATGTGCAGTGTGTAACTTTAAGAAGGATCTAATGACAGAAATGCAATATAATATACATAACTATATTATCAGTGGTGTATAAAGACCTTACATAATAAACTGTATTGTTGTATGTGTTTCAAAACATCCCTTACATGGAAGTCGCCATTTTGTGCAGCCATTTTTCTACAGTAGCCCTAAATGGACAAACTACTCTACAGAGTGCGTTTTGTTACTACTGTATTTTGTCTCAGACAACAACATGTCTGTCCTGTGGCGACTACTGTAGCTTCTTTTTGCATTTCGGTGAATGGTGGACTGAGCCATTGGTTGCAATTCACAATCTCACTGCTAGATGCCGCTAAAATCTACACATTGCACCTTTAACGCGAATTTCACAGACTGGGTCCCATATTATTTGTGATTTTTCTCTATGTGTTTTTCATGCCTATATAATGACCCACTACCCCCTCTTTTACAGTCATGCGTCCCAGGTCCAGATTACTGGCGAAACGAGGCCTCCCCACCATCAGGGAGGGCTATGAGGAACTGGTGCAAGATCTGAACCAGACCAACAGTCAGCACACTACTACACAAGATTACTTCCTCTCCATCTGCCATCTGGCCCGGCCCACTTTCCCTTTACATGAGCCCGACTACGACATTCTTTCCATCGGCCCTTTGAACTCCCCAAAGCCCTGCCTACGACTGCACCGCCTACGCCAGAATCTGCAACCTCCACAACCGTGCACCTCCACAAGTAGTGACTGCGCAGTTCAGCAACCCCAGAGAGAGAAAGAAATCACAAAATGTGCTACATCAGAACCGCTGCAGTCCCAAGCACCTGAAGAAACTAATGCATGCAGGGCTGATGGCCCACACCCTACTGATCCACTGGAATACCTCTACAGCCACAGGGGTTCACTAGCATCCACCCCTAGAAGGGGCAGCATTCCCCCACACAGGCCACGGTGCGACACCTTCCCATGTCTCTCATCCGCACCAGTCACACAGCGCAAGAGCAGTTGCCCGGAGCTCTGTCTAGCAGAGACGAGCACTTCAGCCACAGTCTTGCAGCGGTCGCCCCTTAACAGGAAGAAGCTGGATGATTGCAACCTGGTCACACGCAGCATTGTTCCCAATAAGCTCGATGGCGCCCCTGCTGGTTGGCGGGGGAAGAGCAGTCGCTGCATGGACAAACAGACCATAGTGTCGCACTGGATCGCCGAGTGTCGCAGTGCATGGAAGGAGGCCCGCATTCGTGCATGCATGCTGCCCGCCATCGCCGAGAAGTAACGTACGCCCGCAAAAATCCCTTTCCAGTGATGCCGAACAGGCAGACGTCATGTAGAGTAATGTGGATTATTGTGGAATTATGACTTTGCACTCCAGGTTTATATGCATATACATTTTTGATGTATTTCTGAACCAGTGACCCTGAGTTACAATGAATGTCAATGATAAGACTGAGTCAGACCAGTAATGTCCAGTCGTGATCAATAAATGCATTGATTATTGGATGATTTTAACTCTGTTTAGTTGAGATTTTAAAAAGTAAAGAAGATCTCTCATCACAATTGCAGTTCTTAGGATGCTCAATACAATATTCTTTTTTAAGACAAAGGTGTTAGTAAATTTGCACTACTAGCAAATTAGGGCAGCTACTGTAAGAATTAATACACCATGCTTCCTATAATCTCTAATTTGTGAAAGATTAACTATAAAATGAGACTTATGGACTAGGACACATCCCTAGTCCCTTCCATCACCCAGACATGTTTAGATCATAATACAGATCAGAGATTTGTTGTTTCGATATAATACTTCAACAGTAAATCCCTTTTAGTTCAAAAAACAGAATGGTTAAGGGAACAATTATGAGCCTATAGATATAGAAGGACTGGCCTTAAATCTTTGCTATGAAAACTCACTGCCATCTACTGACTGCCATGGCAATATAATAGAGATAATGTTGAAAATGTCCATTATGCTGGGACCGTTCATGTCCAGATTTGCAAACTTGTTGATAAACGCTTTTAAAAATAACAAAAGTCCATTTGGAGGATAAATAGACAGGCATTATGAAATTTCCTGTTTAGGGATCACTTTAGTTAAAAAAAATGAAAATATGCCCATATCTCATTTTGAAATTGAGATTTATGAGAAAAAGACAATGTGGAGCTACACTGTTATTCTCAATAGACTGTTTGTACACACCTGAAAGTCTTGTTTCTCTGCATTAATTTGGTTTCGATATTTTTAGATAACCTACTGATAAAAGATGAATTAATGCATGTGACTTTCTAAATTATTTTGTATTCATGCATAAAAAATCTTGAAATGATTATTATTATGGATGTAATGATCCAAGAGAAAATTGTATATAACACTATGAGTAAAGGTAATCTGTTGTTTGTACAATTTTCAACAGCCTTGTACTTTCCCCCCACTTTTCTAAATAAATAAAATGTCTGTGTGGTTTGATGTTGCACTTTGTTCTTTCTTCATCTATTTAATGACTTTTAAAATTACAAAATTTGTGCTGAGTCTACCCGTTATTCCTGACACTAAACTTATTTTTATGTAAGCATTATATTTACGTAATATTGTATACTATAACATTACTGTTATTTAATATTTTGATATGAGTGTTATATTTAAATAATATGGTATTTATTTATTTATATTATATAATGCACTTCAAATAGTTTTATTATAATAAATGCCAACATACAATTTATTTCAGCAAAGGTGATTCCGTGGACACTGCTGTTCACTCGTATGGTTAATAAAGACTTCATAAATTGGTCGTGACTTAACTAAAAGCACGATTTTGCTTCGAATTTAGATACAGTTTTGGATTTTTTTTTTATTCATATTTTTCTCATTTTATTCTCTCGGTAATAATAAAACCAACTACTAATCAAGGCGCCTGAGTTTGGAATAAATAGCCATTATAAGCTAATAGGAGTGCTCAACTTGTAACGCTGCGCAGACCGATCAGTGTATGACATCAAAGCACCGCGAGAGCCATTCGAAAGGCATTTCTTCAATTTCGCTCTCGCGGTACTTAATGGACGATCTCAATCCAAAAGCTGCAGCCTGCGGAGGTCGCATATGCAGGCTGCAGACGTCATCAAGTCTGTTTTTTAAGTTAACTGAGCATTACATTCGCAAGTCATAAGCATATTACAACAATTTACGATTAACTAAGAATAATAGACAACTTTATAATTGTTAATATTCTGAAATAAGACAGTCTTGATGACATATGCAGCCTAGAGATGCGACCTCCGATTGAGAAACGGCGATCGGTTGTGCAGTCGTATGATGTATGATGGTCTTTTACTGCCCCGTGTGTTCAGGTTCAGGTACTACAACAGCTGTTTATAATAACAAACTGAAGTCTCGCGAGATTGAGCGTGAAGTGAAGCCCCAACTGTGTGTGCGGTGCTGGCTGGCTGCTATATCAGTGGTTGGGTGGGGAAGTTATGGCAAATGCAAAGCTTAACGCTTCTCAAGCGGCTGTGATGTGTTATTTAACCATTTTGTTACAACTGCCCTCTATAATATCTCTGCTGGACTGTTAGGTGCTGTAGAGAAGGCAAGAAAACACGTCGGCAGGTAAAAACAACTGATTTATGGGCTCCTCAAAGGAGCTCGCGAGCGCATCCCTCAAACCGGTTTCAGGTCGCCAAAACTGGATTGAACGGCTATGCTGCTCATTTAAATATAATTTTAAAACAATTTATTGTAAAATTTGAGATGATATTCAGTCAGATGGTCATTGTTCCTTTCCTTTTTTCAATCTTGACCGTTGTAATGTTAGACAAAACATGTTGAGTAGGAACATTAGACGCTAATGTGGTAGCATTTCACGCAGCACACAGCAGTAACGTTAACGTTACTGGGAAAGTGAAAAACATTAACTTCCATAACATCATTTCGACAGCTGCTGCGATCCCTGTGTGGGCTGTTTTCTTGGACACGATTGAGATTTGTTGTTTTATAGGTTTTTTGTATTATATCCAACGTGGTATTGAGAAACATACATGCTCCATCAGCAATGGTTTCAGTGTTGAGTAATACCACCAGTAGTCATAGCATTGTCATTGTGTATTGGATTGTAAAGGTTAGCCGTTATTCTAACTAACGTCATGTAAACGCAACATTTAATGGCCTGTGTTGTGTTGAAAGTGCATAGAAGTCTGACATTTATCTCCTTTGTAAGCTGATACTATTGCTTGGCCTTGATGGCTTTTTTGGTTCTTCTCCAGTTCTCCTTTTCCATCCCGGCTGTGCTCTCTCATGTGCTTTAAAACAATGCTCTTTGTGCAAACTTTAGTTTGTGAGAGCCTGCAAGATCAACGTGTGCACTAGCATTGGTGCATATCAGCTTCCAGTAAGTGATGTTCATTTGTTTCATAGGGTTGATGGCACAAAAATCATGTCTTTTATTTGCTTTTGACTTTTAGTCATGATTGTTCATGTGAAATCTGATCTGTTTGTTTGTTTGTTTAGACTATATGTGTTGTACATCTGTTGTCATAGCAATGATGTAAGCATCCACATGATACCAGGAGGCCGTTTCTCAATCCGAAGGCTGTAGCCTCCTGAGGTTGCATATCTAGGCTGCATACGTCATCAAGGGTTATTTCAGAATATTTAAAATTATAAAGTTGTCTATTAATCTTAGCCAATCGTAAATTTTGTTAATATGCATATGTCTTGCGAATGTAATGCCCAGTTACCTAAAATAAATCAGGCTTGATGATGAATGCAGCCTGCATATGCGACCTCTAGGGTGATCAAGCAGTACTTAAGCCATCAAATATTAGATGTTTTAACTAGTGATGCACCGATGTATCGGCCGCCGATATTTATCGGCCGATTTTTGATGAATTTGAAACCATCTGCATATCGGCAATAGCGCGAGAAAGGCCGATACCGATTGTTTATTAATTAACTGCATAAAGAAATCCAATATATGTAAAAAATGAGTTAATGTTGTTAATAAAATAAATGCTGAATAGCAAAAACCACATTTGAAGGTTGTCATGCTGTCTTATTATATTTGTTTTAGCTTAATTTGTGCCTCTCTTATTATGTTGGTCAGTTGAATGTTAATTAGATCCAATCCATGTTCAGTAAAAATTATTTGATGCAGAAATAAACTAGCTAATAGACCAACTGTATAGTATTGTATACAATTGTTTAATATCGACATCGGTATCGGCCAGAAGTTGTCTGTTTAAATCTGTATCGGTATATGCCTAAAAAAAAATCCTATCGGTGCATCCCTAGTTTTAACCTCATTAAAGGATTAGTTTAACCAAAAATATATGAAGCACCTTCATTGTTTACACACCCTTGAGTCATTCGAAGCCAACATGTTTTTCTATAAGTAGATATTTCTTAAAGTACCTACTATTGTATTTTGCAAAATGTAAACAACATGAGTGGTTAAATTGTCTTTTTTTTTTAAAGAGCACCTGTTACATTGCTAAAAACAACGTTATTTGGTGAAATACAATTTGTTTGTGTGGTTTGTGGTTGAAAAACACACTGTTTTTGACATACTATAGGTTATTGTTGCTCCTCTATGCCCTGCCTCCCTGAAACGCGTTGATTTTGTACAAAGCTCATTGTTCTGAAAAGCTCAGTGTCCTCCGATTGGCCTGAATACCTCTGATGTCAGCCGGAAATGTGATGCTCTTTACCGTATTAAGAAGGTTAGCCCAAAATGCAATACTGACAAGGGTTAATATCATCTTTACTACCTTATCAATACAAGCCGAAAAAATACAAATGACCAAGCTAAATGATCAACTTTACCAGCGCAGCTTAAAACAACAAACAACAAGCGCTACTCTGCACTGCACAAAACTTGTGTTTAAAATCATGGTTTAGTCAGTCGCAAATTCTTTAAATATAAAAACATAAACTATTTACAGGCTGTGAGCCAAAAGCGGGTTGAGTTATGATAATGACCGTCGTGTCCACATCAACAGGCCGAGGAAGTAAACTGTTGCCTCAATAATAATCAATGTGTTAGACCAAAAAAGAGATTTAAGAAAACTTGCGCCATTGTTTACTTTGGGATTAGTACCTTTTGCATATCATTAACATGTACTGATACACACTTATGCTGCATTTACACCACCCGCAGTAGAGGCGGCAAGTGCGGGTGATTTACATGTTAAGTCAATGCAAAGACGCGTTTAGGCATCCTGCGGCGCAGTACACACGTTAAGCGCGGCACGGAAGGCACAGCGCGGATGGCGCGTTCTGCGCGAATTGAGTGTTGCCGCTGGAAACACGCGAGTTGAAAAATCTTAACTTCGGCAGATTTCCGCGCAGCATTAACCAATCAGGACCTTGTTGTAGTAGTGACGTGATTACAGTAACCGAGTGGAGTCTCAGCGGAGTTGCTGCTCCCATGATGCAAATTTCCGCGTGACTTTCTCGAATTTGGTGTGAAATCTGGTGTAAACGCAGCATTACACACCTAAGGAAATGTACAATCGTGAATTGGATAATAGGTGCTCTTTAAAGCAACAGTTCATCGAGACATTTAGTAAACTTTGTTTATACATTGTGGTGTATAGTTGTTCATACCACGGGGCTGTTGAATGCTTTATTCTTTTTTGTGATCAAAACTTTTATTATTTTTCAAATATTTGAATGCTTTATTCTGATTGGTTAAGAAATGTTCCACGGGTATGCATTATTTTTCAGTAAACGCACACCACCTGATCTGTTTTTAAATAACCACCAGAGCAATGTCTGTGGGTAAAGAAAAATAATTGTCTCAGGTCCGATTTGAAAATATTGCACACCGGGGGTGTAACGGCATTACCACCTTGGGTGTGCATTATTTTCGAATAATTCAACGGCCTATCATTAAAATATTCCTTATGTTTACCATGTGGAAATGGTTTAGAAAATCAGCTTGGATCAAACATGAAGGGGATCTGTGAATCTAGTCCACCCATTCATTGATAATAATGTTTTCTGACCATTTTGGAACAGATGGTTACACTGTGCCAGGAGATTGCAAAACTATGTAATGATTAATTTCAGACTGTTGGATGATTTCTTTGGCCTTGCCCTCAAATAATGCTTGATTAATATTTTACTTTGTTCCCCAATAGATTTACTCCAGTCTCCCATCATACCGGGTTTATCCAGCTCTTTACATTTTGGTGTATCAAACATTCTGAAGACATGGTGTCCAGACCTGGAGAGCTTCCAGGTAAAGAAGATAGGCCTCTTTCTTTACACTTTGCAATGCATAAAATAGAGCTGCAAGATATTTGAAATCATCGTAATATTGTAAACACTGCAATACACGTATAGCAATGGTTTGCAATAGCTGATTGCTTTTAATACTTAAAAAAGTTATGGTAGCAGAGAAACTTGTGAGACAAAGAAAGTTATGTTTTCTTTTCTTAAAAAGAGTGTGAAACATGTAGGCTGTTTTAAAATATATTTTATTATTATTCAACTTGATTTTACAAACTTAAAGCATTACTTTTATCACATATATCACATCATTTAGCAAGTTATCACATGTTGCGTTAGCCCTAGCATAAAACATGCATACCTATATTTTGAATAACTTAATCACAACTTGCCACTTTTAGTCATTTTTAAAGCCACTTTTATGCATATGTTATGTTATTTATATTTCCCTAGCTTCAACTCGCTTCCTACATGTAAATCTAGCATTGGAGACTATGCTTATTGTTGTCCCCTTAGACAAAATGTTAAATGCTCCCTCATTTGTGATTTGTTTTGGATAAAGTGACGCATCACTTTGCTCTTGTACCTCAGCTCTGGAAGCAGGTTCAGTCGTCCCTGATGGTCTCCTCGGAGGACTGTCCATCCCCGTCGGGATGACCCGCCGAGCTCTCAGCTATGACGAAAACCTTGAGCGACCTATATCTCCGCCTCCATCCGACATTAATATTAGCAACCTTTGGAAGCGACCTGTTATTCCTGAGAGGAAATTTGCACGACTAGCTGAGGTGTGCGTTTCATTGGTTTTCCTGATTTAAATGTGAGGTTTTTTATGTAGCTATGTCTGAAACCGAAGTGATCCACTTCATTGCCCAGTCAGTCAATAGCTTAACACGGCATGTTTGTATGAAGTCATCTCTTAGGGAAATGTATTTATTTATTTATTTCTCCTGGGAAAGCAGTTTTTTCTTCTCTAAACAGTCAAACCTCACTTATAGGATTGCGTGATGTTAAAGCAAAGAATACATTTATACCAGACCAGATAAAGCCATCTTAGTAGATGTAACTTTAGATTTTGTAGACATACTAATTAATCTTCTGGTTTCTCCTCTTGTATATGTTTAGGAAGAGGAGTCGGATGGAGGAGCAAAACAAAGTGCAACCTTAGAATCCTCCAAACCCCAACTCCCTGTGGTGAAAGCAAAAGCCTCGTCTGTCATGAACTCCCTCATCATCAGTAAGAACTTCACAGACTGTATTTGACCGTGTTATTCTGCTGTGAAACTGTTATCTTAATTTGACTTTTTGCTTTGTGTTACAGAACAGACCCAGGAGAGCATGCACAAGTTCGAAAAGCAGGCAGGACTTACCGATACGGGCTACACCCCGCACAAAGGCCTGACTGCCGAAGAGACCCGCTATCATCGTCTGGCAGAGTCCATGCATGTAGGCAGACACCCTCAGTACATCTTAAATCCCTTCCAGCAAGAAGTTCTTCACATCTGCTACATTAAAGCTTTATTTATCGCACAAATATAATCAAATTTAAGTCCTACAATGGAGAGAGTCTTTAAAAAGAATATCACACGAGCAGAGGGGGCAGTAAATATTATGATAGATATATTAACTAAACTCTGAACTGTCTGAAAAAAACAAAAAGCCCACATAAAACCAGAATTTTTACAGATCCAAACCCTAATTATTTGATCAGTTTCAAGTAGGGATGCACATTTTATCCATTATGGGACAGCCGATAATCAGGGCAGATTATATCCTGGCAATCAAAAGGAGCAGAAAAGCGCATCATAGCTAGGATTTCATGACATAATACTTTGAAACAAGTAAAAAGAAAAACTGACAGTAGATATAATTCCAAGTAATCAAATATTAGTATCATCACAGAAATGTTTCATCAGTGAATCACTACTTTTAAAGCAATGTGTTTCATACAGAACCATCCCTTCTGAATTCAGTTTTGACATAAAGGATTAGACACGTCCTACGTTGCGTCAAATGGGTTGGCAACCATTTATGTCTTTTCTTTCAACATATTTTCAGCTGCCTAATTCTATAGATCAGTTTTTCATCTCTCTCTCTCTCTCCACACTGCCAGCTTTCTCGCTCTCCTAGAAAAAAAATTCACTTACTGTGGTCATCAGTTTTCATGTTAGTCTTAAATATTTACATTACATGTAAATACTACATTTTAAATAAATTAAATTCTTTGAAAGCTGTTTATAGTCTCAGTCTTTTGAATCACGTGTTTACTATAGAAACTTCAGATGCAAAGCGTGGATGCCAGGGAGGATAAACAGCCGTCTTCCGGTCAGTCAACACCCGCCGGGACCCCACAGTCATCACCCAAACAGAGACGCAAGTACGAGTTGAGAGCGATAGACCTGCTTGACAATGACATTTGTTATCCATGTATCATTTGTGTGGTCTAAAAATTAATGTTTGTGTGTTTGGCAGGGGCTGGTTCAACAGTCAGGGCTCTACCGCATCCCTCACAAGCTCTGAGATGAGTACCAGCTCTAGCTCCAGTATAGATCTGCCTACAGGTGAGGGAGCCGTGGAGCGCTGGAGCTTTTTTGGACCTCGACCTCAAGTCGGCAAATCTACCACTGACCCAGGTACAGATCCAGCCCCAACAGGTAAACCTGCATGTTCCCACAAAATGGACTAAATTAACGAAAAATTTTGATTGAATCAATTTTTACAGCACTGAATCAAAAGTAAGCAGCATGATTTGTTCAAATAATGTTCTTTAAGAGTAGGTTTTGGTATTTAATATGGATGACTTGATAGTAGGCTGGCACATTCCTCTCCACCTACAAATGTTACATTTTGGAAAGGAAAGCTGTGTTGTTTCTTGACTAATTTAATCAAGTATTATTATTATTAATAAATGTATCTTTGTTTAGCATCATTTACAAAACAAATCTCTCTCTTGTGTAAAGTGGTCACGATTTCAATTTTAAATCAAAATCGATCGAAATTAAGTCACAACCTCGAACTTCGAAATAAAAAATGGGATTGTCAATGCTGCCACGCCCCCATGTCACGTCTGGTCGGCTTGCCAAGCGGGGAAAAAAACTCTCAGAGGTGTCTTTAAAAACATCGGTCCAGCGGAACACAATTTATATTTTGAACACGAGGGATGTATTTCTACAACTCCTTGAAATGCATATCATAAACAGGATTATTTACTACCTAGTGATCTGACTTTGGATAGAGCGCAGCTCTCTGGACGTAAGTTAAGCGAGAGTGAGAGAGGATTTTTGTGCAGTGGGTTATATTTGAAACAAAAGGGATAGTTTGCCACAGCTTGCATGAAACGCATAAAACGAAACAAATACATAAGGATTACTAATTTAGTTTATCTTTAGACTTCGGACAAAAGAAGTGCAGCTGCTTATGACGCGCTGGATTTATTTCAGATGCTAGGAGTCCAAAACGCGCACATGAAGTCACTTTACAAGCTCTCTCACGTAAAGTGAAGCCCACAAGCATGCAATGTGCATGATAATGTGAAACGTCTCGGTTACGGATGTAACCCTCGTTCCCTGAAGGAGGGAACGGAGACGTCACGTCGTGACCGACGAATTGGGAACTCGCTTAGAGAGACCAATCTGCTTCGAATACTACTAAAACGCCAATGAACTTGGCATTGAGATATTTGCATAATGCTGGCGCCGCCCCGCCAGGTGCGTATATAAGCAGCAGGTGCAAATAGGGAAATTAGCTTCTTATTCGCTGAGAAAGCCGGAAAGTGTGACCGGCCGTAACAGCAGGTGGCAGCACCTGTGGCGACGGGACGTGACGTCTCCGTTCCCTCCTTCAGGGAACGAGGGTTACATCCGTAACCGAGACGTTCCCTTTCAGTCGGTCACTACGACGTCACGTCGTGACCGACGAATTGGGAATCCCTATCAAAACGCCACTAGGGGCTGACCTCTTCCAGTGTCTGCGTAAAGCCCTCCGGTTCCACTTAAGGATAAGGAGAATTAGGTTTTAAGGCAGAAGGCCGGGCACTAGATGTTCCTTTAACCCCACAGAAGTGCCAGCGACTGGGAAGCGCCCTACCTGAGCGGGATAGGAACGCTGCGGAAGCCACCGCCCCTCTTAAGGGCTAATGGTGGGCGAAAGTCAACCGTAGTTGAGGTAAAATGACAGCCGTGGCTGTGTAAGCAAAGCAGTGCTCTGCTAAGGGAAACGTGGGCTAGTAGGATTAACCCCACGGAAAAATACTCACAAAGGAACCCGGTGGGACACAATGTGGAGCCCGAGCCAACACGTAGGTTCGCGAGGATGCAGCTAGTGAAGGCTGACAGCCAATGCTCCGCAACAAAGGCTGCCAAGGCAGCGGAGGAAGAGCAATTCAAACCATTACGCATTTTTGCTCTGAAGGCCTTCCATACTGACACAGTTATGAAGCATCAGTTGGAGGCTGCAAGCCGACCTGCGAGTCTGCTCTCCGTGCCCTCCCTGGTGAGGAAAGAACACGAGAGGATACAGGCTCGATACGAACACTGTAAATCTAATGAACGTATTAGGTGTCGCCCAACCAGCAGCTCTACAGATGTCTGTTAGCGAGGAACCACGAGCTAGAGCCCAAGATGAGGCAACGCTCCGTGTGGAGTGCGCTCTCAAATTAAAGGGGCAAGGAATACCCTGAAGATTATAAGCCAGGGCGATAGTATCAACTATCCAATGAGACATCCTCTGCTTAGTGACAGCTTTCCCTTTCTGCTGGCCACCATAACAAACAAAGAGCTGGTCTGAGGTCCTGAGGCTTTGCGTGCGATCCACGTGGAGTCGCAGTGCGCGTACGGGGCACAACAAAGCCATGGTTGGGTCTGCGTCCTCCGGGGGCAGCGCTTGCAAGCTCACCACCTTATCTCTGAAAGGAGTGGTGGGAACTTTGGGCACGTAGCCTGGTCTGGGCCTCAATGTTACACTCGAGGCAGCAGGACCAAACTGAAGGCACGAATCGTCAACAGAGAATGCATATAAATCCCCTACTCTCTTCACTGAGGCCAAAGCTAGCAGGGTCAGAGCTTTCATTGATAAAAGCTTCAGACTCGCAGACTGCAAAGGCTCGAACGGGGGGGCCTGAAGGGCTTTCAGCACCATGGACAGGTCCCAAGGAGGAATAGAAGGAGGGCGCGAGGGGTTTAGCCTGCGAGCGCCTCTTATAGTGTAATAACCAAATCATGCTGGCCAACTGATCTGCCGTTGATAAGTGAGTGAGTGACGAGCAGAAATAGCGGCGATATCAACTTTAATGGCGAAGGGACAGCCTACCATCTAACCTATGTTGAAGATATAAAGCACAATGTTAATGGGGCATTCTCTGGGGTCCTCGCATTGCAAAGAGCACCGGGTGACGAAAAAGGTTTCATTAAGCGCGTAAGCCCGTCTTGTGGACGGTGCTCGAACCGCGTCGATGGTGTTAGATACCGTTTGCGATAAATCACCTAAACCTTGCGCGCGCTCAACGACCATACATGGAGATCCCACGGGTCGGGGCGCGAGTGCCAATGTGCCCCTTCCTAAGAAAGAAAGTCCTTCCTCAGGGGAATCCGCCAGGGAGGGCTGTCGCGAGGAGCATTAAATATGAAAAACCAATTCCCAGTCGTCCAGTACGGACGATTAATAAAAGGCTCTCCTCGTCCTGCCTGACTCTGCACAGTGTCTGTGCGATTAAGCTCACTGGAAGGAATGCGTATTTGCGCATCCCCCGAGGCCAGCTGTGTGCCAACGCATCCACGCCGAGGCTGCCCTCGGTTAGTGAATAAAATAGGCGACAGTGGGTATCGTCCGGCGACGCAAACAGATCTATCTACGCACAACCGAACTTCTTCCAAATTAGCTGGACCGTCTGGGGGTGGAGTCGCCATTCGCCGGGGCGCGCAGCTCGAGAAGCGCGTCCGCTGCTGTATTGAGCGAGCCCGGAATGTGAATGGCACGAAGGGACCTCAGATGCTTCTGACTCCAAAGGAGGAGATGACGAGCGAGATGCGACAGGTGACGAGAGCGCAAAACCGCCTTAACGGTAAATAACGCAACAGTCGCAATGTTATTGGTGTCGGCTAATACATCCTTCCCTCGCATCTCCAAAGCGGAGCGTACAAGTCCCAGATATACAGCGCACCGCTCGCGGCAGTTGGGGTGCTATGCACACCCCTGAGACTGCAAGCCCGTCATACGTGGCGATCATCCCGTGCTAAGGGCATACATGCTACAGAATGCCAGGAGACCTTTCAGGGGCGCATTGTCTATCGGCAATGCCGGGTCTACCACGGGGAAGTTGGAATGACACGCAGGTGTAATGTTTACACGGTGTATGCCGGTGCGCCACGCTCTCCTCGAGACTCGATCGTAAGCCAACGCTGAAGCGGTCTCATATGAAGCAGCTCGGGCGGTGTCACAACCGCAGCATGCTGTCATATGTCCAGGAGCTTCTGAAATTGTTTCAGAGGGACCGCGTACTTCCCTCGAATTAAACCGAGGCAAGTCAGAACTGACTGGTTGCGCGCTCTTGTAAAACACGCCCTTTAGTCGATCGAGTCTAGTTTCCATACTGAGAAAAAGGATCCTCTGCACGGGGCAAAGTTGCTCTTTCCCAGTCGACCTGAAGACTTAAACGAGCGAGATGCCAAAGCATTAACTCTCTGTGTTCGCGCACGTCTGCCAAGAACGGGCTATTATAAGTCGACGTAGAAAAAAGCAGAATGCGAACAACGCTCTCTCTCTGACATTTTAATGCCGTGACTAGCACATGGAGACACGGAGAGAGAGAGACAGCTCGAATGGTGTACTTCGTATTAATATGCCCACCCCACGACGCAGAGCGAAAAACGGTCTAAAGCGAGGGGAGATGGACACATAAAGTACACGTCTACAGGTCTAAGGCTGCAAACCGATCTGAATATTGAAATACGAGCCTCGGCGTTATCATCCAAAAAGAACACCTTCGTAGAGCCGGTGCGTAAATCAAATCGATCGTAACCCGCCGCGTATTTTGGGTACTATGAGATAAAGGCTGGAAAACCCTATCATCATCATCATCTCGGTAAGAGGGACCGGCTCGAACATCCTTCGCCAACAGGATATCGACTTTTGCACGCAGTACATGTGCATCGGACTCTTTCACTACAGTGAAACGAAAGCCCGAAATTTTGGGGTGTGCCGGATTCGTGACCGAGGCGGATCGTGCGTAAAACCCAACGAAACGGGCTGGGAACTGAAGCCAAGCACCCAGGCACCGTACGAGGAGAAATAACGACACTACCGAAGTACCCGCGGTGGGGCAGCGAAGCGAGACAGGTGGGACTGCCGGTGCGTCTGCTGTGACAGCATAAGCATCTACAGTATGTGTGTGTGACACTGACCTGAGCCCGCTGAGGGTGACGGTCGTCTGGTCTCCTCAGCGGAGAGCACAGACTCCGAAGAGGGTGCTGGTGGTCCCGTCTCCTCAGCGGAGAGCTGGAACTCCTCAGGACACCCGCTGGCGATAGAGGAGAGGGAGGAAGAGCACGTAAATGCCCGCTCACATCTCTCTCGATCCTCTGGAGACCTGGAGAAGGAATAGGAATGCACTCTTTTTGTGGTTTTGTGGGTGCCGGCTGAGAAGCCGGCGGAACAGAACAAAACGAAACCAAAGATTCTCCACCCGGCCCTCTACCGGTGGAGGGAGCGATGCCATCACCGTCTCCCGTAGAGTGATCCCATCCGTATCCAGGTCGCCCGTCTCAGGGCCGCTTCGATTTCCGTTTACCACGGGAAGCGGGTGGGGCGGGCGGGGCGGGCTGCCGACGGCTGTTCCCCCTCCGTGGCCTGGAAGATGTTCTAGTGGGGGGGGTGGAGGCAGCCGCCGCAGGGCGCCCTCGGCGAGGAGCAGACGGGGCCGCCGGCGCTGGAGGGCCGCCGGGGCATGATCTGAGCGATCGCCTCCGTCTGCTTCTGGGCGGCGGAGAACTGCTGGGCAAAAGACTCCACCGACTCACCGAAGAGACCAGCCTGGGACACGGGAGCGTCTAAGAAGCTGTTCTTCTCCGCATCCGACATGTCCGCCAGACATAGCCATAAGTGGCGTTCCTGGACCACCATCGTGGACATGGCACGACCAATCGCCTGCGCTGTCACCTTCGTAGCGCGAAGAGCCAGATCAGTGGCAGCCCGGAGCTCCGAAAGGACAGGCGAGTCGTGTCCTCCCTCGTGCAGATCCCTCAAGGCCTTCGCTTGATGAACCTGCAGCAACGCCATTGCGTGCAGGGCTGAAGCCGCCTCTCCACATGCCTGGTGGGCAGCGCCCGTTAAACCGGAGGACTGTCTGCAGGCACGAGAGGGGAGGGTTGGGCGGTCCTTCCAAGAGGGAGCGTGTGCCGGACACAGTTGCATCGCGACAGCACGCTCCACGGGAGGGATCCCCGTATAACCCTTAGCGGCTCCGCTGGTGAGGGAGGTGAGGGGGGAGGGCTGAAACGGCCGTAATCTCGTGGAAAACGGCGACTTCCAGGTTCTAGTCAGCTCCTCGTGCACCTCGGGGAAGAAAGGCACCGGTGGAGAGGGTTGTGAAACCCGGGCAGCTCCAAAGAACCAATCATCCAGGCGGGACGGTTCGGGCTGAGGGGGGGGAACCCACTCTAACCCTACAGTCTCCGCCGCTCGAGCGAGCACGGCCACCATCTCTGGATCGAACTCCGGCGTCCCAACCCGACCAAAGGGAGGAAGGGCGTCGGGGTCCACGTCAGGGGGAGGAGGCCCACCCTCGGATGCTGCGGCGTCGGTGGACCCGGAGGGCGGCACGATGGATTCTAGAGACATCGTAGAACACGACGCTGAAGTCTCCATCGGCACATCAACCGGCTGTGGATGAGGAGGCTGGGAGCCTGAGGACGAATCCCCCGCTCGGCTCAGCACAGTGATGCGCAGGTCGTCCTTTGAGAGCTTCACAGCCGCACCGTGGCGGCGTTCAGCACTCGCATGACGAGGGTTGCGCTTTTCCCGGAGGAAAGACAACCGTCTGCGCAAATCCACAAGGGACATGCTCTCGCAGTGAGAACACTTACCCCCAGCGAACGCTGCCTCTGCGTGCTCGATGCCCAAACACGAAAGACAACGCTCGTGACCGTCCTTCGGACCCATGTATTTGCCGCACCCAAGATCGCACGGACGAAAAGCCATCCTGAAAAGGACGCTGATGTCCGGATATACGAGAGAGTGGCTGCCTTTAACAAGGCACAAAGCTCTCTCGTATCACTCTTTTAGGGAAATTCACTCAGATGCTTAGTTGATGAGCGCACAGGGAAAGGCAACGCACACACTAAACTCAAAAACAACAAACAGATGTAGAGCCGTGGAATAAGCGAAGCGTCCGCTGTGGTACTGCTAGTACAACCAACTTCAGCAATCAGATCCCAACAGAGTAGAGTAGCTTCTCAGTAGCAGATACTGCAGGCTTTCGAAGCGAATAAAAGCTAATTTCCCTATTTGCACCTGCTGCTTATATACGCACCTGGCGGGGCGGCGCCAGCATTATGCAAATATCTCAATGCCAAGTTCATTGGCGTTTTAGTAGTATTCGAAGCAGATTGGTCTCTCTAAGCGAGTTCCCAATTCGTCGGTCACGACGTGACGTCGTAGTGACCGACTGAAAGGGAACTATAATAGTAATAATAATAAATAATACTGGAATTTTTTTAAAATCGAGAATCGATCGTGACCTTAGAATCGAAAATGTAATCGAATCGAGGATTTGGAGAATCGTGACACCCCTACTCTTGTGGCTTATTGCCTTGGAGAAGTAAAGCACTTAAGATACCAGCGCATACTTTACATCATTATTTGGCCCCGCCAGCGCCTCATGTTTATCCAAGGACTTTTATCTATATTTACTAACCATTGCAGAGACCAGATCTCTTCTGTTGACCGAAACAAGGTCCAGTGCAGTGTAACAATATAAAGCTCTTCAAAGGTTGCTCGAAAATACAACAGATGTTGCGCTGCCCCCTTCTCCAAACATCATAGTGCGAACACACTCCAGCTGACAGGGATGTGATTTTTCGTATAAATACGGATTTCCGTATTTTCTGACCTTGGTGGGATGACTTGTCTAAATCAAATATGTGCATATATATATATCGAGAGGCAGGTGACATCAAAGTACCACGAGAGTGATTCAAGAAATCATAAGGAGTCTGTTTTCGAATTACTCTCACACTACTTTAATGTCAGACGTCTTTCCTGAGTTTTCTGTCATTGCGTATGATTGTTGAGGATGTGCAGAGCGACTACATTCGGGACGTAAAGTCATCAGTCGAGTATAAGAGACAAAACGCTGTAAACCTTTATAACTTCATAAATTCTTGACTTAATTTCTTCTCACCTCATCGTCTTTACTCGTCAAGAGGTGCTTGGCGCTTTCGTGAGGCCAAAAGTTAGGAGACCACGCAAGTTATGTTTTTTAAGTCTTGCAAATGTTTACAATGAAGCGATTTTAGACTATTTGAGCCACAAAGATGCTAACGTGAGCTGTTT
The DNA here is from genome assembly GCF_030506205.2 of Paramisgurnus dabryanus. Taxonomy (NCBI): domain Eukaryota; kingdom Metazoa; phylum Chordata; class Actinopteri; order Cypriniformes; family Cobitidae; genus Paramisgurnus; species Paramisgurnus dabryanus. Next base: position 26,497,598 of record NC_133354.1, read on the forward strand.
TCTGTGCGCTTACGGGTGATTCTCATGAAATCCAGAATTAGGTGCTGTCCAGCATTAGAATTTTTAAAAAGCCCTTGAAGCCAATTTTATTTGCACATATAAGATAAAGGTCTGAAGTTACTTTAACCATTATTTTTAGAGGATTTAAAAAATATTTCCTATAAAATTATTTAAATTTTTTTAGATTATCATTACCAAAAATGATCATTACCGCAACATGATATTACATTAAATATATGCATTTACAAACTCATGTTTCGGTAAAGAGAACTAAAAAGTTGTCTAGGTACTATGACAAACAAAATTTTAACTTTTATCTGGAGAGAGAAAATAAGAACTGCTTACCTGCTAGCCATCTTGAGTGTCACAGTCAATTATGTCCCATACAACAAATTTTTTTTTTTTTTGAAAATGTTAGTTCCTTGAGGACTTAAACAATGATTGAAAATTGTTGCGGAGGATGAGAAAATTGGTCTTGGACACATTTATATTCCTTATTATTGTCTCTACATTTACCAATGATCACCAAATACCACATGTTCCTTTACTGTAAATGCTTATAGTATAACATGCAGTCATGCATTGAAGCTTTTTATTTTTTAGATTTTTTTATTATACATTTTCCATGTCAAAGAACCCAAATCAATTCATGGACACGTTGTGGTAATGAAAATGTATAATGTGGAAAAAACAACAAAATTTGTTTGTATGATTGTCATTTGAAATCATGTGCAAAATAGTATGTGAAGAGATGTTGGTAACTATATTCTTCTTATTTTGATAGCATTTACTTTTTTTATCAAAATGTTTCATGACACCTCATAAGTCTTTTTTCACGAGAATCACCCATATATGACACAAACTCAAAATGCATGCACGCAGAGGTGCGTTTCAAAAAGCACGCAAACACAGAATTTCTTTGCGCTTGACAGGAGATATACACACAAAATTATCTCATAATACCACAGTCTTGGCAAGTATTCTCATAAAAAAACAGTTGTTTGTTATAAGTGAGCAGTTCAGAAAGAAATTAGATGTGCAGGGTATGGATTTGTGCTTATTTGGTCTTAAAGGGACAGTACCCCTTATAATATATACTTATGTATGTGTCATAATGTTAATCAAACTACAGAAGACAAAATGAAAATCACTTTTATAGCTTTAAAAAGGTTAATTGTATTTAATTTATACAATGAAAGCAGTTTTATTATTCATTTGATTTTATTTCTGTATCTAATTACAACTGTACAACTTTACTTTATTTGTAACTTTGTTCTTTTCTATTTTTTTTATATGCTTGATTTGATCTTATTTTATTTTCCCCATTACTTTTTTTTTTAACCCGTGACTCAAAAACCACAATGTAATTAATTTAACCAGTACTATATTGAGATTACATGTAAACATTGAGGTCCACCCTATTCCAAAATTACAATTTCTGGCCTTGCCACTGATGTACAGTTTAGTGCATGTTGGGTTCCTTCCTTCCTTTTTTGTCCTTGGCCAATCACATGCCTGAGCTAAATGTCGTCCCTCTGCGTTCCACAGGAGGTTTTGCTCTGCAGTCTTATAAGGGAGCTCAGAAACCAACCCCAATGGAAGTGATGAAGGCCCAGGCCACCCGCTTGGCCGAGGACCCCACCAACTTTATACCTCCCCCCAAGATGGAGATCCCTACCGTGGAGGGAAAGAGGCCGATGGCCCGACCACACAAACTCAAACACAGAGACATGAACGTGCTTACGCCATCAGGATTCTAAGAACCACTTCCTGTTACTTCCTCGGATCGTACACATTGTGAACCAACCTGTAGCTGGTCTACCCCTGTGTTCCCCTGTGCTGTCTTGCTGTTCGGTTAATGCTCACATAATGCTTACAGCATCACTGTGTTGGTGTCTAATGTCGATAGGGTTAGCTTTCGAAAGATGTCTTGTGTGAATGATCACCTTTTTCGGTGCCAGTCTTTGCTTTGCATTTTAATTCATCCAAAAAATGGCTACTGTAAAGAGATATTTCAACAATAAAGTAAATATCATTTGGGCATCTTAATGCAGCACCGACAGAAATACAACATCAAAGTACTGCGGGAGCGATTTAAAAGCATATGTAGGTGTCTTCCTTCACTGTACTTTGATGTAATGACGCCTGTCAGTCTAGGCGGTGCGCAATGAGATTAAAAGCACCTATTGTTTTAAACCCATATGACTTGATGTGTTTCGTGGAATACTATCAAGCAAAATCGTAGTGTTAAGTTTCATTTTTCTGGATAAAGAAGCAACCTGAACGTTCCTCATTCTTCAGATATCTTTTCATTTTCCACAGAGATAAGACAATGGGTTTGGAATGAGATTACAGAATTTCCTGTTGTGAATAATCTCTGTACGTGAGCATGTGGGTTTGTGCGTTACTATGATGTAAATATTCATTAGCTTACTTTAACACTGACCAATCAAATGCATAAAGTTTTAATGTGCAGAATGAGATAGCCACACGTTAAACTTGAGATTTTGTTTTTGTCTCCCTACGGCAATTGTCAAATGCTATTGTAATTTTTCTGTATAACATCAGTACACAACGGCTTCGGTGGTAACTTAATTCTTTAAGTCTTTACTGTTACGTATCGTGATCTGTGACATTTTAAGCATCATTTTGATGCGGTTGTGACAAGGACGGTCTAACAAATGATGAGGCGCTAAAATGACTGAAGGCTAAAACATGTTTTGGCTGAGATTTAATTTAATGCAGCAGCTCTCCAGAGAGGATGTTATATTTTTTTTACAAGTTAAATGTTTTGTTTCAATTTCTCAGAAGATCGAATGTAGTAATTTTGGTCTTGTAAACTGTTAATACATTGATAAATAAATATAAACAAATGTCATGTTGCTCTTGAGGTTTGTTTTTCCATAAATTCCCTGTGGTGGTGCATTTCCTATATGTCGTGGCATAAGACAATAAATTATTAAATTTGATCAAATTTAAAAAACTTTATTGTCTATCCCCCCAAAAGTGACAAGAGGCTCAACAAACAATATACAACAGACAAAATACACAATTTACAAAGAAAACATTTCTATTATAAAAATAAAGTTATTAAGCTATTTTCTTTGTATCGTCTGCCAGACGGAAGTAAATCAAATGAGCTATACAGAGGATGGGCAGAGTCTGTCACAATAGCAGATGCTTTCCTTTTTACTGCCACAATGTAAAGATCAGACAGGGTTACCAGTTTCTCTCCAATAATTTTACCAGCTATATTTATAATCCTTCGAAGTCTATTTTTACATTTAACAGCGATGTTGAACAATGTTGAAAGTAAGCACAGATTCGATAACGGATTTATACACCACCACCAGAATATCTTTTTCAACATTAAAGGTCTTCAATTTCCTCAATAAGCTTATATCAAATTAATATAGGCACCAGTGTTGTAGTACTCGAGACTCGGTCTCGATTATGTTTTAATGGTCTTGTCATGGACTCGTGAGCATTTTAACTCTGTCTCGACTCGTACTCGAATACATTTGGAATCGGACTTATTCTTGAGTCCCTTTTAAAATGTATATTACTGTTTCTTTAAACTAATGTAAGATTGACACAAACAGTCATTGGTGATTTTTTTTGCACACGTCAGACATGAGGTTTTTTTTGCACTGGCATGACATTTACCTCATGGCTTTGCAATAAAACGCACCGTCCAGTCAGATTTAAGCATTAGATAAGCCGATGTTACCCAAAATGATAAGACGGTGGCGCTAAAACAGTGGCACTACACATAATTCCAACACTAAACGAGTCAACACAATATTGTACATTTAGTCTAGATATATTTCTGTATTATTTATATTTTATTCTGGATTTATATCTTCGAAGAGAAATTATTATGTGGTTTGTGATAATTATTTACACAATACCATAATAACATTTATTTATTAATTAAATTTTCAAATATACAGCCACCATGCCAGAATTAGATTTATTGTTTTTTTCAATGTTAGTGATCATATATAATTGTTTCTCATTCTCTTTAATAAAATACATCCAGAAAATACCGGAAATGTGTATATAGTATTAAAAACTGTATAAAATACTATAGTGTCAAGTTTTTAGGGTTAACTCCCACTTGAGCAATAGCAGGAAACTGCAGGATCTCTTAAACCTAAATAAAATATAATTTAATCCTAATTTTAAATAATTGAGTCTTTTTACTTCATTCTGCTCAAAAACACTCAAGATGTGTTTAGTGATAAGAGAGGTCATTGATGCCTAAAGAAGACATTTAATCCTGAAAATTTAATTTTTTAATAAATGTATTTCCTATATTTTCCAATTTGTATCTTAATAAAAAAGATTGAAAATTAAACATGGATGGACATTAAAACTTCTAAAACAACCATTCTGGTGGTGGTGGTGGCCTAAGACTTTTGCACAGTACTGTCGCGTATAAGCAATTATCTTTAACTAAATTATTTTGTTTCATAAATAATACATTTATTTTGTAAATTGGTATCATTTGGTTTGTGTTACAGTGGACCTGTGTATATTGTAGGTCCTAATATTATAGAGTGGATTTCAAAATCAGTAAATTGAGGGTGACTTTGACATTTTTAACAAAACATGAATTGAGTGAGATCAGAAATGCCATAGCACAGACTATGACCTCGGTCTTGACTCGGACTCGACCATCTCTGGTCTCGGTCTTGACTCGGACTCAACCTTCTCTGGACTCGGTCTTGACTCGGACTCGATTTTCTCTGGTCTCGGTCTTGACTCGGACTCGATTTTCTCTGGTCTCGGTCTTGACTCGGACTCGACCATCTCTGGTCTCGGTCTTGACTCGGACTCGACCTTCTCTGGTCTCGGTCTTGACTCTGACTCAACCCTCTCTGGACTGGGTCGGCCTCAAATTAGCTGGTCTCGAATACAACACTGACAGGCACACATAGTATAAACCAGTGGTCACCAACCCTGTTCATGAAGATCTATCCTCAGGGGTCTTCAACATTTTTGTGAGCAAGTGCTACCAGAATGGATAAAATAATCTGAAGGGCTACTTTTTTTTTAATCTACTCAAAACATTTTTTTTTTACTTTTGTTGATTTTATTAAATGTTCATCATTTATCCATTATTGTTTAAAATGAAAACATGCATAAATAAAGGCTATTAATATAATGTGCTTTGGCAGTGACTTATTGTGTGTGCAACCTGGTGCCCGTGGGCACCATGTTTGATACCCAACCCTGCTTCACCACACCTGCCTCAATTTCTTAGGTAGCCATGAAAAGCTTGATTAACAGGTCCAGGTGTGTTTAATGTGAGGAAGGAAAGTAAATCTTAAGGAACAGGGTTGCTGTAAACTAATGTGCATAAATCTATGGGCATATCTGCTTAAATCTGTTCTGTAATGAGAACCTGTAGTTCTTCCACACAAAAAAACACAAAAAGGAAGGATAAGGAAAATAATGCTCTCGTCTTATAAGATTAATCTGTTCCCATAAAAAGCTCTTACTTGGTTTTATATTTCTTTTCCTCTGACCCCAGAACACTTTTTCCTTCTGTCTCCACCTCTTGTAGTATAATAATCATCCACATGGAGGCAGTGGCTTCCCAAGTTGTTTTTCAGGTATAACCACACATCTCACAGTATACTATCATGGAAATAAAATGTTGGGTGCAGTATGATCAAGACTACCCGTGCACTAAATATTTTATCATTCTTCACGAGAAACAAAACAAAAACCAAATTCTTACACATCCGTTTATACAGAATAGCACATCACAGAAACATTACGCAACAACTTTTGCTTCAGCCTTCCTTGGCAGTCTCATCGCATCAGATGCTGCCATAGTAAACATGCTTTCCTGGAAGTCTAACCTCCTCCACCCAACAGCTTTCTCTCTCGCTCTCTTTTTCTCCGTGTGTCTGGTCTGTCTAACACACACACCTTCTTCCAAAGGCCCTCCATGACGTTGTACTTTAACACGCTGACACACTGTAGGTCCTTCCTACGTTTGGCGGACCCACTGGGATGTCTGGATTTAATATGTAGCCCGGCGGTCCACCCAGCTCTGTGAGCGTGAGGGGATCTGTTGTTGTACATGAGTCACTGTGATAGTTATGAGATCACAGTCTGACCACAGTTTACAGACGTGGGTTCGGGGAGGCTCGCACATTGGTTTGTTGTGTTTGTGTAAAGTTTGTCAGTGGGGAGTGTACTGCTGATGTTACTCATAAAACAACAGTCTCTTGTGCTGCTTCAAATGATGGTTAAAATCACTTTATTAGCAATGTTTATTGTCTTAACGTTTTTATTTGTTATTATGCTATTTAGATTTGTCCATAAGCGTTATTGTATATTTCCTGCACTGCAGCCTTAACATTTTCAGGTGAATCAACTTTTGAAGATTTACAAGTCATATTATTTATCTTGATTAGAGATGGGTTGTTATAACTTATAAAATATAGTTGAAAGAAGTCAACTTCGTTTTATTAGTTGTAGCAACTCATCTTTTGTTAAGATAAATAATAGTAAGTTGACATAACTTGTAAATCTGAGTTCATTCAACAAAAAATTTAAGGCAACAAAGAATTTTTACAGATTTTTCACGCACCGTAAAAAATGATTTGTTGCGTTTACTGTACATTTTTAGTGAGTTGCTTTAAATTATAAAAAATAAAGTTGAATTAGCTTCAGTTATTTTAACTTTATTTTTATAATTTATAGTAACTCCTCACTAATCAAGAAAGTTGAAATTAATTGTAATATCAAGTTGATTAAACTTAAATATTTAAGTGCAACAAGGAATTTTTACAGTGCAGCCTTCACACAAAAAGAGGCTCATAAGTTTTAATATGTGGCATATTTCCACCTAAAATGATTCCAGTAGGTCAACATAAAAATTGTTTGGTTATATTCAACAAACATGATTAGATTAGATCAACCTATATTTTTAAGTTACTTTAATTGAACAAATTAAGTTCAACTTGTTTTTATAAGTTATGTCAAGTCAAAACTTGAAATAGTAGGTTGAATTGACTTTTATAAGCAAATTGTTTTAACTACATGCTGCATTTCTTACAGCAAATATTAATGTAATATTTTTACGTGACACGTAATTAAGATCTATTAATCTGATAAGACATTTTTTCATATACAAGGAAGTAGATTTCGTTTTGCCACAGAAGGGCTTTTCCTTTCCTTAAGCTTGATTTAACTTGCCATGTTTTTATATGTCTGGCTAGTTACATATTTATAACCTTTTGGCTGTATTCATATTTCTGCATTAATAAAACGCTTTGATGGTGAACCTGATCGACCTACACTGTAAAAAAGTGATGTAACTTTATTTTAAAAGTTACAACAACTTATCACTAGTCAATACAGTTGAAATGACTTGTAAATCCAAGTTGACTAAACCTTAAAATTTAAGTACAAAAAGATTTTTTTACAGTGTAATGGTAAATAGCACTAATAAATCAAATCAATTTTTTATTTAGAGAGCACTTTTTTAAAACAATAAGTATTTACTAAAGTGCTGTACAATAAACATCACAAAACATTTAAGAACTAAAATAAAATATCAAGCAATAAACATGGATAGTAAAAGTAGAAATAAAAGTAAAAGTAAAAATCTTAAAAAAGCTGACAGTCACATCTGCTGATCAATGTGTTATAATTAGGTGACTTATCGAGATATTAATCTGAATTAATGAGAGGATCTTGTATATTAGGTGAACTGGAGTCACATGAGATGCATTCCAGTGTCACATGGCAGATGCTTTGTATGGATGAACAGTCAGTCTTGAGCCCAGTGGTCCGCTTGATCTTTATTAAATTATTTGCAGTGCAGCAGTCACATAATACATTTTTGACCAGAGAACTATTAAATCCATGGTTCGGTGTTTGGCAAGCATATTGGTTGTGTAAGATTTATAGCAATTGAAATATTGCTCACTTTGGAATTTATGATAAATTACAGCCATGCAATAATCTTAAAATAGGATATTTGGTTTAACTGTATGGTTTTGTATATTTTTGAGTTGTGATGCATTTTTGTCCAGAACTTCTTTACACTTTTTGGACTTAAAGGGACACTCCACTTTGCCCGAATATATTTCCCTGCTATTAAAAGTTATTAAGGACACTATTTTCGACTGCTGCTCCTTTTACGTAGGAGTCTTAAGAGCGATGGGACTGATCTGAGAGTAACTCTGAGTAAGGAAAAGTCAAAAACCTTTATCTTAGTGAGGAGGTGGGGTTGCCCCGTTGCTATGTGTGACACAATATTTTGAAGACTGTGATTGGTTGGTTGTCTAAGAAGGAAGAAAAAGAGAGCTTTGAAGTATAGGATCTATTATTCGCCATCAATTTGAAATTACATGTATACTTTTACCTATATATATATACATACATAAAAATTGAGAAAATATATAGAATTAATATATAATACATTTATTACATTAAATGTCATGCATTGTGTGCAACATTTTTGTCTCCCTCTTTGTGTTTTGTCCACTTTTCCGGCTTTTTGCTAAAAAAAACTCTTAAGCCTCTTAAAAGTCCTCGTCCGTGCTCCTAACAATTTTGACCTTAAGACCTCTTTTAAGGGTTAAGATGCTTTCTGAATTACTTTTTTCTTTACTAGGATTGTTTCTTTAATTTTAAGAGTAAACGCCCACATTTCTAAGAATTTACTTAGAAATGCGTAGGAGCTACTCTTTGCATTAAGATTCTTTATGAATACGGGCCCTGGAAAATAGGAGTGTCCTGTTAAATGCTATGGATGATCATAGATCAATTGTTCTCATGTTATTTGCATCTTCTTCTTTTGTAAAGTCGAGAATTATGAAATTAGAAAATTTAAGTTAAAAAAGCTTACATTTTGTAGGTGTTAAGAATTGTAGTAATTTTTAAGTTAATACAACTTTTACTTTTTACAGAGTATGCATTTTCAGGCGAGACAAATCTGTATTCTTCACATAATAGTATCCAACAAATGTAATATTATAAAGCATCTGACATTAAATATTTGACTTAGGCCGGTAATAAAAAGTAAATGACAAATGCAGATGTTGCAAGATTTAATCTCCCATGATAAAGGACATAGTTAACTATGGGCTCAGATCCAAAACATGAGGAACTGTAATGGTTTCAATAGGGATTGAATATCAAAACTTGGGCTTGAACTGTGATTGTTAGTTTTAGGAATGACCTCTGACGTCTAATCATTTACATTATTATTATTTACTGTATTTTTATAATATTACAAGATGAGACATTTCAATTACACACAAATTTTTTTTTGGATTATTTGGGTCAAAAAGGGACAAACCCAAACCGTTGGGTTGTAATTTAACCTGTGATGGGTTATTATAACCCATCGTTGGGTCAAATTAACATTTTCGGGCTGGGTTTGTCCCTTTTTGACCCGATACTGGGCTGAAAAAACCCTGCATTGTTTAGTGTGTATTTTATGACTATCTTTATTATAGTGGTGTGATGATAGAGAGCTAAACGAATCATTGATTTATGTTGTTTATGAATGTCAGTAAACTACCGATATGTTAAAATTGATATAAAGTTTATCAGGGCTGTTAAAATCCCGTTATGTTGGATCTAAAGGCTAAACTGAAACTGATCGGATGAACACCAACAAACTCATTTCAAATATTAGCATTTGTGTGTATTAGCCTTTACTGAATTGATGCCAATGTGCAAGACACTAAACAGTGAAATATAAGATAAAATACAGATAGCAGTGAGCTGGGTACTGAATCACAAGACATTGCAACACAAAGCTGCACTTTGACTCTGTAAAAGCATTATTGAGGGTGTGACTGTTCATCTTCTGTACCACCCTTTCAATGGCCACCGACTACCCACTCATGACGCCGCACAGCCCTGACAAATTTACTGTGTTTACTGTAATTCACTCCACATGGTACGAAATCATTTCTTTAGACAGAGAAGAAAATGCAGTTTTTGCCATTATGACGTTGCCATATAATAGTTAAGTCATTTATTTTGTCTATGTAATGGGCTGGGATTTTTGGTAACTTTCGGTGATTCACAGGTAGTCCATTGCCACCCCGTTTACACAATATTTTCATTTACTCTTTTTTTTTAAATTAACTACAGGGATCTGACATACTGTAGCCTAAAACTACGATTATGCAATAGTGGACCATATGGTCTTATGTGTGAGAGAAATGCTCTATTGTTATTTACATCTGTTTTTCGTTGACAATTTAGAAAGCTGGCATCATTTTAAAACATAATCATACAGCAGTTGACGTTAAAGTAGGCTATGTCTTCAGTCAAATACCAGAGTTGTATATATTCTGCTTGTCGAGCGTTTGGTTAATGCATTGGCCTAAATAGGGAGAAACAGGTTTCACTCTTTCATAATGGCTTTTCTCTGTATTTTATACCACTGCTGCAGTGATTTACTGCCATTCAGAGACGGGATCAGTGACGTATTGACTGATGTTTGATGAATGGGTTTGGGCTCATTCCAATTCTTCCCAGAGGCTTTGTATAGGCCAATCAAGTTTTTCAACACCACATTTTGTATAATTGTTCTTCATAGGCCTGCGTTACACACAAATACAAAGAAAATGCCCCTCCCCAAACAAATGTCTCAATAAAGCACACAATTACTTAGAATGTCCTTGTGTACGGCATCCCATGTCATTCAAAATAATTGTGTTTCCTATGAAGTGACCTATTCAAACCTTGAATATAAAACATTTCTTTCTTGTTCTCAAATCTGATTGGATGATAGCCGTGAGATATTCCACCAGTATCGTCACGGTAACCGCTTCACCATTTCGCATAATTTACGTATCATTCCACCATTGGTCATTTTAGAATGAGTGAGGGAGGGGTGAACTTGAGCCGCAGGTCACTCACATATCTGTGAATGAAAAAGCTGCCACCAGAGCGGATGGTCACACACACACATCCATGGGCATAAAAGCCAAAATTAATCCCAATCAGAAGTGATAAATCCCTATGCCGTATTCCCTTCGAAGATCAGAACTCTTGGATGTGAACTTTCAAGGGAGTAGCGCAAAAATGTCACATCACATGGACGATTAAAATACACTTGGTGAATAAAGCAATAAGAAACAATCATGTTCTCTTTATCTAGAGCATCGTCTTATGCGTGTACCCTTCCCAAAGTGCCCTTAAAAGGATGCAAAAATGCCTTTTGGAACTTGTGTACAGGCTCTGGCATTGGTAAGGACACTGGCTCACTATACATTGGGACACTTGATCATTTACTATTAAAACATGTTGTGAGACATCACCACTGATATTTATAAGTAGCATGAAAAAACATCTCTCTGATTAATAAAAAAAACTGGTTACAATATAAAACTCTTAATTATTCTGTGTTATGTAGTACTGACAAGAACAAAGTCCAGTAATAAGTTACGCGTTACGATTACATGGAAAATCATATAGTATATATAGTTTTATGAACTTTAGTAATAGATTCATGAGACCAAATAATACTGGTTTGATCAACCCAAAACAAATAATGCCATTGTGATGTATGGTGCTCAGTAAATGTGTGAAAAGTGTGACAACTTACCCCGCTTTTTCCTACTATATATAGGTATGTGTGTAAGTAAATTTATTTCATTCTGTCAATTACCAATAACATTTCTGCTAAATTTCAAGTCACATCTTGCTCTCAGTCTTTTAAATTTGGTGTTGGGTAACTTTATGTTGAAATTTAACAGACACTTAAAGGACTTATATGGCCACAATACATCTTGAAATGATAATTAAAGTCAAAACTTTAAGTGGTCTCTTAATTTTTTCCGCGATGCAAATGCCACGTCAAAAATGAGATAATGATTGTAACCGAATGCTCTTGACACATACTACATGCATCAATTGCTTTTGTGTCAAAAATAATGCACTTAATCCCGCCCTCAGGCCTTTCGGAAATACCTGTTTTGGGGCAGAATCCATTAAGAGTCTGATCAAAAAATGCTAATTGACAAAAAAATCATTCCAGCGGGTTTTGCACTCTTCATATATATAGTGCTGGGCATAGATTAATCTAGATTAATCTCATACAAAATAAAAGTTATTTTTTGCATAACATATGAGTTTGTGCTGTGTACAATTATTAATTAAATATAAATACACACACAATTATGTATGTATTTAAGAAACATTTACATATGTATATATATTTATTAATATTTTTATATATTCTATATGATATATAAATAAAAAGGAAATATAAATAAAACATGTATATGAAATTATATGCATTATATATATATATATATATATATATATATATATATATATATATATATATAATTGTGTATGTATGTGTGTTTGTATATTTGTATATATATATATATATATATATATATATATATATATTATTTACACATAGCACAAACTCATATTATGCAGAAAATTACTTTTATTTTATATATATAGTGGGGGTGATAGATTGGTTTCACAAATCCTCACAATAGCCCCCACAGGGGGACCACACAGGGTCCATGTCTTGTTCAGATTAACATGACCCAGATGTATACACAAAAGATAGTTCACACTGTTGTAGCTCCAACAGGACTTGGATAAAAAAGCTAAACCCAAAAATGAAAATTCTGTCATTTGCTCACTCTTATCTTGTTACAAAGCTGTATAAATTTGTTTGTAACCAAAACTGAAACCCCATTGACTTTCAAGAAAGGAAAACAATACTATGGGGCTCATGATCAGTTTTGTTATAACATTTTTCAAAATATCTTCCTTCTGTTTATCAGAACAAAAGACATTTATACAGGTTTGCAACAATATGAGGATGAGTAAATTATGACAGAAATTTCATTTAGCGGTAAACTATCGCTTCAATACTAAAATTAAGGTTATTTTGTAGATTCAACACACTTTTTTTTAAAACTGGATCAACTTCAAAAATGATTTCAATTGGTAACACTTAAAAAAGTAAGTGTTTTTGTAAGTGTTACCAATTAGTTGCTCCAACTTTTTACAGTGTAGGATCTTAAATTAACCATATAGTATATTTACATTTACACATTTGGCAGACGCTTTTATGCCTTTATATTTAAAATGAATTACAAGCTATGGGTATGTGTGTTGCCTGGGCTCATGACCTTTTCCAGGGCGGTGCTCTACCAATTGAGCTACAGGAACACTATATTTAAAGTAACCAATTACTCTGCAATTCATTTGTAAAATATTTTAGAAAAATGAAACTATGTAATGGAATGCAGATTTATTAAGACAAAGGTTTATCAGATGTAGAGTTCATTTGAAGGAAACAAGACAACTTCCTCCTACACCTGTTTTGATTAAATGTTGGATGGAATCCCCATCATAAAAATAAATGTGATACCGGGAAGTTGACAGAGTTAAAATATATTTGGAGTTACATATTTCTTTGATAGTAACACAGATTGGATTTGGGTGATGGTTCATTTATGTAACATTTATTCAGATCCTTTTATCCAAAATGACTTGTAACATTTGTAGTTCAAAACTATTATATTATATTATATTTATATGTTTATTTTGTATATTTTAATATGATAATAAAATTATAATTTGTTAATTATAACATCAAACTGAAAATTAATTATAAATAATTTTCCCATTAGTACAGTAGTGAAAAGGTAATAAACAAGCTAACTTTTTTACATAACAATTTCTGTTCAATCTATGATATTTCTTTATGTTAGCATTTTTCCTGTTTTTGATGTTGTTTTACGATTTGTTGTAAAACGTAATAATAGGTTAACCCATATAATGTGTAAACATCAGTAAACTGTAATGAGCAATAAATGTGAAAATATTCAACAGCATTTATTTTGTATCTGAAACATGGCGAATAATAATAAAAATATGTATTTCTAAAATACGTTAAAAAAAAAAACTTATACACAAACATTTAAAATATGGGGCTTGTCCTCATTTGCATGGGTGTGTGAGGAGTGCACTCATGCTCACGTGTGCAGCTTGTTTAAAGCAGGAAATAAGAAAAGAAACTGATCTGGAGTATGCATGCTATGTGTCATCATTTCTTTTAAATCCCTTAATATATACATGCCTCAAAGTGACTTAATGTTTCACTAAAGCCTCAAACAATAAATTACAAAAATTACCTAAACGTTATTTGTGGCTCCCGTGTGACCCAATCATAAGTCCGTAATTATTAAAGTCGATAAACAGGTTCAAAAACATCAAAAAGAAGTTATTACTAACCTATCAACCTGTGTGCCCCGCACTCGTTTGTCAAACAGTCCGGCAGAAGGCGGAGCGGATGTTGCCATGGTATCCAGAGGTGGAGCAGTTTATAAGGCGGCTGTTTGTAATTCCTCCTCCAAGACTTTGGATCATATTGCGCTGGTTCGCTTCAACCTCCAGCCCGTCCAAACTACCCTCTGCTCGAGAGAAGATACTTGAACGATGTGCGGTAAGTTCGGACTGTTTATTACTACTTTATATCTAAGTAATACGATACATATTTATCACTGTAAGATCCGCGCGCACTGTAACTACGTGCGCTTAGACTGTTAACGTACTACGCATTAAAGATTAACATGATTTTAATACAACATTTAAAGAGTGACGTTTTGATTTCTGTCATCTCTCTCTGGAGTTCAAGTGACAGCTCAGGTGACAGATCCGGTTTGGAGTGAGATAATGCGGGGGAGTCTCAAAACCTACTGAGCTCCCTACCTAGCCAACACTGTGACGCTGACGAATGTCCCAACGTCACTTTAACGGCCATATATGTTGTCTAGGTAGACAGCGCAGTAGTTTCGGTGTGATTATAGCACAATTGTGTCTAGATAGATAGCATGTTAGGTTTCGAGACACGTCCGAGATACATACTTGCTTTACCACTTTTAGCGACGTGGCTGATCCCAAATGTGACATTTCACCTGCTTGTATACAGTCTAAAGACTGATATCTATGCATACTTTACGTGTTGTATAGCTTACAATATGAACATACAGTAAGGATGTTGTCTATTCATCCATCTGTCTGTCTAATCTAATTCATAGTAATAATTATGAACAAGCATTTTAAGTTAACTAGTCAGATTCATAATACATAATACGTCCTGATTTGTATTAGAAATACTTTTCTTGGATCTTGTTATAATGTTATAACATATCATCTGCAGTATTCCTGACATCTCCTTAATACCTTGTGTCCGGCAGGAATATTTGCGTACCTGAATTACAGAGTCCCACGGTCGAGGAGGGATATCTTACAGACGCTCGTAAAGGGACTTCAAAGGCTGGAGTACAGGGGTTACGACTCTGCAGGTAAGACCGACACTCCCACTTCTTTCTGGTTAATGTCAATGTATTCTGCAGGTAACGGATACGACTCGCGAGACCTGGTTTCCTGTATTTTGGCAGCCCGGTGGACCAGGAGTGTCAGCCGGTCCAGTGCCGTAGCCGTAGCAGTCAGTCGATACTTGTGTGAAAGGGATTACTGTGGAGTGTTCACTTTTCTCGATTCTGCCTCCTGTGCATGTCTTCGTATATAATAATCAGTAATTTCACTGACAAACAATTTTGGCTGCAAATTTTTGTCAGGTTTGGGGTGAGGTCGTCTTAGTTAAACTACCGGTATGTGAATATCCCTGCTCACAAATCAAAGTCTGTTTAGGTTCACAACTTTCTAAAAACAAAAGACAGACCATTAAACACATTTGGGAATGAGTTGGGAATACTGACAGACAGTATCATTCCAGGTAAGGATGTTCATTTCATTTGGTCACATGTTTTGGTGATGTTTTTGGGCAGGTGTCGCAGTAGATGGCCCAGTGAAAGATAATGGCGCATGCATCGCCCTGTTCAAGAAGAAAGGAAAGGTGAAGGCACTCGACGAAGAGATCTACAGTATGTTAAATCACTTCTTCTCAACTCTTCATTTCTCTTTTGCATCGCCTTTTTATACAGATTTTGCTTTTTCCCTATTTATTTATTAGAGAATGAATCCGTCGATCTGGATGCTCAACTGGACACGCACTTTGGCATTGCACACACCCGCTGGGCCACACATGGAGAGCCCAGCGCCGTCAACAGTCATCCTCAGCGATCCGACAAGAACAACGGTAAAGGACAGCACGATTTCAAACACAAACGCTACTGCGGTCATCTGGTTTCTATACGGCCATTAGAAAACCAGCTGTGGTCAGTTTGTGAGTCCTGAAAATACAGGGTTGGGAAGTTAACAGGGGCTTTAAAACTATTAGGTTTTGATTGGTAGTGAAAACATTTCAAAGGTGGCAATGCTGTGAATGACTACTTAGATGTGAAAGTTCACCTTTGAAAATAAACACCTTAGCAGGGGTCGAAAACAACGAGGTTTGTTTCACCCCACAGCAGCAGTAAAACAGAAGCTGTTTGGATGAAGTTTCTGGAAAACTGAACGAAAGGAGTGTATTTGGTCCCACTGTTGCTTTAATAACGCCATGCATCTGACCTGGCATGGATTTTCTTTTTTTCTTCATTTTACATTATAACTTTTGACAAAAAATGGGTTAATGGGTAAAAATGGGAAAAAAAGAACCTGTGGTTTTCATCATGGTCTTTACTTTTAGACCTTTTTTACTTTTAAAGGTAAAACGTTTAGACACACCTACTGCTTCTTTATTATTTTTTAAAGAAGTCCTAATTGTTAATTAAACCAATATGGAAGTATTGGAATTATGCCATGACACAAAATGTTAAGCAAATCCAAACAATCTTATGTTTTACATTTGCCTAGATCAGTGGTCTCCAACATGGTGCCCGCACAGAGTCTGTGAGTTGCCGCCAAAGCACATTCTGTTAATAGCCTCAATTGTAATATTTATTTATTACATATTGTTTATATTGGCTTGGCTTCTTTAAACAATGATAAAAGACATAAACAAGTAAAACCAAAATGTTTTAAGTAGACTGTATCAAAAAAGTAGCTCTCCAGATGTCACATCTCCTTTGGTCACAAAAGGTTGGAGAGCCCTGGCCTAGATTACATCTTGGTGTTTTGGCATTCAATCAAACTTTAACGATCTGTGTACAAGACTAAATCATTAGTAATACTAGTGATAATATACTGTTTATTTTCATGACCGCTGAAATGCAAAGGTGCGCCTAAAGCTGTTTTTCTTAATGAGAAGTTTGGACGGTATGAAATATCAACACCAAACAAAGACTAAGATACAACCATGCCCCGTTTCACAGAAAGCGTGACGTTCAACGATGGGCTCACGCTTGTGACATGCAGCAAGTTTTACTAGTTAGTAGGCGAAATCTCACCCAACCTGCTGCCAAACAGTTTTTCGGATGCTCAAAAGAATGCGTTTAAGGGATAGTTCACCGAAAATTGAAAATTCTTTCATCATTTACTCTCATGTTGTAACAAACCTGTATGAAAAATGTTTGTAACCAAACCATTTTTGAGCCCCATTCACTTCCATAGTATTCTTTTTTCCTTCAACGGAAGTGAATGGAGCTCACAAACGGATTGGTTTAAAACATATCTATCGGAAAAAATGCATTTATACAGGTTTGTAACAACATGAGAGATGAAAATGAATTTAAATTTTTGGGTGAACTATCACTTTAATGAGCATGTAATGAGTGAATGAGATATAACCTTACTTTCCAAGAAAATTCATTCATTTCTTTTTTGCCTCTAGAGTTTGTTGTCATCCACAATGGGATCATCACAAATTACAAGGAGCTGAAAAAGTACTTGGTGAGCAACAGTCTTCTTTATAATGCATTGTAGGTGGGATTGATACAGTATACACAGGGCTTTAAAGGACATAAAGACTGAATGTCTTCTGATGTCATACTATACGTGATAATCATTTGTTAGGGTGTGGACTCAGCACAGATTGTGCCCTAAACCCTTGTTTCAATGACAGTTGTGGTTAAATACAATAGTTTGTGTATAAAGGGTTCTTGCTGCAGAAGAACCATTTAAAAGAACCATTTTCCTTACATTTTAAACCTTTTGGAGACCTTTTTTTTTAAGAACGTAGACCTAAATGCCATTTCCTCATTGCTAACGTGGTTTAATAACTTCAGACCACAGAAGTTAATTAAGATAATTATAGACACTGACTGTTTGTGTAGCGAGAGGACAAGGGCGGCAGAATTGTTTGAATTGTGTGCCTTGGGTTTCTTGGAAGTAGCGCCACAGTAGTTCATCATTACACAATCTCTCGAGCATTCCAGAAGCTCTCAGAACCAATTTTTGTTAATTTCACTCCCACCTTATTTCACTCTTTATCATTCTGCCCATTTTCCAATATGGAAAAACATGTTTTGTTTTGCGCTCGTCTGTAACCATGGCTTTTCCATCCCGACCCACTGACAGGGTTCCAAAGGATACGAATTCGAGTCGGAAACAGACACGGAGGTCATCCCCAAGTTGATCAAGTATCTCTATGACAACCGCGAGAGCGATTCTGTGTCTTTCTCCACCCTGGTGGAGCGCGTCATTAAGCAGCTGGTAAGCATCAGATGTGTGTACGTGCATGTGTGTGTGTGTTTTTCGGAAAGGGGGGTGCTGGTGGTCTTACTCACAAGCCTCTGGGAACCCCTTGCTCATATTGTGAAAGTTAAAGACCAAGTGTTGCTCATTTTCTGGCTTCTTAAAGACACAGTAAAGCAATTCTTTATTGTTCAGTCGCGTTATATGTATCACCGATGATTTAAAAAAGGATTAATGTACGGTAAGACGCTCATCAGTGTGAATGGGTTCACAGGGTGATGCAAAAGATAACTATCACAGCTATGAAGGAAACCAGTGTTTCCTACACTAAACAATGTTGTAAGGTAACCTAAAAATAGTACAAAATGTTAAGGAACTTGATTAAATCAATCTTACTTGTCAGTTTTAAGAGTTGATGCTTAAGGTAAGTAGTTTATCTCCAAGATCTTTCTCCAAGACGTTTTGGAGTTATAAAACATTTATCATCACTGAAAGGCAAACACGCTCACCCTCGTCTCCAGGTAATTAATAATAACTAGATTTTCAAATAAAGACAGGTGGACCTTGTTTTATGAGTCACTGTTAGCACCTTTGGACGGCTCGCACGGCCATAAGATTTTCTGCTGGGAAACCAAACAATGTCGTATGAATAAGGGCTGTGCCTTTATGATATGTGACCATGTCTGTCAAAAATACATATAAAGGACATTCTGTGAAAATATAACATTGATATCTTCAATATTAACTGAGGAAGACTACGTCAAAGACTGGTTCAAATCAACTTTGAGGCTGGTTATCTCAAAATTAGATTATGAGACTTTAGCCTGGTTTACACAGACAGGGTCACACATTACTCACAGAAATCTTTTCTTTATCACGAGTTTATAAAATGCCAGACCTTCCTATCAGCGTAATGCCTGTGTGACTTTCCTCTCGTTTTATTAAGACTTTTTACCTGCTTTATGGCTTCTTTTTTAAATTGATTACGCTATCTAAACTGCTTTGGCAACCCCACCATCTTTCCGTCGGCGGGTTGGGAGATAAAAGGATGATAACGGGAAAGACGCCTTACGTTTAAAGGGACGCGAGAGAAGAGTCCAGGAGAGAAGGAAGTCTTAGAGCTGAAGTTAATTGAAAACAGACTGAGGCTTGTGCACTTAACTTGGCACTTAGTACCCCCAAAAGTTTTATGCCTTAAGAAACCTTTCACTAAAAAGTCCCAGATTGTTTGCACCATATAATGCAATAATATAATAATGCAAAATAGGCTTAATTGTTTGCATTGCATGTTCCTGACCTAATTCACCATTAAACAACCTTTCTTTTAAAGTATCTTAGCAAAGCTAATGTGTTTGAGCACGTAGACATAAAATGTATATGTCCAGCAAAAGTGTCTACTGTATACATATGTGTGTGTGTGTGTCTTCTGGGCAGTGAGAGGCAAAAAAAGTTCCCTTAGCACACAGAAAGGGCCCCTATTCCCCTCAGCTCAACCCTCACTGTGGGTCTCTGTTCCTCTCAGCTCCCTGGTGCCCCTCCACCTCTTTGGGCCTCTGCTCCAGGCCTGATCCGGAGCTGTACCGGAGGGGGGGTGGGGGTGTAGGAAAAACACGAGACCTTAAAGATGCTGCAGCGATGAAACCAGATTTTCAGCCATCGAATTATACACACGCCCCCTTTTCCCAAACCACGCCCACGCACAAAGATGCCATTGTACCGTAGAGATTTTAATAATCAGTAACGGAGCACAAGAGCACGCCTGAGCTGCCGCACTACCAACATTGCGATCTTGTAAAAAAAACTAGACAGCTGTTTATGAAGCTGAAACTAAAACAATGCTGCAGAGATATATCACGCCCCCTGTTTATCAGATGAGATCATCTCCTGATATATTATCTCTGCATGGTTTTTAGTGTTTAAAATTAGATATTTGATAGGAATGCCGTATAAACATATTTCTTAATCTTTCTCCAGGAAGGGGCTTTTGCTCTGGTTTTCAAAAGCATCCATTTCCCTGGGGAGGCCGTTGCCACAAGGTCAGTAAAAACTCTGAACTGTAAAAATCTCAAGTTTCCTCATTCCTTTGCAACTTAATGTTCTCACCTTCCAATGCTCTCATAATCTTCTGACATAAACTTCCTGGTTCGGGGCATTATTTCTTTCCTTGGCAATGAGCAGGAGCCAGAAGGTTACCGTCCCCTGTCTGTGATCAGTCGCCAGATAAGATTTACGGCTTTCGGTCCGATTTTCCACATGAAAACATAAGGAACTAGGCACTGATAGCTGTTCAAGACTAGGGATTAAGAAAACAACAAAGGTGTATATGAAAGGATAGAGCTATAATTGATACTCTACCCTGAATATTCAATTTTAAGTCGACTGAAGCCAAGGCCCGATGTTAATTATTCCCATCTGTCCGTCTCTGATCGTGAACGCATGTGCTGTTGGCTTTGGTCGATTCTGTCCTGCTGTGGAGAAAACTTCAAAAGTCAGGTCATGTTGCAAAACATTTCGTCGTAAGTTACTGCACACAGATTCGCTTTTGTTGTTTTAGCACCATCTGAGAGACTTTATGGATGGTTGTTTGTAAAGTTTTTTTTTTTTTAGCTTTTTAAGGCAACCTTATCACTTTTATATTTACTGTAGGGACCAAACCCTAAGCATTATGCAGTGTTTAAAACATTTGTGTGTGTGCTACAGACATTAATGACACTTTAAAGGGGACGTAGTATATGTTAAAAATCTGAATTTTTTCATGTTTAAGTGCTAGAAAGTGATAAAGTGAAAAAGATCAACGCAGTAACTTAGTTTTGGTAATTGTAATTTGGCTCCCCTTGTGATGTCAGAAGGGGATCTTATTATAATAATACCGCCCCTTAATCTGCACTAGTATCCAACCACGGCACTGCCATTTGGTGCAGAGATCAGCTCATTTTCTCACAGCTGCAAAGTGGCAAATTTAACATGCTATAATAAATTATCTATATGGTATTTTGAGCTTAAATTTCACATATGTACTCTGGGGACTCCAAAGATTTATTTTAAATCTTAAAAAAGTCTTGTGCAATGTCCCCTTGTTAATTATGTGGTTAATTTACCTTCCGATCTCTCTGATAAAGCCAACACGGAAGTGACTTAAAAACTGCATTGATAGTAATAGGAGTACTTAATCTTGTTATATCCAATATCTTTAATATCAGGTTTTTGATTTTGTCCAGTAGCAACCTAGCAACCACCCTGAACACCATAGCAACTGATTAACAACACATTTGCAACCATCCAAAATAAACCTACTCTGCGTCCTAAATCGCCTTCCCCCATACTATATAGAAGGCCAAAATCATTTATTTTTAATCGTTCATAGTATATAAACAAAACAGTAGCGTAAAGTATCCATGTGCATTCAATAGACACAAACTATCCCGAGGGAGAGGAGTTAACCAACGAAGATGATGGAGAGGTGTTGTCACATTCAAAAAGCGGTAACGTGACATTCATAAGGTAAACATTTGTTCCTTGTGGTTAAAGTGCGCTTGTTAAACATCAGTCTAGTTAATGACGATCAAGTTCAGGTTATGTATCAACATTTTGGAATGTCATTCACACCACCCAAATTTATACTAGATTTTAACGTCGCTGAGTAGGTTCCTCTTATCTATTTTAGTACGTACTGTCACAGTACGCGATTTCGGATGCCAACAGCCAACCGCACTGGCTGCAAGACATGCTTCTTTGTTCTCCGGTCTTGCATAAACGTAATTGGCTGGCTCTGCACTAGGTTATTTGCATAAGGCGAAGTTATTAGCTGATGCAGAAATGTTCAACTTCTTTCGCGAGACGGATCCACTATTCAGTTTGTCAATGTATGACTTCCCCCATTCAAAGTAAATGATAAGCGTTAACTCTTACGTGTGAATGTACCGTCACATCGTCCAAGACACGCTTGCTGCTCGCCGGAGCTCGTTGAAAATGAATGACTTCCGGCCAATTTGACGCTCTCGCCAGCGACGGTATGAAAGCACAGTTAGCAGGGTTCCCATGTCCTTGAAATCCTTAAAAGTTTGTGAATCTGGGGGAAAAATTCAAGGCCCTGGGAATTTTTTGAAAATATACATGCATAGATACAGGTCATTGAAAGTGCTTGATTCTATTTTATGCAAGAAGTTTTCGAAAAAAAAAAAAACTATATTATTCCCTGCGTAGTGTAGGATAATATCATAAACATTCTAGACTTTTTAAGCACACATGCTAAACTGTTCACTTTAAATGCTTATATCTTCTGTATGTGAATGTTGATTCATACCAAAATGCTTTTTTGAATAGTTGTGTTTGACAGGGTTAAGTATGTAACAGTTGTTCCCTGAGAAGGGAACGAGACGCTGCGTCTCCCCTGCCATACTTCCTGCGTCCCTGTAACGCTGTCTTTGTCAATATTTTGAGATATACTTCCTGGCTCCCGCGTCACCCTGTCTTTGTCAGTAAGCCTCACCATTGGTTGAATTTGATATACACATTCAGACACACTTACCCCTGGAGGCGTCCCCAAAGTGTCACCGCAGTGACACAGCACGAGTTCCCTCAAAAGGGAACTGTAACAATGTATCTTAAAAGGTAACACGATGTAACCTTGCTCTCACTTGAAATGTGTCCCCACATTTAGTCCTTGAATTTGAGGGTATTGGACCTGGAAAGTCTTTAAAAGGTCTTTGAATTTGAAGTTAACTAAGGTGCGAGAACCCTGAGTTAGGATTAGGATGAAAACAGCACTCACCCGGCGAGATTTTGGCCGTAGCTTTATCCCTTCTAGCCACAAGCGTTTTCTTTTTTTAAAAGATTTTAACAACAGGTTAATTTGGATTTTGCATTCTGTCCGTCTCATGCGTCTCATATTTCTGCAAATCTCACTTTCATATGATTATCACTATGAGTGACACTTATCTAAACTGTTTTAATAGCGCACTGTTCTTTTCTGTTATAGTCAGTCTATCTCATAGTCAGAGCTGATTTCAAAATATACTTCACGGGGTGGTGCACACGTAGCTTGCTGTGCACACTGAAATCAAACGAGCCAACCGCTTCAAACAAAGCAAGCACTGAGAAGCAGAGCCCACATGATCCATGTTTGACACATAAGGGGATGGTTAGCGTAGTGGACTGTTCCAGGCAAGATAGGTAGTGTATGGAAAGGACAGGCCTGAAATATCACCAGATAAGAGGAGGGCGGATCTAAACAAGGATGTAAAAGAGAGAGAGAAAGGTGGGTGTCACCTCTGCACACGTGTCTTGTTTACAGTAGGGCTACACCAAGACAAAGTCCTGCAGGTGTGCTGTGGGAACAAACTGTAGGAAAAATTGATGTGTCCTCTCCTGTATTTCAATTTCCTTTTCTGTTCATAAACACTAACAACAATAAGAATTAAATACATATTTTAAAGCAAATGTATCTTCTATCTCTCCCTCATTGAAACAGGAGGGGCAGTCCGCTGCTCATCGGTGTGCGCAGTCAGTACGAGCTGTCCACAGAGCAGATTCCTGTGCAATACAACCGCGGTAAGTTCCTGTTTATCTGCCCAAACAGCTTTTAAGCACTGAAAGTGAATGTATGGAAAAGACTGTGCCTAGGGCTGTATTGTATAGATAAACATATAAATATCAGCGCCTGGTTGCATAAAAGTCCTTAAGCTAAGAAATCCCTAAGGGTACCCTTAATAAAAAATAAATGGGTTGCAAGAAAAAACCTTAAGTGAACCATATGGCTGTCAATAAATATTAACCCTTAAATGCTGAAGTATTACCTGAAGTTCTGCTATGCGTTGCTACAAAGTCCTTAAGTGCCATTTTCCCTTAAAAACGTAAGGGATTATAACAGGTCCCTTAACGTCACACGCGATGGCTGATTTTATGGTTATTTAAGAAAATGAAGAACCAACGCGCATTTCTAACGATCGAAATAATCTCTTAGAGAAAAGTGTTTCAAGTTTGAATTACTTTGAGGTTTTATACATGCGGCACTTTACAGTCTTTTATTTGCGATGTTTCATTGTACACAAATCTG
Organism: Paramisgurnus dabryanus; assembly: GCF_030506205.2. NCBI lineage: Eukaryota > Metazoa > Chordata > Actinopteri > Cypriniformes > Cobitidae > Paramisgurnus > Paramisgurnus dabryanus. The sequence goes on from NC_133354.1 coordinate 26,522,160, forward strand.
CGTCTGTTGAGCTGCGTGCATTGAGATTATGTAACTATAGCAACCGCTTATCCATCGGCGTGTTTTGGCAGATACTACCGTAAAATACTTAGTATAAACACTTAGATAAAGGTGACCATTAAGACGTTTGTAGCAACGCTCTTAAAGAAATCCCTTACCTCAGGGAAACCCTCACTTAAGGAGTTTCATGCAACCGGGCACAGAGCATCTGCAAATCATACAGCGATGACCTCTGATACCTTTCAAGCCTGAAGATACGTATAGGCGTGGCAATGTAGAGGAAAGTTGAATGTGAGGCATAGTTGTCTTCGGTTATAAATTGTAAAGCTTTATGGTTCAATAGCATCTCTCGATAACCCAATTTAGTGTGATGTTAGTCACTGATTCGTAATGCTCTGATGCTCTGTTTATACAAATGGAGCAACATGTTATAAAAAGATTGATGTACTAGTTGTGTAATAGGAGTATTAACTTTATTAACCTCATAAATTACTTGTATAATGTGACCTAATACCCAGTTATCTTTGCTATAAGGGCATCATTCTTCACTTTTTTATACTTTTGACAATTTATTTCTCTTTATAAAACATCACAATTTTTTATAAATACGTGAGAATGAATTTTATTCTTTTTAATAGAGATGCACCGATATATCGGGCAATAATTGGTTTCGGTTAAGATATATCTGCCTAGAAAATCACACTTTTTAATGTTTTGTTTATTATAACTGTTTATTACAGATTTTTTATTTTAATGGTTTACTTTACCCAATGCTTATTTACATTTAAAGGGATAGTTCACCCACAAATTAAAATTCTGTCATAATTTACTCATCATCATGTTGTTACAAACCTGTATACATTTCTTTGTTATGATGAACACATAGGAATATATTTTAATAATATATTTTTTTTTAGATCAGATGCCCCTTTGTGTTTGATAGTAAGAAAAATAATACTATTGAAGTCAATGGGGCCTCTGATCGGTTTGGTTCAAACAGTCCTTAAAATACCTTCCCTTGTGTTCATTAAAAAAAGGAAAGGAATACAGGTTTATAACAACCTGAGGAATATATTTTAATAAATGTTTGTAACCATACCGATCAGATGCACCATTGTGTTCCATAGTAAGAAAAATAATACTATGGAAGTCAATGGGGCCTCTGATCGGTTTGGTTTAAACTGTCCTTAAAATACCTTCCCTTGTGTTCATTAAAAAAAGGAAAGGAATACAGGTTTATAACAACCTGAGGAATATATTTTAATAAATGTTTGTAACCATATCGATCAGAAGCCCCATTGTGTTCCATAGTAAGAAAAATAATACTATGGAAGTCAATGGGGCCTCTGATCGGTTTGGTTCAAACAGTCCTTAAAATACCCTCCCGTGTGTTCATTAAAACAAAGAAATGTATACAGGTTTATAACAACATGAGGAATACATTTTAATAAATGTTTGTTACCATTCCGATCAGAAGACCCATTGTGTTCCATAGTAAGAAAAATAATACTATTGAAGTCAATGGGGCCTCTGATCGGTTTGGTTCAAACAGTTCTTAAAATACCTTCCCTTGTGTTCATTAAAAAAAGGAAAGGAATACAGGTTTATAACAACCCGAGGAATATATTTTAATGAATGTTTGTAACCATACCGATCAGATGCCCCATTGTGTTCCATAGTAAGAAAAAAATACTATTGAAGTCAATGGGGCCTCTGATCGGTTTGGTTCAAACAGTCCTTAAAATACCTTCCCTTGTGTTCATTAAAACAAAGAAATGTATACAGGTTTATAACAACCTGAGGAATATATTTTAATAAATACTGATCAGAAGCCCCATTGTGTTCCATAGTAAGAAAAATAATACTATGGAAGTCAATGGGGCCTCTGATCGGTTTGGTTCAAACTGTCCATAAAATACCCTCCCGTGTGTTCATTAAAACAAAGAAATGTATACAGGTTTATAACAACCTGAGGAATATATTTTAATAAATGTTTGTAACCATACCGATCAGAAGCCCCATTGTGTTCCATAGTAAGAAAAATAATACTATTGAAGTCAATGGGGCTTCTGATCGGTTTGGTTCAAACAGTACTTAAAATACCTTCCATTTTGTTCATTAAAACAAAGAAATGTATACAGGTTTATAACAACATGAGGAATACATTTTAATAAATGTTTGTAACCATACCGATCAGATGCACCATTGTGTTCCATAGTAAGAAAAAAAATAATACTATTGAAGTCAATGGGGCCTCTGATCGGTTTGGTTCAAACAGTCCTTAAAATACCTTCCCTTGTGTTCTTTAAAACAAATACATTTATACAGGTTTGTAACAACCTGAGGAATATATTTTAATAAATGTTTGTAACCATACCGATCAGAAGCCCCATTGTGTTCCATAGTAAGAAAAATAATACTATGGAAGTCAATGGGGCTTCTGATCGGTTTGGTTCAAACAGTCCTTAAAATACCTTTCCTTGTGTTCATTAAAACAAAGAAATGTAAACAGGTTTGCAACAATATGAAGATGAGTAAATGATGACAGAATTTTCATGTGGGTGAACTATCCCTTTAAAGAAAATGACAAATAAAGCAACAACGGCCTTTCTTTCTTGCTTTTATTAATGTTAATATTTCACTGAATGGTTATTGAACTGTTAATAAATGTAAGTGTATGTCATTCCTGTAGGTGATTCCACGAAAGAGGCAGAAGAGGAGAAAAACTTCCGGAACCGACAAGGCAGCATCAATGCTTTACACTCGGTTCATGATGGCATGGCTGTGGAGTTTTACTTCGCCTCTGATGCCAGGTAACTAAAAAACATACCATACAGTATTTATAAAACTGTGGGGTCTAAAGGAAAATGACATCATTATTTCACCCTCAACAGCCTATCTATAGATAGCTAATCTAATTTCGGATGAATATATTCAGGTTCATCTGGTAACACCAGTTTTAAAGCTGAATTGCGTCATTTTTGACATCAGCAGGCAGAATTGCTAAAAATGCCTTGTTCATGATAGGTTTCCCCAACACACTCCCTGTCTCTCCCATTGGTGTGCAAATCCATAGTCCCGCCCCAAACTACACTGTAGTCGCTACGGTATGTCAAGCTTAAACAAATAGAGAAATGTTTTCAAAGCACCACGGAGCCACAGTGTTTACACGTCAGAGAACTCAGATTAAGCTTGGCTATTGTGAATTATTTTAACAAAAACAAAAGCAAACTTCCAGAAACTTCTTCAAATAGGAACTGAAGTGTCCTCTGCAGGCCACAGAACCTTATTACACCATTTTTACTTTTCAGTCATTTTGAGAAGTTGACCAGCGTTCTTACATAGCATTTGTGACCACAAAACCAATCATAATTTGCATACATTGTATTGATAGACATGCATTTCACATACAAGGAAGTGCATTTTTGTGAAGAATGATGATGTCATGATTACATCTGGCTTTCTTTCCCAGTGCCATTATCGAGCACACCAACAAGGTGATCTACCTGGAGGATGATGATGTAGCTGTGGTGATGGAGGGAAAGTTGTATGTGCACCGCGTTAAGAGCGCAGCAGGGGAGGATCCAGTCCGTGTCATTCAAACCCTACAGATGGAGCTCCAGCAGATCATGAAAGGTCTCAGATCACATCCAAATAACCTGCCACTACACATGAACCCGGTTGCATTCCAGCCATACTAACACCTGCCATTGTTTTTTAAATTCAGGTAACTTCAAGGCTTTCATGCAGAAGGAGATCTTTGAGCAACCTGAATCGGTCTTCAATACCATGAGAGGCAGAATCTGTTTTGACACCAATGAAGGTAACATAACCCACCTCCATTATAACTTGCATGAAATGGAGGTCTTGCTGTAATGCCCATAGGGTCTAATTTAGGGTCTATGTATAGTTTTTATTGCATTTCTGAAGGTGTTATGTGATCAATTTCTGGCAATCTTTGACAAGAGGTGTTTTTATCCATCAACATATTTTCTGAGCATCAATGTTGTTTGCACAGTTACACTTGGTGGTCTGAAAGACCATCTGAAGGAGATCAAGAGATGCAGGCGACTGATCATTATTGGCTGTGGAACCAGTTTCCATGCAGGAGTGGCTGTAAGTGTTTTATAACAAAAACTCAATTTGTTTCATACTGATGCAGTCATTTTATATGTGTATTTGATCTGTAGTTGGTTTAAGTATTTACATTAATGCATTATGCCTTGTTGGGGTAAAAAGTTGATGTGCACCTTTAAATTAATATAACGTTTCTGGTCTAGAAGCCTAATCTTTGTCTTGGTTTAAAGAAGACACTTTAAAGTTTATCTGGAGGTGAAAATATTAAACAGAAAAATTGTAATTTATTTTAATAATAAAAATATTGTACAAAAATAATATTCATTTTATAAATAAAATGATAAAAATGTAAATGTTTAATGACAGAAATGCTGTAAAATAGTTTCAAATAGCAAATTTCTATTTAAAATCACTAAAAATGAGGTGTGTGTCACTTATTTGCGTTTTTATCAAGAATAGCCACTAGGTGTCATTGGTTTGCTGCATACTCTTGTCACTGTTTAAAAAATGACTGTCACTGCATTATTATTACTGCTAAAAGTTTTTAAAAATATATAAAATAAATTCTTAAACCTTACAATGATACAAAGTTTCTCAACATTTTTCAATATTTATAACAGTATATATTTTTGTGAATATATAATAATGATTTTTTTCTGAATATATATTTTTGTGACTATATAATAATGAATATGCGTTCCATGGGGTTGGGGGGTCAGGTAACAAAAAACTACATGATTTCTATTATCAGAAGACCTTGAAATATGAACACTTAATTCTGAGAGCTTTCCAGTGATATACAGTTTGTCATTTAGGTTTGTTTAGGTTTATATAATAGGGTTTTAGTGTAATAAATATGTAAAAACAATGGGCGGGCCCGTGACATTTTAGAAACTGACTCTCACTACGTCATTTTTTTCCCAAAATGGTGATGATATATGAAGGCTACACTCTTAGAGCTTTCCAACGATATATAGTTTGTCATAATTTTTCTAGGTTTAGAACAGGGTATTAGTGTTACCTTCAAAACAAATTGGGCCCACCTGCTGGCCCATGACCTTTTAGAAACTGACTCTCACTGCGTAATTTTTTTTTCCCAAAATGGTGCTGAAATACGTATGACAACTACTTTCCAAAGATGTATAGTTTGTCCAGATTTTGTTTAGGTTAGAATAGAATGTAATAAATAAGTCAAAACAATGTGGGCCCGCCCGTGGGCCCATGGCATTTTAGAAACTGATTCTCACTACGTCATTTTTTCCCCAAAATGGTGATGATATACGAAGGCTACACTCTTGGAGCTTTCCAACGATATATACTTTGTCATAACTTTTCTAGGTTTAGAACAGAGTATTAGTGTTACCATCAAAACAAATTGGGCCCACCTGCTGGCCCATGACCTTTTAGAAACTGACTCTCACTGCATAATTTTTTTTCCTAAAATGGTGCTGAAATACGTATGACAACTACTTTCCAAAGATGTATAGTTTGTCCAGATTTTTTAGGTTAGAATAAAATGTTATAAATAAGTCAAAACACGGTGGGCCCGCCCGTGGGTCCATGACATTTTAGTAAATGAATCTTACTATGTCAATATTTTTCCAAAATGATGATAAAACATTAAAACTACACTCTTAGAGCTTTTAAATGATATATAGTTTCTCATGATAAGATAAGATTTCACATGCAAAACATTGAAGTAAATGTAGGCGTCCCGCTGGCAGGACAGTGACATCTAGCAGGATTATCAATGTTTGAGGCACACTCTTCTCATTTACGGGACGGGTGACAGTTAAGCGACTGACTGTGCATTCTAGATGTTTTTATCAGCAAACCTGACAGTATTATCTCTTTCTCTCTCTTTAGACACGTCAGATTCTTGAGGAGTTGACCGAACTTCCCGTTATGGTCGAGCTGGCCAGTGATTTCCTGGATCGCATCACACCTGTTTTCAGGGACGACGTCTGTTTCTTCATCAGTCAGTCGGGTAAAGTACAACTCCTTACCGTCAATTCTTATGTTTCATTTTTTCCGGATGGCCTTAATTACAATGACCTTTGTATTCCCTATGATACCGCATTACACAACAGTACGTGCGTGAGATCATATCATTTCACATACATGCCGTAGGACAGAAAAAGAGTTATGTTTAATATTTTAACTGTTCCTCCTAGTTACCAGTGAGATTAAATAGAGAGCAACTTGAGTGCTTAAGGCTTATGTGTCTCATCATACTGTATCTTTGAAAAGAGATTTATGTGCTTTCCAAAAGACAGAGGTTCACATTTTATAGTTTAAGATTTTAGTTAAAGCTCAAACATGTCTCATCCAAATCTCCTAAGATCATTATATAGGTAACACTTTACTATAAGGTTGTATTTATTAAAGGATTAGTCAATTTTCTTAAAAAAAAAAAATCCAGATAATTTACTCACCACCATGTCATCCAAAATGTTGATGTCTTTCTTTGTTCAGTCGAGAAGAAATTATGTTTTTTGAGGAAAACATTCCAGGATTTTTCTCATTTTAATGGACTTTAATGGACCCCAACACTTAACAGTTTTAATGCAGTTTAAAATTGCAGTTTAAAAGGACTCTAAACGATTTCAAACGAGGCATAAGGGTCTTATCTAGTGAAACGATTGTCATTTTTGAGAAGAAAAATAAAAAATATGCACTTTTAAACCACAACTTCTCATCTATCTCCGGTCCTGTGACCTCACGCAATACGTCATCACGTCAAGAGGTCACGGATGATGTATGCGAAACTACACCCCAGTGTTTACAAGTGTGGAGAAAGAGGACCGTTCTGATGTTGTTGTATGTCAAATGATACTAATTCATGTCTTTGTGTCAGTTTATTGTTTGAAATGGTCCGCAAATATGCGTTTCATATATGTAACACGAGACCTTTCGACGTCATTACGTAATTACGTGAGGTCGCACTGGCGCGTCACACCAACGGAGGAAGACGAGAAGTTGTGGTTTAAAAGTTCATATTTTTTATTTTTCTTGTCAAAAATGACAATCGTTTCGCTAGATAAGACCCTTATGCCTTGTTTGGGATCGTTTAGAGTCCTTTGAAACTGCATTTTTAAACTGCATTAAAACTGTTATGTGTTGGGGTCCATTAAAGTCCATTAAAATTAGAAAAATCCTGGAATGTTTTCCTTAATAAACATAATTTCTTCTCGACTGAACAAAGAAAGACATCAACATTTTGGATGACACGGTGGTTAGTAAAAAATAATTTTTGTTAAGAAAATTGACTAATCCTTTAACAATTAGTTACTGCATTTACTAACATTAATTGAAAGTGAACAATACTTTTACAGTACATTAACTAACATTAAGGAGAATTAATACATGCTATTGTTTGTTCATGTAGTAATACAACCTTATTGTCAAGTGTTACCATAATATAAGTTAACATTCAATTAGCTGTTTACTCTTAAATGCATATTTAAAAATGTATACTTATATGAAACATTTGTTATTAAGTCAGATTTGATCAAGGAAGTCTCCTAAACACTGAAAAAGTGATACTTTGCAATTTCCGTCTATGTGGTGCTGTTGGTTATGATTTCCTCTTGATAACTGATTGTTTGTGTGTGTTATCAGGTGAGACAGCAGATACTCTGATGGCATTGCGTTACTGTAAACAGCGTGGAGCATTGACTGTTGGTATCACAAACACCGTGGGCAGCTCCATCTGCAGAGAGACAGACTGTGGAGTTCATATCAATGCTGGGCCTGAGGTCGGAGTGGCCAGTACAAAGGTAATATACAGTGCCAAATAAATGTTGGGGATCCAAAAAATAAATGTATATTACGGGTAGTTGTATAAAAATGGAATGCAGAGTACCGTGCAGAATAGATCAGCCTAGGCCAGCATAACTTGCTTGTCTTTTTTCAGTTGGATATTTAATGTTGGGTTTTTAACAAGTATGTTTCTTGTAAAACTGCCTAACCTAGTTTAAGCCTCTGATCTTGCTGGTTAAGCCAGTTAAGAAGTAAAACACTTAATCGCTTTGGGACATAATTAAAAAAAATTGGAATTCTTAAAAAATGTATGGAATTTTAAGTGTTGATTTTAGGGGAAAGTCTTACATTTTTCCTCTTATAAGTTTCACAATTGACCAAATGTATATTAAACAAGCATGCATAAGGGATTTTTAGAAGAATGAAAGTTGAAATCATTAGATGGTGCACATTCAATGTGGGTCTGATAATGATTATATCTGAAAATGCCTCGCTACCTTTGGCCATTGTTTTGTTAGTTCATTTATTAACTCTTTCCCCGCCATTGAAGAGTCATCTCGTCCATTAAGAGAAAAATTGTTTCTGATAAATTTTAATGTTAATCTGCAATTTCGCGATTTTGTCCAATTTATGAAAAAAATGAAGCCAAAACGTTATTTACTAATTTTGAACTCTGTGTATGTTTTGATAATCGTTCTGAATCTGATCTCCAACAAAATTCCTTCACAAAAAAGCAATTATTTCAGCTTTTTGCTAAAAAATATTATAAAAGAAAAATACTCATATTTAAGAGTTTATAAGCAGAGAAAAATAGATAGGATGAAACTTAGTGTTTGTTTGTTTGTTTTCTAATTGTTTTTTTATAAGCTTTCATTTGATATATTTGTATGTTTATATATTTTTAGAAGAACATTTTCCTGGAAGGCATTTTGTGAAACTTCTGTAAAAATCACAAAAATGCTGGCGGGCAACTTTTCAAAAAATGCTGGCTGGTAATAAGTTAAAGGGGTCATAGCGTGAAAATGTCACTTTTTCCATGTTTAAGTGCTATAATTGGATCCCCAGTGCTTATATCAGAAAATGTGAAAAACCCAGTAACTTAGTTTTAGTAAACAATTCTTTGCAAGCATGTGAAAAAATAGCTCATTGAAATGTAGTTCCCCTTGTGATGTCAGAAAAGGATAATACCGCCCCTTAATCTCCACTATCCAACCACCACACTGCCATTTAGTGCAGAGAGAAAGAGAAAGAGAGAGAGAGAGCATTTCATCAGCTCATTTGCATTTTAAAGGACACATCCGAAAACGGCACATTTTGCACGCATCTACAACGTGCTAACTTTAATATGCTATAATAAATTGTCTGTGGAGTATTTTGAGCTAAAACTTCACATACGTACTCTGGAGACATCAAAAAGATTTATTTGACATTTTAAAGAGAGTCATGTGAAGTCATCTTTAAAGTTTGGCATATTGCATGCATCCATTGACTGTTTTATGGTTGTATGCAGGCCTACACCAGTCAGTTTGTGTCTCTCATCATGTTTGCTCTGATGATGAGCGAAGACAGGCTTTCGCTGCAGCAAAGGAGACTGGAGATCATCAACGGCCTCAAGAAACTGCCAGGTGTGTATTTGTGCACGCGTGCCACGTCTACTGTACTATAATTTACATTATCCATATTTGCAAGAATTTGATATCATATTGGCTTTGTCTTTTGTGTAGAGCTGATCAAAGAAGTTCTGTCTCTTGATGACAAGATCAAGAGCTTAGCAGATGAGCTCGACCATCAGAAGTCTCTACTGGTGATGGGTCGAGGCTACAATTATGCCACATGCCTAGAGGGAGCGCTGGTGAGTCAAATATAATATATTGTTGCAAGTGCAAGCAAAGACAAATTACGTGCAGTATTTAAATTATTAGACTAGTGTGTGATTCTGGTGTGTGTGTGTGTTGTGCAGAAAATCAAAGAGATCACATACATGCACTCGGAGGGGATTATGGCCGGCGAGTTGAAGCACGGCCCCTTGGCGCTGATTGACAAGCACATGCCGGTCATTATGATCATCATGAAAGATGCCTGTTACCAAAAGTGCCAAAATGCTTTGCAACAGGTCACGGCCAGACAGGTAACAATCATTAGACTCTTAAAGTTACAGTTTGTGGATCTATCATTCATCTTTCTGTAATAACTTACATTGTGTGTGTATGTCGTAGGGCCGGCCAATAATCCTCTGTTGCCAGAATGACCCAGAGATCAGTAAGATGGCATATAAGACCATTGAACTGCCTCATACGGTGGACTGTCTGCAGGGCATCCTCAGTGTCATTCCCCTTCAGCTCATCTCCTTTCATCTGGCTGTTCTCAGAGGATATGATGTACGTTTGCATCACTTTACATTAACAAATAAACTGTGGTTTGAGGTTGCGTCCCACTAGCTGACTCAAAACAGTTTTAGTTCAGGATTTCAAATGTTACAGCGTTTATACATTTGTGGCGTGCCATAATTTGTATGACCATGCACCGCTATAGTGTAGGAAAAACCATGGAAAATCTTAGGTTATTTAGTCACCATGGATAATGCCGGTGGTATGCACTTTTGGATCAGATCCGAGAAGAATAAACTCTGTGGTCACTGCCAAGGCCTCGAAATCCAACATGATCTCATGGAAAGTCGTGTTATAGTCACAAAAAATTCGATTAATTTATTCGTGTCCATGGCACGAAATTCAGCTTTACTGACTTTAAGTGACTTGAACACGAATGTCAGCAGGAATTTCTATAAATAGTTTTTTGTGGCAGTGGCACGACTTTCTTTTTTGTGTTATTTTATGTATTGTTTTCTCATTTTCTTTCTATTTTTAAATCATTGTCGCTTGGGGTTAGATTTGGGGTTTGGGTTAGGATGTTTTATGTATTGGTTTCTACATGTTTTTCTTCCACTTTTAAAACTATTCACGCCTGGAGTTGAGGTTAGAGTTGGGGTTTGGGTTAGGATGTCTAAAAATGTAACAGAGTGATTCTAACCCCAAGCCCAAGTGAAAATAGTAAGAAAATAGGGGAAAAAATAAGTAAACAATACATAAAATGAAACGAAACAAAAAGGAAAGTCATGCCACGGACACAAGAAACTATTTATAGAAATTTGTGCAAGTGACACAACAAAGACATTCGTGCTCAAGGCACGTAAAAAAGCTGAATTTCGTGCCATGAAAAAAGAGATCAAAACGTCTGACTTTAAAGCTTTAAAAAGTGCATCCATCCTCACAAAAGTAATCCACACGCCTCCAAAGGGTTAATAAAGGTCCTTTGTGGGTAATTGATATGATTTTGTAAGAAAAATATCTATATTTTAAACTTTCGAAACTTTAAGAACTAGCTTCCGGTAACAACACTATCTTGGACTTGCTGCACAACGTACCAATGGCAATTAATGCTCACTACCCTAAAACGCTTGTGCGAGTCCAAGATTGCATTGTTACTGTTACATTTTTAATAATACAATATTATTATTATACTAATAATAAAAAAATGTAAAACAGCGGAAAGTGTATGGTTAAGGATTATTTATACAGTCATAGGGCCCTATTTTAACAATCTAAGGGCATCGTCTAAATCGCACGGCGCACGGTCTAAATAGGCATGTCCGATGCCACTTTTGCTAATTTAACGACGGTAAAAATGGTTTGTGCGCCGAGCGCACGGTCGAAAAGGGTTGTTCATATTCTTTGTTGTTCATAAGCAAAGCATTTATTTACTTATCAGGCTGCAGGTGAAGCAGCTCTTTACACCTTCTAACGTCTCTTAATCGGTCCTCATTTATGTCCAAGAGACTCAATAATAATCTTTTACATTCAATCCTTTAATCTTTCATATTTAAAAGCGTTTTTGTGCTGCTGCGCATTTATGTATGTGATCAGCAAACCCGCGTTGTCGTCCCGTTTAGGCGCATATTCCTAATGCGCTCTTTAAATAACAGAAAACATATTGCGCCATTGACTTAAGACTTTAGAGCAGGTTTTTGTTGGTTAATTGCGTAGTCTATTTTAGTTGCCTCAAAATAGCAACGCGCCAACAATGCGCCTGAACACACCTCGTTTTCAGACCAGAACGCCCATGGGCGCAAAAGGGGGTGCAAATGCATTTGTTACTTAAACAACGTGGCGATAAACGTGAAAATGATCATTGCACAGGGTGGAAACTAGCAAAAGACACTTGGGTCGCGCATTGTGCCGGGTGTAAGATAGAGCCCATAATGTGTTATTCAATTGTGGTGTATTATAAATCACAGCTCTTTATGATTAATTTTTATGTATTTTTGTGCTTATAATCATTATAATTGTTGTGTTTCCATCAGGTGGACTGTCCAAGGAACCTGGCCAAATCTGTGACAGTGGAGTAAGCTCCTCGCGTCAAAATGTGAAATAATGAATGCAGAAGATGAGAATCCTAATCACTAAAGTGCAATTCCAAGTGTGCATGTTTACGAGTGTCTGCGTCCGTGTGAATGTGGGAATGTGGGTATTTATGAATTGTGACCAAAACACTAAAGGTGTCCAGACCTGAAGAGAACCGGTAGGGGATGTTGTATTCCATTGTAGCCTTTTCATCCCTATGTGCCAATTGCAAATTAAGGGAATCCCAAACTGTGCCTTATCCTATGAGCTCTGAACTGAGCCTGAAGCATCGTAAAATAAGTCAAATGTTTACCTGTTGCAAACTGGAGTGCAATACTTTAATCTGCACAATGAATTTGTGTATCTTAAGAAAAGTGTCTTAAATCACAGCAACCAAAAACGTTTTTATGAAGTGTGTGTAGAAAAGTGTGAGATGAGCGAATGTTTTATATGTAGTTAAGATTAAAGCCGAATTTCGTTTGAAGGAATACATGCATTGCATTTATTACATTTGTACTACGAATCATCATGTTTAATATTCAGCTGAAGCAAGCAAGTGTTAATTACATTAACTCACCAATAGCATTCAAACACTTCAGATAAAAAAACATAAATCTTAAAATTATTGGGTTTCACTGGAAGATTCACTGTACTGTTTGAGTTTATGTCGACTGTGAAGAACTCATTGTGGTAACTATCGTGTTATTAGACATGCATTTTAATTTTTAAAAAATGATTTTAGTGATTTTTCACAATCTATATATGATGTGCCGAATGAGATTTCAGACTCTTAACCATAACTTATTTTTTTACGGTTTCGCTGGGATAAACGTCTTTTGATTGTCTCTGTATAGTTTAAAACCATTATTTGCCTTATAAATATATCCATTTTAAATTGGTTTTGTATTTTTAAAGTAATGGGTAAAGGGTTTTATGGGCATGTCTAAAAAGAGCAGGTATGAAATACTTTATATTCCTGATTGTTGATCAATAAAAATAAAGCAATGCTATAAAAAACGGCTTACGTGTCAGTTACTTAATCATTTCTTGTCTGTCGTATATTTATGTGTTCATTCCTTTGCTCTAAAACTATAACAGAAATGTTATGACCATGTGGAAGAGTTGGAAGGCTTAGAAAACCACATGAAAATATTGTGGAATAAAACTGAGATCCAGTGAAAGAAGTATGAAAGAGCATGGATCTAATCTTACCCAATGCAGCTACAAACTGAGGACAGACACATCATTTGTTTGTGGTGTAAATTCCACTAGTTTGTGTTGCGCTGTACCGTAGCACTTTTCCTCATTCACTTATGGGTGGTTTACCGGACAGTTTTTAGCTTAAACCAGGACTAGGCCTTAGTTAAATTAGGATATTTAAGTGACTTTTTTTAAAAGCATAATTTATAAATAAACACTACTGGTGTGCATCTTAAGACACAACACTCGCACTGATATATTTGTATCTATATAGTCTTAAAGGAAAACACCACATTTTTTTCAGTGAAGTGCTCTTCATTTTTTTATCCACGAAAAAAATCTAAAAAAAAGGTTTTATTTTGTGCCACCATACTTACTTGTGTAACTAGTCTTTAAATAGGGAAAACATGGAAGTGTTTGGTAGCTTCTAAATTCATCCCTGTTTGGATCCTAAGGAATGAATGGGGCTAGGCTAAATGCTAACACATTCATGATGCACTGTACAAAGATTAAGTGCATGCATTGAAAAAATTGGGTATGTATTATTTAATTTTAGTTGAGGTAAGAACATAGTAAAATATTGAACAACGGTGGTGTTGTCCTTTAAGCCCTGTCTGGGAAACGGCCCCTTATAGTTTCTCTTCAGTTGACATTCACATCAAATCCCCAAATGTCTCTTATTTTCAATGATTTTTTTATTCCCTGTAAATCTAAATATATTCAACACATTCTTAATAAGAGTTTAAAGAAGCAGTTAATTTATACATGTGTTATCTAGAAAGAACTTATATGAGTTAGTCAGTATAAATAAAAATGCAAAAATCTCATTTCTAAATCTGTAGGTAGAACTTAATTGTTTGACATTTCTGTGCATTTTGTTGTAGTGCAGTGTACAGTGCCCATAAACTTCATAGAGTATATAGTCATCCCTAGTGCACACCTTATAGTGCACACTTACTGCCACAGGTCAATGTCATACTGCCATCTAGTTGTTAAAATAGGTACAGCTGTTTTTGAGCAAAATTTAAAACCCACACTGTTAAATGTTTTTAAATAAATGACAGTATTATTGGCAGGTGTTTGCCAGTAATTTATTGTAGATTTAAATTTAAACATTAACAAGTCTTTGTCTTTACAGAATAAAAGTATAAAATAACAGTTTCATGCAAAGCATTCTAGGAAACAAAATCTGAAGAAAAAAACAACAGAAAAATATTTTTATAAGGATTTCTGGTTCCCAGAATGCTTCGCATGAGGCTGTTATTTTAGTTTTATTCTGTAAAGACAAAGACTTGTTAATATTTAATGTTCATTTAACTTTGAACAAACTGTTGCCGGTAAATAACATACATTTACAGTAAGTTACTGACAAACAACTGCAGAACTACAGCTATTTTTTACAGTGCATCATTAATTTGTGTTAAGTTTAGCAATACGGATTATTAATTTTTATAAACTCACTATATAATAAACATGTTTTAGAATCTATTGCATAAACGTTTATTACTTTTTTGTACACTGTCAGAAATAAAGGTACAAAACTGTTCCTTTTCTGTCACTGGGGCTGTACCCTAAGTTTCCGTTTGGTTCCTTTACAGGAATACAAAACAGAATGCAATTTTGGGTAGATTACCGTACCTTAAGGACCTACATTGTTAGAAAAAGTCAAAATATGTACCCTAGCCGTCAGTGGGGCAGCACCCTTTAAAAAGGTAATTGTATGGACCATTAGGTACAGATATGTAAACATTTAGAACCAATATGTACCTTTGAAATACTAATATGTATTTTTGAGGTACTAATAAGCTCTCTTTGGTCCCAGTATGTTCCTCTGAGGTACTAAAATAAAGTCCTTAGGTGCAAAGCTGTACTTTTTGAAAGGGTACAGCCCCAGTGACAGAAAAGGTGCAGTTTTGTACATATATTTCTGACAGTGTACCTTCCTAATAGATTTATTTAGCTGTTTAATTTTTCTTGCCATATTTTACTTTAGGTATCTTTATTTCTATTTCCAGTATGTTCTTTATGTACTTTATGCATTTTTTATTTCTGTATTTGGTTGTAAGCATTATAAATGAAATACATACATAATTAAATCCTATATGCTTAAGTTCATGAGCCTGATCATTTTGTCCTGTCAATCATCTTAATATATTTGAACGAGTTATTAAACAAATCAGTTGGTATGCTCCCAGCAAGCAATTCTAAAACAAGCCAAATTTGGGCTGTCAGTAAAAGTCTAATAGACTTCTAACCAAAGGCAAAGAATAGACGATGTTTATACGCTTAGAACATGTGAAATTAAAGCACCTGTTGTCACTGCTTACATGATGGAATATCATACATGACGTGGGTTACTCGTAGCCGGACTATAATGGGTCTATAGCAGTGTTTCTCAAACTTTTTCAGCCCAAGGACCACTTTATCTTCCAATTTTTTTCTGAGGACCACCTAACAGAGTCCCACTCTAACACTCCCCCCCCCCCCCCCCCCCAAAAAAAAAACAAAATAGGAAGGATAAGCTAAATTTAAGTTTAATATGCAACTGTTTCAAGTCAAAAACTAATTTTTTAAAAACAAATGCAATGCTATGTTCAGAAATTATTATATGAATTTTATTTCATTTGAAAAAGTAAATGTGAAATGAGTTGCAGCTTAATATGAACAACAAACTGCACATGTGAAAAAAACCTGCAATTAAACATACTGTAACAGCCTAGGTCCCACTTAATGTCATTCCAAAGAGCCATTAATTTAAAACTGAGGTGGTGGGTATATGAAGTCTATGGTTGTAACTATGGTAACAAAATACTTAAAAAATGTTCCCCTTAATGTCCAAAATCACTGAAATTACAGGGATTTTACACATGAACAAAAACTATTACATTTCAAAACTAATAGATCTGTGGATTTTAGCTGCTTTCAGTTGACGCTTGATCTTTTATTTTGACTCCTCTGTGGTTTAGCCATTTTTTTTAACGTGGATCCATTTTTACGTTATTAAAACAGAAAGGCAAGAACTGATATCACAGTTTCGCAAGTGCATTAAAAATCTACATAAATAAGTGACGATTGTATAAACACTTGCCTAGTTTAGGTCAACTTTTGGCGGACCACTGGGGGGGTTTGGCGGACCACACTTTGAGAATTACTGGTCTATAGTTAGCCATCATTTTACCGGCTCGGTTATTGCTTGCTGGGCTATAGCTCCATGTGAAGAGTTGGAAACTGACTCAGACTCAATTAGAGACTAAATATAAGAACTGGTTAAAATCACCTAAATTGTGCTTTATTCTTTTAAATGAATTGTCCAGATTTAAAACATGGACTGTTAAAAAGCGTACTTAGCCTTGAAAGACATGAGACGGCCCAATTTATTCAAAGGACTGAAGGCAGACTGTGGCTATTCAAAGGAAAAGAGAGATAAACCATACTGATGGTGCATGGTTGTACATGTTTTAATACTTTTATCTCCCATACCACTCCATATATAGCCATTTAAAAATCTAATTCCACAGTGTTTTAATGATCATCTATTAAACAAACATTCACTATTGAAAGACCATTTGGAAGTAAAACAAATCAGGGCTGAGGATCATTCATTCATTTACAACTGTGATGCTTTTCAGTTGAGGTCACTGCTTGTAAAAGTCAACATCTGCATCACAACTAAATGATGTTAGGAGGAGAGGAAACAAAACTAAACCCAGATGATCATTTGACTGAAATACTTGCAGAAAAAGCTGTCACTGGGACAGGAACCTTTCAAAAAGTACATCTTTGTAAATAAGAGTGCATATTAGTACATCAAATGTGCATATTGATACCCAAATAGGACCTTTATAAAGAGTACCGTGTACGGTCCCAGTGAAAGTTTTTTTTAACAGTGCATGCTGGAGAATGTACAGTAGGCTACTGTATTAGGATCGACTGCAGTGAATTACACTTTTGCTCTCTTATGTGATGTGTATGCATCCTCTATACATAAAAACACAGTTTTGCTTGCAAAAATCTGATACACCGAACAGCCATAATAACAGTATGACCACCTGCCTAATATTGTGTAGGTCACACTTTTACCAGCAAAACAGTCTCATTGATGCACGTGGAGAGCGAAGGCTGCCCCGTGTGGTCTGATCCAACAGACAAGCAACTGTAGCTGAAATTGCTAGAAAGGTCTATTGAAGTCATTGCCTCGACGGGTGAGGGCTGTTTTGATGTCACAATATCAGGCAGGTGGTCATAATGTTTTGGCCGATCATTGTATTATTACATAAATATAGTAAAGATAATAATAAAGGGATAAAAAATTATTTACATAAGTTTTATTTGTCCATGTTTGTTTATATTCAAATGTTGAAGACATATGAAGATATTAAAGAGTATATACTTATATATTTTTATTCCCATTCCCTTTTTTAAAAAAAATATGCTCATTTTCCAGCTTCTCTAGAGTTAAACATTTGATTTTTACCATTTTGGAATCCATTCAGCCGATCTCCGGGTCTGGAAGTATCACTTTTAGCATAGCTTAGCATAATCTATTGAATCTGATTAGACCATAAGCATCACGCTTATAAATAACCAAAGAGTTTGGATATTTAAAACTTGACTCTTCTGTAGTTACATTGTGTACTAAGACCAACAGAAAATGAAAAGTTGAGATTTTCTAGGCAGATATGTCTAGGAACTATACTCTCATTCTGGCGTAATAATCAAGGACTTTGCTGCTGTAACATGTCTGCAGCAGGCGCGATGATATTACGCAGCAGCCAAAAATAGTCCCCTGCTATTAAAAGTAACCAAGGGGACTATTTTTGGGTGCTGCGTAATATGAAGAGTCATGTTTAAAATAGGAAAAATATTGAAACTCTTTGGTCATTTTTGAGCGTGATGCTAATGGTCTAATCAGATTCAATGGATTATGCTAAACTATGCTAAAAGTGGTACCACCAGACCCGGAGATGGGCTGAATGGATTCCAAAATGGTAAAAATCAAATGTTTAAAGCAGACATATCATGCTTTTAAATCTGTCCTTTTTACATATAAATCATCTATTTGTGGTCTATATAAAGCGAAACTGCAATGCTTGGGTCTGAATTCCTCATTATTATAGCCCCACAGGCCCCCTTTCTACCCCTTTTCTGATGTGCATCTGAGAGCAACTCATTTTGGTACTGTCTTTATTTGGTACTGGTTTAGTTTTATAGCAGAGATATGATTATCTAGCGGCACAGAAACTTTTTATTCACTCGTTATTCACAAAATGTCAACAACGGAAGACTTGTCCATCCAGCCTTATATGTTCGAGCCAGAGTCGGAAATGGAGCGAGATGAAAATGAAGACGACGAACCTGCAGAACAACGTCTTCATATGGAGGTATCGCAATGGTGTGTTAATGCCGGCTGTCTTATTTCAGAATATTAACAATTATAAAGTTGACTATTGTTCTTAGTTAGTTGTAAGTTGTTGTAATATGCTATAACTTAATCCCGGGTTGATGACGACATGCGACATGCAGGCTACAGCCTTCAGATTGAGAAACAGCACTGCTAAACCATGACAACCGTGTACTTTACTGTTTTTAAAGTTATTTACAGCTTATCGAAGTGCTCTGCTCGTCGTCTCCAAAGAAAGAAGTAATTGACCCCTCAATCAGACGAAGTCTATCGGCAAATCCTACTTTATACTGGCGGAGGTTGGTGAAATAGTTATCCTTAAAGTGCTTCGCGCACTAAAAAATGACATTTCCAGGCACAGGTTCAACAACCGAACATTTTGATTTACTCTCTCGTAACTTCTGCATCCTTGAGCTTGGACTACATCGCAGTGATAAATATAAAATGGCGGATTGCTCGTAGTGTTGGGCTGGAAGTCGATGTCCTTATTTAGCAGTTCCGCTGCAAATACTGTGACGTAATTGTTCAAAAAACGTAATAGATAATAGAAAAATCAGAACCGGTTGGAAAATATGACCAAAACAGAATATAAAGATATCAACAAAGCACCTGAAGAGACTAATTTCAACTTTTATGTACTTCTAAACACTACAAATATACAACAAAATGCATTTAAGAGCTAAGAAAGTGGATTTAGCATGATATGTCTCCTTTAACTCTAGGGGAGCTGGAAAATTAGCATATTTTCTAAAAAGTGGAGTGTCCCTTTAAGAGGCGGTTTTCCAGACAGGTTCATCCACATCCAAGACTAAAATTTATGTTTGAGCTGCTTTTCTTTTTTAAAACACCTTACATTTTAAAACATATATATTTTTTTTTTTATTATATACTGTATCAGTACCATTGTTTTTTTGCACACCAGTATAGTTTGTTTTATAAGGTTTGTTTGTTACAACTACTTAAATGTCCTAAAGTAACTAAACCCTAGTCCTGGATTAATCTAAACCAAGGGTCTCCAACCTTTTTGTGAGCAAGGGCTACCACAATCAATAAAACAATGTGGAGGTTTACTTTTTGAAAAGTCTACTCAAAACTTTTTTTGTTTTACTTGTTGATATGTTTCAGTATTGTTTAAAATGTTAACATACGTAAACCAAGCCATTATAAAAAATTAACAGAATGACTATTAACAGAATGTGGTTTTGCGGGACCTCACAGACTCTGTGTTAAAAAACCCTTGATCTAAACCCTGCAGAAAACCACCCCATAGTGAAAGATTTAAGGCAAATAAACATAAAAAAGGACTTCAATTGTTAACCCCTTTAAAAATTAAGCTTTGCCTTAAAGTGAGAAAACGTACGTTGAAAAACAAAAATTATTTTTTAGGTGTTATCAATTTTTTTTACTTAATCCAACTTTTACTTTTTTCAGTGTATGGCAAAATATGCATAATAGGATGTCCAACTTAAACAGAAATGAATGGAAATAAGAATATAAAGTTAGCCATTGCTCTGCAATAAATTATCATATGTAATGTTTAGTACCGGTAATTTGATTTTTATATATTTTTATATTTTATGCCACCTGTTCAGTCTCCACTGGTTTTGAATTTAGTTGTTGCTCTGATGAGGTCATTTGGGTGGAGTGCTGGATGAATGGTCCATACTGAAATACTGCAGTGGGTTCACCTGACTCCATCTTAACCTTGTTAGTATCTTCCTTTACAATGATTTATACTCAAATAATAATATGACCATCATTTAACAGACCTACACAATTAACAGATATATTATGTCAGTATATTAATAGACCTAAATAAATTTATATCAGAAAATTCATAACAAGACAACAAAAAACAGACCTACATGCCTTCATTCTTTAACAGACACGACATAACTCTATAATGACTTCTTTGTAACTGTTTTATATAAATGTATCCCTAGTATTATTAACTATATAACTTTACTACATTAACTATGTAGTTATTATTACAATTTGACCTGACTGGTGAGCCATTACGTCATCCCCTGTCCAGAACGCGCGAGCGAGCGAGCGAGAGCGCGCCATCGAAGAGCATACTGTCCCATCAACCTCCGCCCCTCAGACATGCTACTGTCAGACTGTGCCTTTCACGGCCAAACCTCTTAAAACAGAGGACACCTGGCCGAAATATCATCCGAGCGTCGGTGTGTGTAAATGTGGTTGCGATAAACGACAACACTTCCGCGCTTCACAGGATCTGTTTGCTGGCGTATGTATGGGAGTGAACCAGGCAGCGCAAGGAGTGAAAGAGGAGGTAAGCGCGAGGCACGCTAGCCAAACTTCATCCACCTTTAACAGCGCTAACTCGTGTTTATATAACCTTATGACCCACACTCACGAGTGCTGTCGTGTTTTATAAACAAGCTACCGGAAGCGCGTGTTTGTTGTGGCGCGGCAGTTTGCCGGGAGGGAGTTTGACGTGGAGTTAGCGCGCGACACATCTGCAACGGAGTTCCGGCCTTGAGCTGGATCAGGCCGAAACGATTAGGACACAGTGTGACCAACGTAAAATAATAATTAAGGCTATCACAAATCCATGGTGTTCACACGCAAAAAATATATGTTTGTGTCTTGCTTGGCTGTAGAAGAACTAACTAGCAAGTGATGGAGTTCATAGAACTTGGCAGCTGGTTTAACTAACGTTACCATATTATAACATAATCAGATTGAGATGCTCTTGATATGTATTTAGTGTTGACAGTCTGTCATTCAGCACTGTGTCTGGTGTCTGTAAGGATGCACATGTGTCTATGAGATATGTGTTGATGTGCTTGAACAGTTGGGGTGTGTTTACATTTAGGCACTTTCATTCAATGCATGTTACAGTGCATTTAAAGTATACATTTTAACAGTATGTGTGTTCCTGGGATTGAACCCATGACTATTGCAGTGCTAACACGATGCTCTACCAACTGAGCTACAATTGCTATTTTTAACTTCTTATATGTTAGGTCAACAGAACAGCATTCATTTAAGTGGCATTCTCTTATATAAGGAAGACTTTTATGAATAAAGCTAACTAATAGAGGATTGTATTAGCAATGCAAAGGTTGTGAGTTCGAGCCCCAGGGAACACGCATACTAATACAAATGTATAACTTGAATACACTCTCTTCCAAATGCGTTAATGTAGATAAACTGCTTGTCATAAGGGTCTTTAGAGTATTCAATAGGGTCATATTTTAACAATATGTGTAATAGTTAAATATAGACAGTTACTGTATATTTAATTTCTTTATGCCGGTGGCCAGCGTATGTTTTCAGTTATTTCCAATGGAGGCGTCGTGCTTTCCAAAAACGCCAGCAGCTTGCAGGTTTTGTCCACGCTGAGCGACGGCCCTTGCCGTTTTTTCCACACTCAGCGCTGAGCACAGAGAGTTGAAAAATGTTTAACCGTGTGTGAAATGCTCAGTTCGTGAATGTCACTTTTCACTCGGCCGTCCAATCACATTGGAGTAGGGGTGGGACAAATAATAACAACAACCAACCGGCGCATCGTTCACAGCCTGATAAACAAATCAGGAATGTCATAGCAACCAAAGCGCTCAGCTGAAAAAAGCTGGCACGTGCCTACAGTCCGTCTACCGTTTTCAGCAGTGTTTAAATGCTTTGGTGTACACGCCCTTTATAAATGCTATTTACATCATTTATACATAATATTACAGCATTTTGGGGTTATGTTGTAACCATACAAAAAAAAAACCAGAGATATAGTAGAAGGTTCAAAATTTAGGTTGCCAAATAACCAAAATACCGAATGTTTACAAAACTGTTTAGAACAACTCTGACCACAGTCCTACTGATCATTAAGGTTGCAAATGGGCGGAAAGTTTATGGTAAATTTCCGGTAAATTTACTTAATCCACTTAATCAAGGGAATTTTGGAAATGAAATTTATGGGGAATTATTTGGAAATGTATATGAAAAATATTATCTACAAACATAAATAAACGTTTTGATTGGTCATAAGCAGACATGCATGCAAGGTAATACAAATTGAAGAATCCTGATACTTACGCCCATCAAGCCTGATTTATTTGCTTAAAGCTCTACTGTGTACTTTATTGAGTTAATTCTTAACAAAAACCCATGTTTTCTTTCAAAAGTATGTGCTCATTCATGTGTAATTACTTCCCACCCACTGATGAAAGTATTCTCGTAAGTGTAGAATCTGCTATTTAAAATGCATACCGTCGAAGCACTCTCTGGCTGAATCCATGTTGTGCCTCCATCTTTGAAATACATTCGCCGAAGAGGGACATTCCTGAAATTCAAGCTCCGCCTTTCGCGCTTTCACTCTACACTCACGCTGGCTGCTGGCTGAAGCCTTCGGAGGTTGCATGTGTAGGCGGTATACGTCATCAAGACGTATTTCAGAATATTAACAATTATAAAGCTGACAATTATTCTTAGTTAATTGTAAATTGATGTAATATGCGTATGACTTGCGAATGTAATGCTCAGTTGATTTAAATAAACCAGGCTTGATGACGTATCCAATGACCTGCGTAGCTGAATCCTTCGGATTTTACAACAACCGCACACCGTGATGAACCTGCGATCTAATGCTTTGATTTGAAAGCCTGTTGAAGACATATTCTCGAGGACATTAAAACAAATCGCTAAAGGATGCGAAACGGGGATTTTAAACGACAACGTGACAGGAAAAACATCAAGACCAAAGTCACTATTGGAGTTAGTTTTCCAAGATGGGACTCAAGGGACACTGAAGTTGCACTTTCTATCTTCTCCACAGGTAATTCAGCATATTCGTTTACATCGATACAGTCTATGTTGTAAACTTGAAGTTTTATAGTTCCTTGGCTAACTTTAGCATGATTATGCATAACACTTGTTAGTGTAAACATGCATGTGGTTTAATGTCTTCAAACAGACACACGCCGTCTCTCCGCCCATTTATGTAATCTGAGGTACTGAGATCAATGTTTTTCATCTTTTCTGACCTCTAGCACAAACACACGGTGACAGCCCTATTTTTAGCCTTTCATTGATAAAAGCGTGTGATCTGCGCGTCTTTCGTTTCATTTTACAAGCGTGTGAAAGTTGCGCGATCTTTTTTCACCAATATGAGAGAAAGCTCTTACATATACACGGACATGTAACGTTTACTTAAAACATAAGCATTGTACTCTGACATAATGTCTGACATAATACTCTGATAAAAGCGTCTGATCTGCGCGTATTTCGTTTCATTTTACAAGTGTGTGAAAGTTGCGCGATCTTTTTTCACCAATATGAGAGAAAGCTCTTACATATACACGGACATGTAACGTTTACTTAAAACATAAGCATTGTACTTTGACATAATATTAATTCGCGTCCATTTAAACCCGTCATGGTTGCTTTTTGTATGTGATTTTAAGCGGACATATCATGACAATCAGACTTTTTTCATGTTAAACATAAATCTGTGTGCTTTGATGGATCACAGGCAAAGGACATTGCAAATTGTTCATTTTTTTTCTCATTGCTTTTGCTTTGTAGCTACTGGAAGCCATGTTAACCTTGGCATGACACGGCCGGGCCACCGTACGAGTTAAAACGCGTTCCGAATGGGGGGGGGGCTAGAAAGTATTATTCAGTTGCTTGTCATATAGACTTTCACCGCTAGATGGGAGTAGATCTTACACAGTGGAGCTTTAATTAAAAAAAAATCATGAGCATGAAAGACTTCTTTCAAAAACATTAAAAATAGTAATAATGTGTCCAAACCTCTGGGTGTTTTTTGGGTGGCTTCTGGGTATTTTTTTAATTATCTCACCTAAATATTTCCTCAGTCAGTGTATTTGTCTTTACAATGTTGTGGTACACTAGCTTACACACAGCACAAGAAAGTTTTGAACAAATGTATGTAATACAATACATGCAAGGGTGGACATTTTGACATTATTTGTGTGAAGAGGCACGAAATGATTTGTCCCTGTTATGGAACATGCAAGTACGTGCAGGGGGTGTGGCCTCAATGGCATTTCAGTATGCAGTGTGCATGTGAGTAATGTGCAGGTTAGAAATTCAACTGAAAATGCATTAAATCTTGCTGAAATTGCATTAAAATTATAAAAAGACTTTTTAAACTACATTTAAGTTCCTTGTTATAGGCAACCCTGCATTTTAGGGGTGTAACGATTAATCGTGCAAATGCGCATTTTCTCAATGAATGAATTTTAACTATATTACGGTGAAATCTCGGCACATCCCAAAGCCAGGGGGCGCTCTCGTGCAGAAACTCCCTTTGTGCCACAGAAGAAGTAGCATTACAAACACTATTCCAGGAAATGTCTGCAGGAATATTTATATCGCTGATCTTCAGATTGTTTCAGGTATTTTCATGATAATAAAGAATAATGATTTTAGATTGAGAAGGACTTCCTACTGACCAAAACACTGTAGTACACACACACAAGCTGTGCATGAAACACTGAATCGATTTCAGACAGGCAATCGTTACAGCTCTACTGCATTATTTTCTATTCCCAGTTTATTCCCATTAATTCCTACAAATTCCTGTTAATTCCCATATATTCCTGTTAATTCCCATTGAAAGTTTACATCCTAGAAAATTCCCAGAATTTTGCAACCCTGCTGATACAACAAACCACAGTTAGAATCTTATAGAGCAGCACTTGAGCTCCATGTGCTGTTTCCTTAAGCCAACTTCCGACCCATTTTGTCTCTCTAAATCCCATTTACCACATTGATCATGATATAGTTTAGTCGTATGGAGAAATCTGGCCCCCGAAATGACTATCAGTCCAAGATAAAATTCAGGTGAAATGTCCTATTGGGTGCAGCATGCTAAACCGGCCAAGCCATTTTGGACTGTTGTTTAGCACAGCATGGCCTAGCAGCATGACTGTAATTTGGGCTGGGCACAAGCTGACTCATGTGCCAGTAAGAGCAGCACGGCTATGGTGTGTTTGGTGAGGGATGAAAAAGTGTTGTAGCTTTTCTCATTATGCAGCATCAAAGAGGAAAGAAAAACAGCCACAATGCATCAGTCAAATGTGTCTGCTTGTGGATTTGTTATCAAGGACGAGTTTGTTCTGTGTAATTGCTAACATTAAAAGAAATCCAGCCTGTTGCGCATGCATTTTATTGAACACATATAGACATTTGTCTGATTCCTGTGTCATTCCCTATAGTCTGATCTTTTATGCCAAACACAGGACTGCTCCATTAAAATATTGGATTATTGGACACTCTTTAAAGAGATAATGTTTAGTCAGCATGAAATTGGATCTTTTCTTTATATATCAGTGCCAGCTGCTTTGTTTTAGTCTGTTGAAACGAAAGTGGTGTGACTGCAGAGCTTTACCTTAGTTTGGTTTACTGATGAGTCACCAAAGGATGTTGCTTTGCCTTCCTAAATGTTATATAATGGAAGTTACAAATCATGGTAGGTTTTTTTTGTAAAGAAATAAACAAGAGGATTTCATCAGAAACACAGAATCCCTCGGGAGAACCTGTTTATATGATCATATATATATTTAAATGTGTCTTCCATTTCATAAAGGTCTGTCGTTGTTAAACAGAAGATAAAATGCATGTACTTTGTGTTCATGCATATACAGTAAAGGACTAGTTCACCCCAAAAGGAAAATTACCCCATAATTTACTCACCTTAATGCCATATGACTTCCTTTCTTTAGCAGAACACAATCAGAGTTACATTCAATAAACCCATCCATCATCAAAAAGTTCTTATGACTCCAGTGGATTAATATATTTCTTCTGAAGTAAAACGATACATTTGTGAGAGAAATTGATTCTTATTTTGAACTTATTTATTTAGAGATCAATCCGTTGCATTTGAGCGTAAACACAGGTATGTAGGACAGTTGAATTGGTTGTCGCGAGTCTAGTCATCACATGTGACCTTGGACCACAAAACCATAACGTTACATATAAACAATCAGATGGTAATGATTCTTATTTTCTAGTTGTTATTGATTTACTTCACATTTATGTTAATGTTTTTCATTATTTATGTTATAGTAAACTGCAGTTAAAACGTTTTGCTTTAAAAATTAGCATTTTCAGAATCACTTAATTATTTTCTAAATATTTTGTTTTTTATTTTTATATTGTGGCGACATTATAAAAATAACCTTGCCCATTTCCTGCATTATTGTCAACAAAGGAATAGACTTTTTTTTGTTTTTATTCCTTGAATTTGTGTTTCATGACGTTAGTCCATAACAAAATAGTCTCAACTGATTGTTGATTTTTTTTTTAAATAAGATTTATTCTGAAAGGTGAATAATTAAGCTTTCCACCGATGTGTGGTTTGTTAAGATAGGACAATATTTGACCAAGATTTGAAAATCTGAAATCTGAGGGTGTAAAAAATCTAAATATTGAGAAAATTGCCTTTACATTTTTCAAATAAAGTCTTTAG
Source organism: Paramisgurnus dabryanus (assembly GCF_030506205.2). NCBI lineage: Eukaryota > Metazoa > Chordata > Actinopteri > Cypriniformes > Cobitidae > Paramisgurnus > Paramisgurnus dabryanus. Next base: position 26,549,458 of record NC_133354.1, read on the forward strand.
CAATTGCATCCACCCATAAAAATTTAGTTTTTTTTATTTACGGTAGGACAATAAATCTGATGAGTTTAAAGTAGGGGTGGGCGATATTAGTCCGATATTGGCAAAATGGCCGTATCGAATATTGTAGAAGTCGGGGAGTACTATCCGATCCAATACCAACACACAGTCATGGCAACTTGGGGTTAAGTGACTTGCTTAGCAACATGAATTTCCCCAAAGTTGCACTGTAAATTGTCCAAAGTTACACCTTACATTTTATTTAGAATTTTTGTGCTGACTAAGGGGTTGTGTACACCAAAACTTTTACGCCCGCGGCCGGCGCATGTTTTCAATTGTTTCCAATGGAAGCTCGGCGTTTTTCAAATAAGCCAGCAGCTAGCGTTTTTTTTTTCACGCTGAAAACCGGCGCTCAACGGTTTTTCCGCGCTCGGCGCTGAGCGTCGAGAGTTGAAAGAGATTCAACTTTGGGAGAAAAGCTCCGCTCGTCAATGTCAGTTCTCACACGGCCGCCCAATCCCAGTGGAGGAGGGGCGGGACATTACCACAGCAACCAACCGGATCGCAGCTGAAGAATCACAGCTACAAAAGCGCTCAGCTGAAGAAAGCTGGCACTCAGCTGAAAAACAGCTGGCATTCGGTGTCCTCAAGGCGTTTTCAGACGCGTTTAAAAGTTTTGGTGTGTCCAGCCCCTAACTAAAAATGTTGCCACTAGTCTGTTTGAAATATTTAAATAAAAATGAAGCAGCAATATTGCACAATGTTTTTATTGAGTCTTGAATTTGCACAGTCATTTGTTGCACAGTAAAAGTTGAGTTCTGTAGCTCTGTTTAAGCTTTTTGTACGGCTAACAAATGTTTTATTTGCAGCTTATTCGATCAAAAGGGTGATAGAGATGGTATTGGATTAGTATCGACTAGGGCTGTAACGATTTATCGTTCAAATGCGCATTTTCTCAATGAATGAATTACGGTAAAATGCCGCCACATCCAAAAGCCAGGGGGCGCTCTCGTGCAGAAACTCCAAACTCCACAGAAGAAGTAGCATTACAAACACTATTCCAGGAAATATCTACAGGAATATTTATATTGCCGTTCTTCAGATTGTTTCAGGTATTTTCCTGATAATAAAGAATATTTTGAATGATTTTGTTTAACGAGTGTTAAACTTTTTTTAAATGCACGACTGCGACTCAAAATGATTTTAGATTGAGAAGGACTTCTTACTGACAAAAACGCCATAGTACACACACAAGCTGTGCATGAAACACTGAATCGGAGCCGTGCCATGCAGAATCAATTTTAGACAGGTCTTTTTAATGGTACACGTGATATATCGTCACAGGCCTAGTATCGACAGATACTCAAGGTTGTGGTATCGACATCGGTATCAGACATGAAAAAGTGGTATTGGCCCATCCCTAGTTTAAAGCTCTGTTCAGGGTTTCACGCAGAAAATTTGTTAGTTAAGGTGGTAGGGTTGTGCAGGTGGGCGGGCCGGGGGCGTGGTAATCAAAGGGGCATCATGATGAAAATATTTTTATTTAAAACACTCAAATAAAACTCAATTTTGAAGAAACTATGACAGAAAATGAACACATACTAGATTATTATTGAATTAAATGTTTTATCAACAGGCTAGTTATCCTTCAGACATTGACGGACCATGTCTTTCTCTCATTTCGGCCATGTGGCGCGTGCCCGCTCGCAGTGTGTAGCGTGTCCATGCTATTCTCTGAGATGCACTTGACGGCCTTTTGTGCAATTTTTTTTGGACAACCTTGTTAAGGTGGTAGGGTATCCCAGCTTAGGTGGGACGCCCGAACTGAAAAGTGCTGCGGGAAACCCTGTGTTTGTTTCTTCTGCGATCGCTGTGAGCACAGGTGTCATGCTGCTCTCTCCTTGTCATAAAGTACACCCGATTTCTCACAACATACGCAGACAGATAACTTCTGATTTGTCCTGTGTTTATATAAAAATTTGTACAATTTATTTACCCCAAATGTGTCCATTTATTTGATGTTTATGCGAACAAACGTGCACTTACATGTTCAGTGTTTCCCATACGTTGATTTATTCGTGGCGCACCGCCACAGAATCAGCGCTGGCCGCCACAAATAGATTTTTCATGATCCCCATTTACATTTATATTTTACTGTTTAAAAACGTCTTAATTCATTGTTGCAAGCACCCAGCGCGCCCCCTCCCTTTCTATGTTGCATGCAGCGCGCGCCCCTCTCTCTCTCTCTCTCTCTCTCACTCTCACTCTCACATGAGCGTGAAAAGGTGGCGGTGTTTCAATGTCCGTTCCTCCGTATACTTTCTTTTTCGCGTAAACGTCAACAGTCACAGATTTTACTGACAGAGAAGACGGCGATGACTTGACGAAAGGTTAGCATTAGTGTTTCCCACACACACCCGTTCTCTCCCTCTCTATAATGCGATATGCCTGCGCACGTGTTTTGAAGTAACTTTGTGTAACAGTTACTGTCTATTCTCTCATATTTCTAAATTTTCACCCAATTGTCTGCGCTATACGCGACAATAAAATCGCATTTAAATAAAAACGGGCTCGACATTGATGAGAAGAGCAACAGCAGTAAGACTTCAATGTAAATGTATGGTGATTTATATACCAGCTGTAAACATACACGTACGTTTCGTAATTTCCTGTTATTTTGCGGGTTTCTTTCAAATATAAAAGCGCTTAAGCATTTACTTTTAAACAAGTCAGTGGCAAGTCAGTTCCTGAATAACACGACACGAACTTTAAAAAGTCAAATTCACTTCTCAGAGGCACAGAACTGTTCCTGAAACTGACATTCTCCCCAAACTGAAATTAAACACAGTGTTTCGAGTTTTTCTCGTCTGTGTCATGTTGATATCAAGAACCAACGTGCACATGACGACGAGAGAGGTGACCTGCTGCGCAATCGAGTTACCCCTCCCACTTCTGAATGTTTAACTGAGATTTCTAATCCCGTCCGAATTGACCATCAATATTACAGACTGCTCATTTTATGTCTGACAACAGAACTGATAATATGTAAATAATAGCAATCAGTTGTGTTAAAATGCAATATAACGTGACAGATCAAAGAGTAGAAGTGAAACATATTTCAGGTGCCAACACTCGATCAAACCGGATCAAACGCAAACACGTGATGACGTCACATATATGCTAATTAGAGTGTGACGTCATCACCGCCACAAGTCTCTCAAAATCCTGTGGGAAACACTGATGTTTAATCAATTTTAAATTTGGTTTGCATACTTTTACATTTTTAGAAATTGTTCACAAAACCATGATAGCATTGATAATCATGGTGATTATGGTCAGTATAACCGTGATGTAAAATTTTCATACCGCGTATGCGCGCCGTCTGCATGACGTCAACAGAAAGCTGTGTAGCATGTTCGTTACCATAATATTTTATTTTTGTTCTTTGTTGTCTTGTTGTTTGTTCTAAACTGTGTTTGCAATGGTGGATCGGCTACTTTTCTTCACTTATCCTAATGTTTTAATGTACTGTAAATGTCGGTGTTGCCCTGACGGCCTGGTAGAGTAATAATTTGACTAAGAAATCATTTGTATTGCGTATAGTTTAGAACGCAGCCATCCGCGTGTAGCCGCGAGGAGTATACTTGGAAAGCTGCGCGGACGCGTGCGTGCGAGCAAGCTGGACGCGGAAGAAAAGTATACCCCGGCCTTAAGTCCTTATCGATCTGAAATCACTGTTAGTTTGAGTCATTTATAACATGCATTTGAAAAACAACACTCGTCAAACATAATCATTATACATAATCTTTATTATCATAAAAATACCTGAAAAGCAAGAAACAGCAATATCCTTAAGCCATTTCCTGGAGCTGAGTGTCATAGCTGTGTGTATATGGTTCTTCGTCTGCCGCGCATATTGAGTTTCTGCACGAGAGCGCCCTCTGGCTTTTGGATGTAGTGGCATTTCATCATAATTCATCAAAAAGAATAGTAAGCATCATCGGCCGATATATTGGAGCACTTCTAACGAAAATTACGGATAAAGTATACTTTGGGCTTGAAGTAAGAAAATTAGGGGGTAATTTTGGTTTTTGGGTGAACTATTCCTTTAAACCAAATTAAGAATGGCTTGTTTTAGTCAGAGGATCTGATCCTGAACCATAGCTTTATCTCTGTACTCTGTCTCTATTGGCATTCTATGCTGCAGGTGTCCTGTGTCACTCAGTATGATTTATGTGTTATATCTGATTGTCCTTGGGTGACTCATCGGCAATGTCACCCCACACACACCGTACGGTAAACACGGGCGAGTAAACTCAGCATGCAGTCATCAGCTCAGTATCTCATGTTTATCGTGCACTTTCTCTCTTAGGTTTGATTTGTCTAGAGGCACTCTGTGGGAGGAGCCATGACCGAGGGGGAGGGACAGTTTTACAGCGTGCAGGTGGGCGACTCCACCTTTACGGTTCTCAGGAGGTACCAGCAGCTCCGGGCCATCGGATCTGGTGCCCAGGGTATCGTCTGGTAAGTGGACAGTTGGAAGCTATAATGATGCTGTCGTAAAATAGCTCATTAGGGTTTGCATGTCTGCATTTGTCTTGAGTTAAGCAGATGTGTTTTTGTTGTTGACACACATCATTACAGAGTTGGATCTCTGGTTTACAGCTGTGGTAATGAGGAGCTTCTGCATGTCTGAATGGTTTACACAGATAGACACTAAACACTGTTTGCTCTAACGCTCTCTGGTACCTTAATGACACTGGGAAACGATTTTCAGTAGAGTGAATAAACACAATAGAGTAAATGTCTTAAAAACATGTTTAGATCATATTTCATCCTTTAAAACGAGCTATATTTTGCTTGAAGAAAATAAAGCTTGTTTTTAGGACCATTTACTCTTTCCCCACCATTGACGAGTTGTCTCATCAATTAAGAAAAAACATTTTCCTGCAAAAGACAAGCTTTTACTTCAAACCATATTTCCGCTATTATTCAGTAGGTGGCATTGGCTGGCGACTTTTAAAAATTACGTTTGATGTAAAAATACTCATATAGCAGATTATTGTGAAGAGACAACTAAACTAAACTGCTCTACCGAGCGCATTTACGTTGTCTCAGGCGATGACGTGTTTGTTCTGTGGCAGCTACTGTAACTTCTCGATGCGTTTCGAATAGGAGTTAGCCGTGTACTGAGCTGCAATTCACAATCTCACCACTAGATGCCACTAAAAATCTACACACTGTACCTTTATTAAAGCGTAACTAAACCCCTGGTCAGAGCCTGACTCCACCCACTGGCAATATTTGAAAAATGCAAGAAAAGTGGGCAGATCCCAAGGAGATAGAGGGGACGAACAAATTGTGTGATGAGATCGTAACAAGGGCGTGTTGAGTTTGAACCTGCTTACATCACGAGTCATTTTTTGGACCCACCATCCAATAGGAAAATTCAACTGCAGTAGCCACCGTTCAACCTGAAGAGGGCAGCACTCAGACGTTTTTACACCAGTATTGAAACACTTTATAACCAAATGTCAAAAAAATTACTAAAATCAATGAACAGCACTAATAAAGCCCCATTCTTACAGATCATTAACTAAAAAAGGTTGGTTTAGGGTTTAGTTACGCTTTAATGGTTTTTATAAATTCACAAACCCCCTGCAATTGAACTCCAGTTTAAGAAACCCTGGCTTAACCAAAAGAGTTTAGGGAGAGTTTATGTTTGGTCAACCAATGGCAGACAGTCTTTTTAGTTGATTGTTTGATTTTGTTGTTTTCAACTTTAATACAATATAGTCATTTTTATTGATACATTTTTAATAACATTTTTGTTATTTGAGTTTATTGTTAAATCCAAAGACAGCAAACTCGCTAAACTTTTGTTTACTTGAGAGTGGTGGATTTGGTGTATGTTATTATTTTGTTTCTGGAGTAAAATATTAACTGTTTTTTCACCCACCTATTTACCCAGTATGACTTAATTTATGTATAAATATATAGGAGTGATTCATTGTACCTGAACATTTGGCAACCCTGCTGAAATGAAAATGTTGATATCTCCCGTGACTGTAATAATTGTCTCATTTATATGTCAAGCTCCGCTCTGGACACAGCCTTTGGCATCCCAGTTGCTGTAAAGAAACTAAGCCGGCCGTTTCAGAACCAGACCCATGCAAAACGGGCCTACAGAGAGCTGGTTTTGCTGAAGTGTGTTAATCACAAGAACGTACGTCCACTTTGTCTTTTGTTCGTATGCGCTTCAATTTGTTTTAGTATGTGCCAGGATTAGCTTTATTTCTCTCTTTATCTCTCTCTCTCTCTCTCTCAGATCATCCGTTTGCTCAACGTCTTTACACCTCAGAAGTCACTGGAAGAGTTCGAGGATTTGTACGTTTCGATTAAATGCATTAATGCGTTTTTGCTTACCTTGCATATTTTATGGCTTTAGGCTTTGCCTGTACATTTGACCTCTGTGTGATTATTAATGTCCATAGTTTTGCTGAGACCGCCATGCAGTTGATTAATTACGCTGTCCAATTGCTGCATATAATAATTATAGCTTTCGGATCGAAAATTATTAAATTATTAAATCAAGATTAATTATGGCTCCTGACAACAGCGCTTTTTGTACTGCTGTACTTTAAAAAAAATGTTGATCAGAAGCATGTAACTCATATAATATTGGTATAAGCAAGCCAGTATTAAAGGTAGTACTGGAAATGAGCCGAGATGTGTGGCTCGCTCAGGTACTTGGTGATGGAGCTGATGGACGCCAGTCTTTGTCAGGTGATCCATATGGACCTGGACCACGAGAGGATGTCCTACCTGCTCTACCAGATCTTATGCGGCATCAGACATCTACACTCCGCTGGTATCATTCACCGGGTGAGTTAATCTGAGACGTGGATGTTGGTGAAAGTGTAATAATCACCATGGAGACTGGAAATGATCACCGTCTGGAGAAAATGATTCATTTTGCTCATGCATTGAAAAGTAGTGAGCTGACAGTTTAATTTGTCTCCTGAGGGGTTCAAACACAATTTCAATGTATTAAACCCTTTCCTTTTTTTAAAGAGCTAATGAGCAACATTCTGCATGAGTCATTTGACCTTAGTGTCACTGACATTTAACCACTGCGTTTTTGACCCATGCATACCACTGTGAGGTGTACTACAAAGGGCACTTCAAACACTTGAGTTTCGCTTACAGCAGTGACCGCATGAATCTGTCTCCTCTCTCCCCTTAGGACCTGAAACCCAGTAACATAGTAGTGAAGTCCGATTGCACTTTAAAGATCTTAGACTTTGGTTTGGCCAGAACCGCCTGCACTAACTTCATGATGACTCCATATGTTGTGACCAGATACTACAGAGCACCGGAGGTCATCCTGGGCATGAAGTACAAGGAGAATGGTAATCCTTTTTAGATAAATGCTTACTGTAGATAAAATTATGTATTTTTTTGGAAACAAATATTATGCATAAATGTAATTAAGCATTTTGACGATTTTCCATGATTTCCTCACCCTCAAGCAAGGCTTTGAAACGGTTCACGGAACGAAAACCAGAAACTTTTGATGTTTTGTATGGAACAGAAACGAAACCAGAAACTTTCAAAAAATATATGTTCCGGAACAGAAACGTTTATTTAAGATAATGTTAATTGGTTAATACAGTAATTTTTTTCGTTCTTTGACAAGATTTCTGTCTAAAGTTCCCTTCCGGTCGTCGTTGACTCATTGGAGAAATGAGAAGCTTGCCATGAGCATAGCCTAACTTACTCAAGCCAAAGTCTCTAATGCTCAATCATAAGAGGTAAATATTGTAGGCTACCAAGTTTCTCAAGATGTTTGGTTTTTTAATACTAGTTAGTGGTGTAACGGATCGCAGTTGATCCGTGATCCGTACAGATCATGACCCGCGGTTCGGCTCGCATGCGATTTTCGGATTAATACGCTTGGGTTGGGCGCGTTCATGAAAGCACGGAAGGGAGGGGGAGGAGTTAGCTGCGCTCCGTCTGTTTGAAAACAATTCAAACGTCAACAAAAACTAACGTCTCGCAGATTTGCTTAGAACGCCTTTAAGTGATTTTAAACAATTTAAAGACAAAAAGGTGCTAAAATTATAAAGTTTACTAATTATTTAGTTACTCGCGAAATTTTGTAATATGCTAATGACTTTCGAATGTAATGCTCAGTTAATGATCTGAAATAAACAATGATGACGTATGCAGCCTGCATATGCGACCTCCGGAGGATGCAGCTTTCTGTTTGACCCTTTTATAGTGCATGCATTATATTTGTCTTTTACTGCCGTTGCTTTTTTGTTTGGGTTTTTTCAATAATGTTCGTTTGTGAACTCGTGTGAAGTCTGAGACGCGTTGTGTTTGTCTGTTGATCAATGTAGTTAAAACATTTAAATATAACGTGATTTCAGTTTCTTATTCATTTATTTCATCATTGAGGGTTTCTTAAAAAGTGTAAAAATCTCATCTCGTCTCGTGGATTAAGTGTCTCGTCTTACCCCTAATATTGACAGATGAATAAGCTATGTTTATTAAATAGCCTACGTCTTAGATTATTAAATATTCTTAGTTTATTTAATATTAATTATACATTTATTAAATGTCTCTTGCAAACTATGACGGGACAATGAATCAATATACTGACATGGAAATGCTAGACAGATACGTTGTTTGCACAGTCCAACCGTAATTTTGTCACTCCTAGACGTACGTCTGGCGTCTGGGGGGAAACGTTTACCTCAATGAAGGAAAGTCATTGTCTCACCAGGCTATGTTTATTCGGCTATCCAGTGCTGAGCTTCGATGAAACTTCACGAGACCGGCGAGATGCTTCCACAGGGCAGGAGATACGCGGCGTGATTGACAGCTTTGACACTACATGGATATATGTGAAAATCAGATGGCATGATTTCACAACTTTTCATTGGCCATTTAGATATGTGAATCATACAGTATATACGGAAATGAAACTGGACATCTCCAAATCTCAAAATCGGCCAAATGGACATACGTGGTTTTCATCAGACAGCGACAATATGTCCATTGTTTTTCCAGACTTTTCATTTATTTTAGAAAATGTCTAAAATGATATAGGGTCCACATCCTCCAAGTCCAAAAATGTGCATCCATTCTTCACAAAAGTAATCCGAATGGCTCCAGGGGGATAAACAAAAGCCTTCTAAGGGGAAATAAGTGCGGTTTTGTTGTAGAGATATCCATATTTAAAACTAGTCAAATCCATATTTAGTCAAACTGATATCTGCCGATACCGATAGTTTGGTGGTGATATTAATTACATTCTGAAGATTACATGCTCTGAATGTTATTCATTCATATAATGACCATTAATATTGAACATAAAACTAGTGATGTTTTTTTAAATTTTTAATACACAGAGCTTCAATTAATTGCATTTTCCTGTTCTTTTTTAATTGACAGGATATATCGGTCATCATTAGAAACTGATTATTGGGAATATCGGTGCATTTGTTCTAAAGATAAGATATTGAGTATATTTTAACACTTGTGTTTTGGCAGTTGATATCTGGTCGGTGGGCTGCATCATGGGTGAGATGGTCAAAGGGAGCGTCATATTTCAGGGCACTGATCGTATCCTTCCAATTCAGTTCAAAAGATAAAATGCAAGCTGCCTGCAGTTCCATCATGAACCACTAGGGGTTCATTAACCCTTTTGTAACTGTGCGTTCACATCAGATGCGGAAGAGGGGAAAAAAGGGCTATTCACGCTTGAACATTTTGAGTTTACTTGCGTCATTCGCGCATGAAATTCTAGTCATTCGAGACATTCACGACAAATTCGCGTCATGGGAGGGGCTTAAAGCTCAAATTGAGTAAGCTTACCAGATTGATTGATCTCCTCTATCTCTTTCTTCCAAACAAGATCCTTTTAATTCCTGTAAAAGTACGAAGCTGTTTCGTATAGCGATGATGATTGTCCTCCATTGTTCTTTTGTTTTTCTGCCTCTGCTCACTTCATGTAATCTCGTCACTGCTAGAGCAGGCCTGATTGGTTAACGCAGTGCGAAAATCTGCCAAAGTTTTTTTTTTCTATTTTTCACACCCCGCAGGATGCCTATTTGTGCCTTTGCATTGACTTAACATGTAAATCACTTGCGCTTGCCATCTCTTCCACGTCTAGTGAGAACGCACCATAATGCATTGAAAGCAAACAGCTGATTTGAATAGGTCACATTGTTGCTCATATGGAAATTTTAAAACCTGTTGTTTCCCTGTTCTGCTTTGTGTCTTGCTCTGACAGAGCTTACCATGTAATTTTACTGATTTATGAATATTTAGCTTGTTTCCCAGCTTGTATTTTTCTCTCCCCAAGTCATTACAACTAGAAGTTTTAAATGTGAGGTGAAATCTAATATTGAATATCATGCATCATTCTCAAAGCCAATCTCTGTCTCCTTTAACTGACCTCATCTCAGACATTGACCAGTGGAATAAGGTCATTGAGATACTAGGAACTCCTCCTCTAGAGTTTATGAATCGTTTGATGGAGACCGTCAGGAACTATGTGATGAACAAACCCCAGTTTCCCGGAGTCTGTTTTAATGAGCTGTTTCCCGATTGGGCGTTTCCTTCAGAGACCGAGCACGATAAGATCAAGAGTAAGACATCTTCGGTTTTGTCTCGATGCAAGCTACTTTCAGTATTGCATGAGGAATTTCAAGTATTGCGTGGTAGAAATGTATAATAATAATAATACTCTAGGATTGCTTTTTCAGTTAGACATAGCTGTCTTAAGAATTTGGTCAAAACCAACAGTTTTTGATTTTCTTTCGGTTTTTTTTCACATGTAGCTAGTCAAGCACGGGACCTGTTGTCCAAGATGCTAGTTATCGACCCTGAGAGTCGTATCTCTGTGCAGGAGGCCCTCGATCACCCCTACATCCACGTGTGGTACGACCCAGCCGAGGCTGATGCGGTTAGTGCATCCTTTTCCCGTCACCTTGTCTTAAATCTCTAGTTAAAACGGTTTTGCAGGACACATGTTTCTAATGCTGGGGAGATAGTCTCTCTCGAGGCTTGAGTTTGTAATGATTGATTTATGCGTTCAGCCTCCTCCACAGATATCAGATAAGCAGTTGGAAGAGAGAGAACACAGCATCGACCAATGGAAAGGTACTTCACCAATACTAATAAATGTTTTTCATTACGACTGATTACCACTAGGGGGCGAACTTCGACAGTCGTGTCCGAATGTAGTCTACAATGAAAAGGCGGTTTAGCCTATATATCTTTCAAATATTAAAAAAGAAAACATGAAGTGCAATTTTAGTCATTAGGAGTAGACTATATGTTGTATATATGAATACTTGAAATGTTACAATTTAAGAAGTTTATAAATAAGTATAAGAACTATGCGTGCTATAGTGCTATACAAAAAATACATGTGTTGATTATTTAAACTTTATTACAATTTTTTGTGCAATGTTAAACTGCAATAGTTTTTAAAATATTTAAAAATAAAATATGAGTTTTCAATAATTAAAAGGCAAAATACTTGATACAAGAAAATGCATGTTTTTTAATATATGACCTATAACAAAAAGTAACAAAAACAACACAAGTTACTTATAAGAGTTGAAGAGCCCTGCATTAAATATTTGTTTCAACACGACGAACAGTGCTTGTCAAACCATTTTTTTGTTTTTTCGGTAACCACATTTCAGTTCCCACAGTTGCTTAAGCAGTGACGGCACTTTCAAATGAAATACATTTCCTGTGCAACACCTGCTGTTTAGGCAAGAAAATAAAGTAAAAGTGTCAGCTCAACCATAGATGCGTAGACAAATGAGCTATTTACTTTAGCAAGTTGGTGACATGTGAACAGATTGGGAGAACAGATGTTTTCATTCCAGAGAGCATTGAGTGAACCAAAATTGTGTACACAAGTGTATAAACACAAAACTTTTGACTTCACGGGATCTTAAAAATATGTCAGAATTGTTATATTGTAAGTCAAATCACACAATCCTCTCTCTCTCCCTGCAGAGCTGATTTATAAAGAGGTGATGGACTGGGAGGAGAGGAACAAGAATGGGGTGTTGAAAGATGAATGTTTAGGTAAGTTACAATTCTTATTTAGAGTCATACTAAAATCTATTTACATTTTCTTGAAGATAGAGAAATGGACTATAAATAGTTTGTTCACAATTTAAAATAATAATATGGGACTAGATCAAATAAAATTAGGAATCAAGTTGATCTTTTTTTATTATGTGGAGTTGTGTGGAGTTAGCCTTAATTTAAATTTCATTATAAAAACCTCCGTATAGAATGAAATTAATAAATTAAAAAGTCTCAAGTCAAAATGTATGGTATTTATTATTAGGGATGCTTATATTGACCAGTTAATCAAAGGTAAGAATTCATGGCTGATTAATAGACCCCTTGACTATCAGGTGCGCGCGCAGCATGGGGTCAAACTGTTCATACCATCCAGGCTTTCTAGTTTAATCTAACAGGGCTGAAAAATGATGACTTACCTGAAATGAAGTGAGCACTCTTTGATCTTTGTATTGTCCCAGTCTGCACATTTAGTTGCTTGCAGCCAAAGTTGTTGCATTTTTTTGTTTTTAATGGATGAGATTCTGCAGGAATCCTGAAAAACTTAACGGCAGACCTGGTGCGATTTTCACAGCCCACAACGCAAGGAGGCATTTTTGACGATACCGAATAATACACAACTCAACCTGCTGTAATGACTTTTCTGACCCCGACATGGGCAGTGAAGGGGTCTATATTATAAGTTAAAAGAAAAATATTTATTAACACATAGTGCATCAATAAAATTTGGCTCCCCTTTTTCAATTTCAACAAACCACCTTTATGGTGATCAGTGTTTGTTTCATCAACTCATTTGCATTAAAGCACACATCCAAAAACGGCACATTTTTGCTTACACCTACAAAGTGGCAATTTTAACATGTTATATCTGTGGGATATTTTCGGCTAAAACTTGACATACGTACTCAAAATATTTATTTTACAATTTAAAAAAGTATTTTTTCTTGTGAAATGTCCCCTTTTAGAAAAGATCATGTTCCATGAAGATATAAGAAGTAAATATATAGAAAATTTATTTATCTTTAGTGTTGCTAAGAACTTCATCTGGATAACTTTAAAGGTGATTTTCTCAATATTTGGATTTTTTGCACCCTCAAATTCCAGATTTTCATATGAAGAGTTTGGGTCCAAAACGAAATAAATCCATTTTGACTAATTTGCGTAAAAACGTGTTTTCTATACCAAGAAAGTGACAAGATGAAAACCACTATATCTGTTACAAACTTTTACATAGCATCTTTAGGTTATAAAAACATTAAAAATTCAAATCCATGATTTGATTTTCAAAGATTTATTATAAAAACTAATTATATTTTCTGCAAAGTGCAATAAATCAATGACAAGGTTTTTTTTCAAAATGCTATAAATCTATTGAGTCAATATATAAATGTGCATTCATCTTTGCCATGTTATATTTATTTAGTTGACTAGTGGTTTACACTGATTAAAAAAATAAACATTAACGCATTCATCATATTAAGCACACTATCATTGCTAGTGTCATTCTTGGGACGTCGTCGCTGAACCTTTTTGACAGCGATCAGCTGTAAAATGTTTTGGTCCTGCTCAATTTTCGTTGACTTCGAGTAAAATAATGGAAAGTTTTCACCTGGGGTCAATTATGTAAATTATGTAAATTATTAGATTTTGATGGCTTACGTTTCTTTCCCGTCACAGAAAACCACCACAGGTTTATCAATGCTGTTAAAGTATTATTTTGATTTTGTTTGTTTGTTGATCACGAAGTACAAAGTAGATGAGGAAAACTAGGATTCTGTGTGTATTCAACACACCACCATTGCAATGCGTGGAATGGTGCGCTGTGATTGGTTGAGCAGATTTATTGCATTCTGCAGAGAAGGAGGACTGACATTTATCGCGTTTTGGGAAAAAAGGCCGAAAAGATAACACGGCTTATATTGGATTTTGTGTAAAATGAAGAATTAACTTTTTAATACTGACCTGATACAATACTGATTTTGGTGGTAACTAATTTTTTTTCAATGGCGTTTATCACGTTTTAGAACCAAACTCTTCAAACAACCAATATTGTCCTATCATAACAATCAGTGGCAAGCTTATTTATACATAAATCTCAATTTCTAAATTTACCCTTATGACTAGTTTTGTGGTCCAGGGTCACATATAATTAATTATTTGATATAAAATAGCTATCAAAATAAGGCAATGTATTAATTAATATAAATGTGTTGTGATTAAACATATTTAATCTCATGAACTAGTGCATCAGCTGTAGTTTTGACGCATTCCTCTGTGTTTTATTGTAGACGGTACAGTGAACAGCAGCTCCACAGCCTCCCAGTCCTCCTCCATCAATGACTTCTCATCGATGTCAACAGAGCAGACGCTGGCTTCGGACACAGACAGCTCCTGCATCGACACCCTCACAGGAGCGTTAGAGGAGTGACATCGAGGTCCTCCACTCATCTCCTTGCATACACCACAACCCTCTTGATCATGTGTGTGGGCCATGCCGTGGTCTTGACTGAAGATATCTGGGGGTGCATGTACAAGTGGTTTCAAGTTTACACTCTTTACCCTTTACTCCTGCTTTTAATGGGACTGCGTTTTATCTCACCTGACAAAAACTCAGCAAAACCACCGTTAACTTAATTCGTAAGTTGTCCGTTTAACTCCATCTCCAGTATTCTTTTAGATTTTTTAAATATAACTCCCTTTCTGAATGGACAGGAAGTGCAATCACATTTCAGTGCCGTCTTTAGTCGTGTAACCTATTTCAAGAGCATGCAACAGATCTAGATTTATCCTTTAGTCATTTATGTCCTCTTTCTCCTTCACTCTCTCGCTCTCTTTGATGTAGCTTTTATTGCCTTTCATTTCATCACCCAAAAGAAGCACAGATATAAATTCACAGACATTTATAGCTAGGCACTCCCTCTGGAACAAGTTCTTGTCACACAAGTATTGCTGCATGCTAATCCCGAACACTTACTAGATAAGTGGTGTAACTACAGATCACCGACGTATGCCACACACCTAGACACAACGGTAGCATCTGCTTCTGACTGTATGTAATCACCATACAATGCGTTAAACAACTCAACTGTGCATTTCAAATGGGTAGGGTGTAGTCATATGTACATATACGTATATAGTTTTAGTGTAAATGTTCTTATTGTCTTTTTACAAATATGCTTTTGCATATGCACTGTAACACGAACGAATATGGATGTTGATTAAATAGTAAATTGCACATGGATATCAAAACGAATCCAAATCTGTAAGAGGGAGCAGCGGATGTGATGTTATTCCTGCTCCTTACCATTCCAAAAGTAATGAATCACCGCTGGCACGTTCACGACGCATCACCTACGATTGTACGCATCATGTTTAATTGCATGAGCTAATGCAAACCATTGCCTTTATAACCTCCTCAAACTTGAAAAGCCCACAAGAATGTTGTACGAAGCAAATTTATTGTTTTGAATGTCCTCTCAGACAACGACTCATTTTAATGTTAATGTGGATTATCAAGGACATATTTTTTTACACTTCGACTGTCTGTTTTTGCCTTTGGTTAGTGTGCTTGTGTTGGACTTTTTGGTCAACAACATGCCATAGCCAAACCGTGTGCATCTGGTCAATATAGCAGGTCCACGTTGAATCTGTGCCTGCAGAAACACTAGTCATTCGTTATGTTGTACACATCATGGCGTCATTTGTTAAATATTTTGGCTAGTTTGTAGTGGTCATCCGATTATTTGACCCTGGTCCACAAAAAATTGAGATCTATACATAATCTGAAATATTGTTTAAAATATTATACGTTTTTTATTAATATGTGGTTTGTTAGGACAGGCTAATATTTGGCCGAGATCCAAATATTTGAAAATCTGGAATCTGAGGGTGCAAAAAATCTAAATATTGAGAAAATCACCTTTAAAGTTGCCCAAATGAAATTTTATTGTATTACTAATAATACAATAATTTTTTTTATATATTTACGGTAGGAAATTTACAAAATATCATGATCTTTCCTTAATATACTAATGATTTTTGGCATAATTTTTTACATTTTGACCAATACAATGTATTATTGGCTATTATTACAAATATACCAGTGCTACTTATAACTGGTTTTGTGGTCCAGGGTAACATTTAAAGGCTATTTAATGGCCGATGCCAATATTGAGAAAGCAATGCAGCCGATATTACACATATGTAATTAAAGTAAATGAGTGACAAACAGAAAATTGATGAGGCTAAATTAACATTATGAATAATAATTTAAAAAATACAAATTTCAGCCGATATACCAGGCGCTAAAATATATCACTACTTATTCGATTATGTTTTCAGCTTCAAATAATCATATAGTTGTAAACTAAGGGGCTGATTACACCAAAAGCGTTTATGGCAGTTGCAGGCGCCTTTTTTGAATGATATTCTATGGGCAGTAAGCGTTTGCGCGCTGTTTATGCCGCCAGCCGCAGCATGTGCTTTTGAAGCGGAAACGCGTCGGACGTCATTTGCGTCTTTCCATTGTCCAATCGAATGAAAGGAGAGGCGGGCCTTTCATTCTGGTGACGGAGGTTTACAGTTGTTTGGATCAACCGGACTACACTCGCTCACTTTCTCCTGCGTGTTTGTGCACCTTTCATCCTCAAAAAAGGTCAGAGCAAGCGCCCTCTTTTCAAAGTTTCTGCTAATATGACAGTTAACAGCAAGAGAGCGCTCACGCTTCAATATTTGATTTACAAGACAGCTGACTCGGTGGTTGCCTCCCAATATAAAAAGCCACGTTGCACTGCTCTTTTTTTTTTTTAAAAAAGCAGCGCATCGCGCCTTGCGTTTCCAAGTGTTAAAGCGCGTTTGGTGTGATTAGCCCCTTAGTATTCATTTAACACGCTCACGTTTAACAAAAACAATAGCAGGTTCCACCTGGGCCTGTTCATTATCACACGAAAATAGCACGTTGACGTGAGTTCCTTTCCTTGTTAATGAATTTTATAGTCAAAATCATGGCAGTCTTTAACACTGAGAGGTAGTCACAAATGACAGGGTCATCAAGTTTTCATTTTGTCTAGTGTCATTTTAAATGTTTCCCGTAGAACTTTTTATTCATTGTTATGTCTGGAAACACAATCCCTTCATCCCATGACATCTCGGAAAACTGTGCCACTCTCTGGCTTAAGGAGATACATGGAGGACGATGTGTATTTTCGAGTTTGTATACCTCCAAGCTGTGCCCTTGGATTGAATAAGAAAAATTTGAAGACTGGTCCTTTATTGATGGACAGGACAGCTGGATAAGCTCTCCATCACATTCATGCCTTAATCTCTTCACTAACACCACTGCAAGATGATCAAACAAATGATGGTAATGGACCACAATCATGTTTGGGTTTTTCCTTGACAGGCCGGATTGTTGCTAGGGTTTTCTATGAATGGAGATAAAGATGAATTACATTTCTCAATCACATTGACTTATTTGGTGCTTCATCTTACAGTGATATGTATTTTAGTAACGCAACAGTTCATCTTGTGTATTTAAGTCTCTATCATGATTGATTCTCATTATGAACACTAGTGATTGACTTATGTGGCATCGAGACTCATATAATGGACCTAACTCGCACGTTCTCAAGGGCTAACTTTCTCTTCCTTCAATGTCTTTTTCCCTTGGGGGTGAGAGAGAGTGTGTCTGAAAAACAATGCGTGTTTGTCACTGACAATCCTTCATTAGAGGTGAATCAGTAATGACTTGAAAAGTAATTACTTTATAGACTTCCAACATTCGCAGACTATCTTCCTGAAGTTCTCATGGTCATCATCAATTAAATCCTGTTATAGGAATAGTTATCTAACTGCAGTGTGCTAGTGTCGTCTGTTTAGCTTTCTTGTGTTTTGTATTGTGCTACATATGGTACCCTGTCAGTGGGCTATGATGGGAGCCACCATTTCACAAATGTGTCTGAAACATATGCAAAAACTTAACTGAGATCCTCTAGAGCAGTGTTTTCCCAATCCTGGTCCTCAAGTACCCCTTCCCAGAAAGTTTTAGATGTCTCCTTATTTAACACACCTGATTTAACTCATCAGCTTGTTAGGGAGACATGTTTACCATTCTGGAAGGAGGCTGAGGAGTTGAATCAGGTGTTTTAAATAAGGAGACATCTAAAAATTGGGAGGGGGCACTCGAGGACTAGGATTGGGAAACACTGTTCTAGAGTAATAGGGATTCTTTTTTTCTGTGTGGAAGAATTAAACCTCTGTTACAACTGGCCAAATAAAATACTCAAATGAAAGCACTGCTTCTTGTTTATTATTTCACTTCATATGGTACAAATACATTCAGTGTACGAACTTGATGCGTTTTGTACAAGGTGTGAATATGTCCCGTTATTTACACATGACTGAATAAAAGAAATCGAAACGTAGTGTTCCACAACCGAGACCAAGTCTTTCTAACTCTGTTTTCTCATTAAACTGATCTGAAACATCTGTTTAAAGCATCCTTACCCAGATAAAAATAGACTCTGGGATCTGCAGAGTTGCACTGTCAGAAATAAAGGTACAAAACTATCTTTTCTGTCACTGGGGTGGTCCTTAAAGGTACACAATAGGTCCTTAGGGAATTGTACCCCCAAAGGGATACCCCCTAAAGGTACAAAAATTAACCTTTGAGGGTACCACCCCAGTGACAGAAAAGGTAAAGTTTTGTACCTTTTTTTTGGACAGTATGCCAACTATTGCTATCTGGGTAAACTCTTAGGGTGTACTCGCACTTTTCTCACCCCAAAACACTGGTTCGTTTGACTAGTTTGAGCACTCCATACCATGCCCTAAAGAAGCTGCTCAAAGAGGTTCTCAGTGATGCCATAAGATAATGATTTTGGTTCCCCAAAGAACCTTTCAGTAGAAAGGTTTGTTTCCTACTTTTTCATTGTCTGAAGAACCTTTCTCCACTACAAAGAATCCATTGTGCAACAACGCAAAGGTTCTGTGGATGTTAAAGGTTCGTCATAGACCCAAAAGATCCTTTTAGAAGCCTTTATTTGAAGAGCATAGTGTCTGCTGATCATCAGTATCTCTTTTCTCTTGGTATCCATGCTTACTAGTCATCATTATATTTGATCCTACTTTTGGGTCATTCCATTATCTTTCATTGCTTACATGGCAGAAATTGCCTTTTGGTTTAATATTACTTTGCACATTCTAGTCCAGAAAGTTCTTCAGGCAAGTGAACTGTACTTCAAAATAGGGCAATGTTTTCTCAGGAATGCATCCTTGTTTTTACAGGCCTGAAACAACACTCGGAAGGCTGTTTGAATGTTGTCGGAAACATGAAAACCTTTTCTGCTCGAGTCTGGTTTGTAGCACAACATGTGAACGTTTTAAAAACTCTGAACAATCCGACTGGTTTTTCGGGCCTCGGTGTTCAGCTCGCCAAATGTTTCAAAGAATTGTTCCATCTCCCGTTGCAGAGTGGTGTTCCGTCTGTCGGCGTCAGCACGGGCTCGCTCCACATTTCGCATCTTGATCTCAGCCACGCTGACCCAGCGGCGCTGCTGCTCCAGAGTGGAACGCAACCCTGTGACTTCCCCCTGTAGTACCTTGTTTCTTTCTTCCAACCTTAAGACAGAAAAGAGCATTAGGGTGTGAAAGGACCTGAATAGAGGACTTGCTGCATTTGTAATGTAATAATAGCTGCAGCGTCTTCATGGTAGGAAGTTTTCTTACCTGTTGATTTTTGCTTCATATTCAGCCTTTTGCCTGGCCATCTGTTGCCGAAGCCCTGCAACAAGGCATTGCATGGCATGGGAGGCTGGAAAGCCTAGGGGCTCATGGGGAGCATTTGGCAAAAATACCTCGCTGCTGCCCGTACTTAAAGGGGCATCTGTGGGAGCAGAAGAGGAGGCAGGGGAGTAAGGACAAGGGCCTTCCTCACAAGAGTCCATCCTGAAAGAGTGGAAGTGTCCAGGGGAATCCTGGCAAGGAGTTGCTTCTCCGCTGCTCTCACTGTTCCCATCCAAAGGCGTAATCTCACAGGAGGACCAAGAGTTGCTGCTTTCAGCAGGACTAGCAGTACCACCTTTTGTCTCCACAATACTAATGCTCAGCTTCTTGTCTTCTGTATATCCTTCGCCTTGATGCTCCTCAATACCCATATTGTCATAGACGGACAGGGTACTGTCCAGGGCTCCACTCTCCCCTAGTGTTCTCTCTGGTCCCCAAATGGGCTCCTCCATATCAGGCCAGCTCCTTGACTGCACACGACTTTCAACTCCATCCTCCAGCACCTTGTTCACACATACAGGTGGTGGAGTGGAGGGTGGAGGTTCATGTCTTGTGTGGAGAAATTCACGTGCTGAGCTTTGTTGATTGCAGTTGTCATAAATCAGGGCAGAGCTGGCAGATGAAGAGCCCTCTGTAAGCTGTTGATCTGTCTCTGATAAATTGTTTTTGTCACAAGGGCTTTGAACAGACTGTCTCTTCTCTTTCATATGTGGCAGAGAAAGTTTAAGTGGACAAGCTGAAGTCTGATCTGAAAGTAGGGTGTGATTGTCACTCTGTGTAGGTACTTCACCATGCACCCATTCCACAAGGTTGCTTTGTCTGTGAATAGGATGGATTGATGGTAAAGTAGCCTCTGGAAGGTTGCAGCTGTCTCTAGAGAAGAGCAAGGTGTGCTCTCGAATTAGTTCTGACATCAAATGTTGCACAACTGCTGCCCCTAGTGAGAGAGGTGGTTATTGCATGGTACACAGTCATTTGGTGCATATTCAGATCTTTCTACAGTAAATCTCATTACACAGCGCTCGGATGCTTGATTCTGATTAGCCAGTGGCGATATTCACAGGTTTGTTAAGATAGATACCCAGATAATAACACAACCTCTTGGGGTACTATGAGTCATCTTGACAAATGCGGGTTTATACTTTCATATAAATGTGCATCATTTATAACCTACATAAGATTTACTTAGGAATGATTAGATTGAATGCATGTTTGTCTTGTTTGAACATGTATTGGCTCAAAGCCACTAGAAGGCAGTTTGCATTTATTACAAATAAGCTAACAACAATTTAAATCAATACATTGTGTACATTTTTGTGTACTCGTAGCAAGTAGCTAAGTAATAAGCAAGATAACATACAGCCAGCCTGTCATGATTTATTCTGCGATAACAACTACATAAAACCATGGGTTTTCTCAGATCTCTTTGACATTAACATAATTTTGCTCACCTCCAATGATACTTTCTGGATCTTCAGCTTTAGGCCGGAGGATATTTGGCCCAAAAACAGTTGCCAGATTCTGGATGCTCATCTTGTTAATGTTGGAGTATGACTGGACATCATTTAAAAATCTTGAAGAAAGAAATGGGCTATTATAAAACTAGAAATAGAGACTTTTGTCAAAAGGTACATGAAATGCTCTAGATCTTTGTATGAAAAATGTACTTCATTCTTACTGGCAGATGTATTTCAGCAGGTTAAAGTTTGCCACAGGAAGCTCATGAAGAAGACTCCTCAACTCTTGCAAACCCTAAAGTCACAAAGTAAGTGACAAAAAGTAAACTATGACCTATGAATTTGTCTCCCCTTGTGACGTCAAAAGGGAATCTTATTATAATAATACTGCCCCTATTCAACCACGGCACTGCCATTTAGTGCAGAGAGAGAGAGAGATAGAAAATAATTGAAAGCACATTTGAGTTTCAATTTCAACAAACCACCATTATGGTGATCAGTGTTTGCATTTCATCAACTCATTTGCATTTAAAGGGACACTCGCACCTACAAAGTGGCAATTGTAACATGCTATAATAAATTAACTGTGGGGTATTTTGAGCTAAAACTTTACATACGGTCTCTGGGGACACACACCAAAGGCCTTTTTTTTACATCTTAAAAGTGTTCAAGTATTGTGAAATGTCCCCTCTAAAATGCATCATGACC
This sequence comes from Paramisgurnus dabryanus, assembly GCF_030506205.2. Taxonomy (NCBI): domain Eukaryota; kingdom Metazoa; phylum Chordata; class Actinopteri; order Cypriniformes; family Cobitidae; genus Paramisgurnus; species Paramisgurnus dabryanus. The sequence continues at coordinate 26,571,525 of NC_133354.1, forward strand.
TCTTTGAAGTTCTTTATAGTAAAATAATACTCTACCTGTTCTCTGTATAAGGGGATCTTTTTGCCGCAAACAAGAAACTCTTCATAGCGGGAATATGGCACCAGGGGTTCAGGCAGTTCCCTGAGATATAGCTTCAGCAGAGACGCCACTGTGTGCACATCTGTGCTACTAAGAGAGAAAACACATAGATTCACTGTGCGACTACAGTCACTATACATGTACTGATAAAATGTACAGTAATGTATTGTCTGCTAAACAGATAAATGTAAATGAAATGCAAAGCATTTATATAATTACATTTGCAAATTAAATTATTATATTGAAATACTGTATACATTTTAAAGATGCATTGTTCAACTTTAAGAAAGAGAAAACATCTCTTGACAGAAATGCAATTTAATATACATGACTATATATCAATGGTGTGTAAAGACCTTACATAATGAACTCTATTGCTTTTATTACCTTAGAATGAGCCGTTTTTATCTACAGAGCAGGTTTTATCCCTACGTTGTCTTAGACGACTACATGTTTGTCCTGTGGCTATCAAAAGTTGTTTGTCTAGATAAATAGCTGTATTCTGCACATTTTACTTGTGTACGATAATTTCTTCCCAATATCATCATTTTGAGGTTTTGGTACGATACTTGGACATTTCCAATCTGGCAACACAGCATGAACCTGAATGACATCCCATTCTTAATCCTGCTGGACTATAACAGCTTCAACTCTTCTTGGAAGACTTTCTACAAGATTTAGGAGTGTGTTTCTGGGAATTTTTGACCATTCCCCTAAAAGCACATTTGTAAGGTCAGACACTGATGTTGGACGAGAAGGCCTCGCTCGTAGTCTCGGCTCCAATTCATCCCAAAGATGTGCTATTGGGTTGAGATCAGGACTCTTTGCAGGCCAGTCAAGTTCATCCACACCAAATTGCTCAACCATGTCTTTATGGACCTTGGTTTGTGCACTGGTGCATAGTCATGTTGGAACAAGAAGCTGCCATCCCCAAACTATTCCCACAAAGTTGGGATCATGAAATTGTCCAAAATGTCTTTGTATGATGAGGCTTTAAGAGTTCCTCTCACTGGAAGTGTTTGGAACACCTGAATTCAATGATTTGGAGGGGTGTCCCAAAACTTTTGCCAATATAGTGTATGAAGTACTGAATTGTGGAGTTACACCTTTAAACAATTTTTCCACATTTCTGTGTTCAGGATTATTTGGGCGGGGCTAAAGCGGTGGCTCGATGACGCACTGGAGCCACCGAGCATGGCCCGTCCCTAACATGATCGCAAGCATCTGTTCAGTTTGTAGCAGTATTTTTAAGTTGAGAGAGACGGCAGTGTTCCCGTCGGTGGGTGTGGTTTCAGCGCTGACAGCAGACACACAGATGAAAGCTAGGCAAAATCGTGTTCATAATCGTGAAAAATCTCTGATTATGAACGTGATTTTCCCTAGCATCTTGGTGAAATACGGTTCTGTTTAGTAAATGCCACTTCATCTGAAAGCAGGTCATGGCAATTTACTACGAATCACCGAACCCGCTTTGCTGATGAGACCACCATGATAATCACAGGCAATTTTTTTTGCCAAGCTCTAGTGTGACAAACTCAGAACACATTAAACATCGCTTTACACCATAAGAGTTTTTAATCGTTTCTCCACCTATCCATGTCCATCCATGCCTTTATGATTGATAAAATTCTCCTGCTAAATGTTATAAGATTATATAGCCTATTGGAGGTCTTGAACCTCTTTAAGTTTTGCGGTACCTAATGTAAATCTCTCACCTATCAAAGGATGGTTTCTCTCCAGCATCAAAAGCTTCCTGCAGTTCTTTAACCAGTGTGGCCTGGCCAGGCTGCCGAAAGAGTCCCACCTCTGTAAGGCCGTGCTCCCGAATGAAACCTACACACTGCTCCACCACCAGAGGGGCCATGTGATCCCCGTACCTCCTCTCATACAGGACAGTCTCCTCCAACCTTTGACCAAATACACCTGTGATAGAAACCAAAAAGCACAGAGCTGTCAGAGATGAACCATGTTTAAAGCTGGGATGTGCTGAAAATGAAAATTTAACAGAGATCAATGAACTCACAAGCACAAACTAATGATTTAAATAATTCCAAGTTCCTTAATATAAATGCACCCTGCTGCTACTTCACTGCACCAAAATTTACCTCTGTGTGCTTTCTCAGCCTAATGTCATCTTTAAAGGAATTTTATAGGGCTCATTATAGTTGAACGTAGGTCCTACAGTGATGCCATAGGCTACGCACCGGTTTTCATCCATACTTCTGCGTCGACGTGCAATAACACATGCAGACCACTAGCAGGCAGTATCCACGCGTGTAACCTACAATAGCAGTGCAATAGCCAAAGAAGAAGCAGCTTGGCCAGTTAAAGGTGCAAAGAGGATGTTTGTTTTATACATTTTTGCAATATTACTTGAAACTGTCTTTACTGACTGATAAAAGACTATTTATCAGGTGCACTGATTGTAATAATATTAGTATACTATACATCTTTGCACAAGGTAGGACCTTAAAAACATCAGCCAATCGTTGACGTGGTCATCGCGTAAACGATTGGCCCTCTTGCTTGTCAATCACTGCCATTATGTTTCTTGTAAGAGACGTGCGCGCTCCAGTAACTTTACACAGGCGACGCTTGCGCATAGCATTGTTTTCATTGTTGCTCCTGCTTTCCTCCTCGAATTTGCACCATGGTAGAGAAGAAACGCGAAGGAGGATGCAACAGAAAGACTTTTTATTAAGTCACTGAGAAGAGGCGAAAATTGTCAGAAGAACGTAATCTAACCAGAGTCATTCTTGGAGAAACATTTCAACGCTGGAGAGCAATGAAGGAACAGAGAGGTGTCAAGACAGATGCGAAGTTCACAAAAAATGTTCTCGACAGGTAACAGTGATTATTCTTTCTTTGTGGAATAATTATTGTTGTACTGTTATTCAGGTATATTGACGTTCTTGTACTGTAGTTGTAAGGCAGTGACCAGTCTGCTACATGCTAGTTGAAATGGGAGTAGGGAGTAGCGCCGACGAAGCTAACGTTACGTCTTATGAGTTTATTATCATATCATGGTGATGGAGTACTCGAGTCCTGGACTCGAGTCACTATTCTTTGGACTCGAGTCCGACTCGAGAATCCATTCTCTGGACTTGTGACTCGACTTGGACTCGCGGATTGATGACTCGTACTTGGATTCGGACTCGAGGATATATACAATTGGACTTGAGCATTCATCACTTTGTTTTTGACTAAATATGTTATAAAAAATTATATAAGGTGTTACACTTTTCCTGTTTCGTGCCCAAGACCGGTCGTGATCTCCCTTCACAGACACTGCTACCTCTCGCTCTCTTTGCTTGACAACACACTCACTGACGTCACTCACTTTTACGCTCATGCAATGCATGATGCGTGATTCGCGGGCTAAATGTTCACATTTGTAAAATGCAGAAAGACGTGCCCCGGATTGTGAAGTTCACCTACGCGAATTTGGCTTCTAATGCTGGAAAGAGCAGCGCTAAATGTTGTGTGTGTAATCGCACAATTGAGGAAAAGACTGGGACAACCTCAAACTTTAACAGACACCTGTCACGGATGCACCCAGAAAAGTAAGTAAAATGCTTTCCATTGCCTAATGTTAGCTTTTTTCAAAAAATATTATTGACTAATGCATATACAGTCTTGTTCAAAATAATAGCAGTACAATGTGACTAACCAGAATAATCAAGGTTTTTAGTATATTTTTTATTGCTACGTGGCAAACAAGTTACCAGTAGGTTCAGTAGATTCTCAGAAAACAAATGAGACCCAGCATTCATGATATGCACGCTCTTAAGGCTGTGCAATTGGGCAATTAGTTGAAAGGGGTGTGTTCAAAAAAATAGCAGTGTCTACCTTTGACTGTACAAACTCAAAACTATTTTGTACAAACATTTTTTTTTCTGGGATTTAGCAATCCTGTGAATCACTAAAGTAATATTTAGTTGTATGACCACAGTTTTTTAAAACTGCTTGACATCTGTGTGGCATGGAGTCAACTAACTTGTGGCACCTCTCAGCTGTTATTCCACTCCATGATTCTTTAACAATTCATTCACATTTCTTGGTTTTGCTTCAGAAACAGCATTTTTGATATCACCTCACAAGTTCTCAATTGGATTAAGGTCTGGAGATTGGGCTGGCCACTCCATAACAGTAATTTTGTTGGTTTGGAACCAAGACTTTGCCCGTTTACTAGTGTGTTTTGGGTCATTGTCTTGTTGAAACAACCATTTCAAGGGCATGTCCTCTTCAGCATAGGGCAACATGACCTCTTCAAGTATTTTAACATATGCAAACTGATCCATGATATCCATATATGGTATGCGATAAATAGGCCCAACACCATAGTAGGAGAAACATGCCCATATCATGCTCCATGCTTCACTGTCTTCACTGTGTGCTGTGGCTTGAATTCAGAGTTTGGGGGTCGTCTCACAAACTGCCTGTGGCCCTTGGACCCAAAAAGAACAATTTTACTCTCATCAGTCCACAAACTGTTCCTCCATTTCTCTTTAGGCCAGTTGATGTGTTCTTTGGCAAATTGTAACCTCTTCGGCACATGCCTTTTTTTTAACAGAGGGACTTTGCGGGGGATTCTTGAAAATAGATTAGCTTCACACAGACGTCTTCTAACTGTCACAGTACTTACAGGTAACTCCAGACTGTCTTTGATCATCCTGGAGGTGATCATTGGCTGAGCCTTTGCCATTCTGGTTATTCTTCTATCCATTTTGATGGTTGTCTTCCATTTTCTTCCACGTCTCTCTGGTTTTGCTCTCCATTTTAAGGCATTGGAGATCATTTTAGCTGAACAGCCTATCATTTTTTGCACCTCTTTATAGGTTTTCCCCTCTCCAATCAACTTTTTAATCAAAGTACGCTGTTCTTCTGAACAATGTCTTGAACGACCCATTTTCCTCAGCTTTCAAATGCATGTTCAACAAGTGTTGGCTTCATCCTTAAATAGGGGCCACCTGATTCACACCTGTTTCTTCACAAAATTGATGACCTCAGTGATTGAATGCCACACTGCTATTTTTTTGAACACACCCCTTTCAACTAATTCAACTAATTGCCCAATTGCACAGCCTTAAGAGCGTGCATATCATGAATGCTGGTTCTCATTTGTTTTCTGAGAATCTACTGAACCTACTGGTAACTTGTTTGCCACGTAGCAATAAAAAATATACTAAAAACCTTGATTATTCTGGTTAGTCACATTGTACTGCTATTATTTTGAACAAGACTGTATAACAAACAGAAGAAGCTAGGGTTAATGTATGTCTGGTTCAGATTACAGCATTTTTTTGTCCTCACCGTGCAAGATTGAGCAGTACCATGCTTTCAAATCTGATGGTTTTAAAATGCAACATGAAAATGCAGCATGATTAAACATGCAATTTGTAAATTTTCTATTATAGTTCTCAATCACAAGTTCACAACAATGGAAGTAAACACATGCTTTTGATGGCGTTGCAAAGTGTATATGTCAAATCAGTAAATAAACTCCCTTTGCAATCGTGACAATGGTGTCATTTTTGTTTAATGTAGAACCGCTTTAATACATTTCATCAGTTTTTTGAAGGTCGCAGAGTGGAGACATGTAGGCACTCTCAGACTCGAATACGAGACTCGACTCGGACTCGAACACTGGGGACTTGAGACTCGACTCGGACTCGAACTCTGGTAATGGTGAGTCGACTTGGACTCGACTCGGACTCTTCTTTGGTGACTCGGACTTGGACTCGGACTAGAACACTGGGACTCGAGACTCGACTCGGACTCGAGAGTTGGTGACTCGACTACAACACTGCATTTCACATAATAAATCCACTAATGCGACACAGCATATGCCAGTGGTAAACAAACACTTGTGCACAAGTTTTGGGAAGCGTTCCCTAGAAATGAGCTGTGAAGTAGTGGAGCTGTTCTTACGCATGCACTCATTTTCAAAAACTCAGAAACAGTTTTTGGATTCTCAGTCGGCGGAAAACTCCTCTTTTGCGCCTTTAATCCACAAACGAAGAAGCAGCAGCAGCTTGTTGTGTATGATTTCAGAAGACCAGCAACGATGGAAGTAAATAAACAGCGACTTTTGTTGCCGTTTGAGTTAAATCACTCTGCAACTTGGTCCATCTTTGTTTGACCATCGCAAGCGGAAATGTCTATGAAGAGGATGAAGAAATGCGATGCAGATTTTTTCTACCTGACAGGAGGGGTTCTAGTGGACCAGGGGCCTCATTTATAAACGTTGCGTATGCACAAAAGAAGGCGTACGCCACTCTTTACGCAATACTTGTTATTTATAAAAAGCAAACTTGACGGGAAAATGTGCTGTCCGTCACGCAAGCTCTGACCCAGGCGTACGCACAAAAACGGGTGAAATGAGAAATGGCGACACCATCGGCAGATGGAAGAAACACGTGAAAGTTAAAATTACAACACTGCTTCTCAAAAGACTTCACAAAGCAAGTCTTACAATTAACAGCCTACATGAAAACCCGTTTGATCGATCAGCAGTGAAAAAAAAAAAAAAATCGAAAATTACAACAGAAATTCAAATGAACACATATTTGCTAAAAGAAAAGTGAAATATGTTCTGCAATAATATTGGCATTTTGTGCAATTCATCCTCACAAAGAATATAGTTAACAGAACGAAATAATGTACAAAACTGATATTCTTGTCAATGTGTCCGTCTGGCGGAGCAGATATAGATGCAATTACATAGACAGATAGATAGATAATTAAGGAGATAGATAGATAGATAGATAGATAGATAGATAGATAGATAGATAGATAGATAGATAGATAGATAGATAGATAGATAGATAGATGTATTAATTGTCCAACTGGGGAAAGTTGTTTTCATAGTAAACCATATCTTCATAATCTACGGAATTATGGTATTCATGCATATGCCTTTAGTGTGTTTTATTTTTGATAAAACAATGTATGGCGTATGTCTCAACCATTCAGAAAGCAACAAGAAATTACATTTGCGCTGAACAATGTCCCATTTCCACGTCGATTATTACCGACATCTGTAGCTTGTCAGATGCAATTAAATGGATGGAAATAAAATGCCCCATCACAATGCGTAATGCACACACTGTGCCCTCCAAACAAAATTTTTCTCCTCTTTTCCACCTCGCCAACGATAACTTCTACTTCACATTGAGTGAAGTTACGTTTTTTTGATTTCCTCTCTGTGTTTGCCATGATTTCGCATTCAATGCATATTAAATGTGGGCGTTTCACGGACTATTTATGGACAACTATGGGCGTGTCATGAAGCCGCAAAAGCTGCGCTACATTTAGAATTGATTGTGATTTATTAAGGGAAAAATGCGTAGGATGTGCGTGCGCACGGTTTTATAAATCCGAATATTTCTGTGCGTACGCGCGTCCTATGTTTAATCCGTACGCCACTTCTGACGCAAATCCTACGCAAAGTTTTATAAATGAGGCCCCTGATCACAGCGCATTGTGGTCCGCATAGAACGGAAACATTGTTAAAGTTTTGGTGAGGTGTGCATCAGGCTACACAGAACTACACAAAGCCTATGGCGTATACCTTACACACGACTATAATTTACACTTTAGTTTTCCCAAAAATCTTTCATTACCATCATGTTATTCCAAGCACCTATGACTTTCATCGGTGCAACACAAAAGACCGAATGTTAGGTGCTGAGAGCTTCGGCCGCTCTTCACTGTCAATGCATCGTTGTCAATACTGTGATAAAGTAAATGGTGACTGAAGCTGTCAAGAACTATAACAAAGGCTAACATCTTTTTTGTTGTGGTTTGAAGCAACATAAACATTTTACAATTATCCATTTGGCAGATGCTTTTATCCAAAGTGACTTACAGTGCATTCAAGCTATACATTTTTTTATATCGTGTTCCCTGGAAACTAAATCTACAACCTTTGCATTGCACAAATTTCAGAAAGCACTGTCCCTTTAAGTACTCACGTCTTTTAAAGCTCAGGACTCTTTTTATCTTCCTGTAAGCAGAATGGGATAGATAGCTTCCAGTCCGCTGGAGAGTCTGCTTGTTTTCTGGCATCTTTTCCTGTCCGTCTCTTTTATCCTCAGTCTTCCTGTCTTTTTAAAGACATGCACACATCTACCGCTCGGTGTCCCGTTTTTGTCTCGTTGCTTGCGCTAAACAGATGTCCTCATTGAACCTAGATTTACTCGTGCTTATCAAACTCCTGTTTGGATTTTTCGCTCTTTTCTGCCTCCCTCTCTACTGTCTGCAGGTAAGATGATAAGGCTTAGTGCACTGAAGAGAAGCGCTCTCTCTCTCTCTCTCTCTCTCTCTCTCTCTCTCTCTCTCTCTCTCTCTCTCTCTCCTGCTGATGTGCAACACTGGCCCTTTAGCTCAGATATGCCTGCTTATCGCATATATCAGCATTCCAATTGATATGACAGTCCTCACCCAGAAACAAGAGTCCTTGTTCAAGTGCGTACCTCTACAAATTTGACGGAATTACCGGAATTCCGTAAACATTTTTTTTTATAAATTGCTAAGAATTCACAAAATTTTCCCTTATTTACAAAAGTCAGCTGATTAAGCTTGTCCCAGTTCAGTAGACGTCCTTGATGTCAGGGTTATGAAAACACTTCCTCCACGCTGCTATTCATCCAGTGTTTGACATCTTCATTGGTGTCTTACTGCCGGCATCCAAGAATAAAGTTATACTGTAGTATGAAGTAGATGCTCCATGTGGTGCTCCTGTTTGAAGTGGGTGTCTCAGGCTTATGCCATTGTTGACAGATTCATCGAAAGGGATACGAGTGCGTCGCTTGCAAGAGGAGGTTATGTTTGTCTGGACTTAATTGTCCAAAGTTTCCAGTGACATGACTCAGCACCTCCTTAGTTTAAAGTCAAATTAAGTTCGCCTCCCTAACTGTATGTGGCTTGGTTTCCTTCTGTCTTTCATTCGCTCTTGAATGTCTTTTGTACACTCTTCCTCTCCCGTTTTTGTCTTTGCCTATTTTGCCGTGTCTCGTCTTTCCCAGCCCTCTTCTGTATCAGAGTACTTGACTGAAGGTTCACTGGAGCATGGCCAATATGGCATCAACACCCTCTCTATACCCCTATCTTTGTACCCTCACTAGAAATCATTAACACCACAAAACACAGATTGACTAAAAACAAATGAGCTGGAAACTTCTGCCTCTTTTCTTTCTTTCTTTCTCATTTTTCTTTCTGTCTGCCCGCTTCTCTCTCAATCTCTTTCTCTCTTTGTATCGTCCTTTCTGTCTGTCGTTGTTTCTTTCTTTCTTGCTTACTTTCTATCTGTCTGTCTTTCTGTACTCTCTCTCTCTCTCTCTCTCTCTCTCTCTCTCTCTCTCTCTCTCTCTCTCTCTCTCTCTCTCTCTCTTTCTTTCTTTCTTTCTGTTTGTCTGCTTGTCTTTCTATCTATCTATCTATCTGTCTGTCTGTCTGTCTCTCTGTCTGTCTGTCTGTGTGTACTTTCTCGCACTCTCTCTATGTCTCTGTCTTTCTGTCTGTCTGTCTGTCTGTCTGTACTCACTCTCTCTATTTCTCTATCTGTCTTTCTTTCTTTCTGTTTGTCTGTCTGTCTGTCTGTCTGTACTCTCTCTCTCACTCTCTCTACCTTTCTTTTTTTTTTCTTTCTGTCTGTCTATCTGTCTGTCTGTCTATATATTTGTCTGTCTTTCTGTCTGTGTCTGTCTGCCTGTCTATATATTTGTCTGTCTGTCTGTACTCACTCTTTTTATTTCTCTATCTGTCTTTCTTTCTGTTTGTCGGTCTGTCTGTCTTTCTATCTATATATCTGTCTGACTAACCGTCTGTCTGTTTGCCTGTCTGTCTGTCCGTCTGTTTGTCTGTCCTCTCTCTTTCTTACTCTCTCTATTTCTCTATCTGTCTGTCTGTCTTTCTTTCGGTCTATATATTTGACTGTTTGTCCGTCTGTCTGTACTCACTCTCTATTTTTCTATCTGTCTTTCTTTGTCCGCCTTTCTTTCTTTCTTTCTCTCTATCTGTCTTTCTGTTTGTTTGTTTGTCTGCCTGCCTGCCTCTCTCTTTCTATCTTACTTTCTGTCTGTCTTTGTTTCTATCTATCTATCTGTCTGTCTGTACTCTCTCTCTCTATTTCTCTATCTGTCTTTTTTCTGTTTGTCTATGTGCCTGCCTTTGTTTCTTTATTTCTATCTATCTGTCTTTCTTTCTATTCATATATCTTTTTATCTGTCTGTCTTTCTGTACTTTTTAACTCTCTTTCTCTCTCTCGTGCCTTCTTTGTCCGTCTCTTTCTCTCTCTCTCTCTCTCTCTCTCTCTCAGTCTTCTTGCACTTCACATGGCATGCATCCAAAAATGTTCCATTGGATACAACTGAACACACCCCCTGTAACTCTTTTTATACATGAGTGCCCGGTAACATGACATAACCCTGATGAGAATCCCAGTCTAAAACGGTTCCTGAGACACCGAGCCGAGCACTTTGAGTGTGCAGTGAATGTAAATGTGGCTGTGAGTTATCTCAAGGGCCATCTCTCACCTTTTGGAGCCTGGGACTGTCTGTGAGGTAACGTTGGGAATTCATTGGGAATGTTAATCCCTCCTGGGAAATAAGCATCAACATGAACTTTGCCGCTCAAGGTTAGCTTAGGCTACGTTTACATTAATGTGTTTTCGTTTTAAAATGCATTACTTTTGCTGCGGTTACACCTGTCATCCAGATTACTCCAGGGTTTTGACATTTGTAAACGCTGCAGACCCTGTTTTAGTTTTAAAATGCAGTGGTTGTGCTGCAGTCTAGACGGATCTAACCGGATTCTGAAACGAAGGCACGAGTGCCCACATTCGCAGCTACTAGCAGTAGCAGAGCAATGCAATCTCATTGATTTCAATAGAAGCTTGGTGACTTTGGGCGACAAAATCAACAGTGACTGTTGGCGACTGGATGGGGTGTGTTTAGTCGCGGGAAAAAGTTGAGAAAAATTTAACCTTATGCAAATGATGAATGACTTTCTTGAGCGGCTAGCAATGGAGTGGACAGTATTTGGACAGTATTTGTTTATGACAACCACGATTTAGAAACGCCCTTTAACGAGAGACAAGCAACACAAAGCAACAAAATCGCTTATAATGTGAATGTACCTTTTATTGGGCGTTCTGGATCATTACGTATCCTTCCCTGATTCGTCAATTGCCATCATATGACCCTTACGCTACTGAAAGATGAAAATGACCAGCAACAATCTTGAAAACAATAACATGAAGATGGATCTGCAGGATTGGCAGAGTTTCAGCTGCTTGAACGCTCTTTTTAATCATATTATGGGTTTCCCAGACAGGGCTTATCCCTGTCCCAGACTAAAATGCATTTTCTTAATTTAAAAACACAACACCTAGAACTGACATATCTTAACATATAACATAGTCCTGGATTAATGTAAACCCTGTCTGGGAAATTACCGCTAATGTGTTTATTCATGACATAAACACCCAAAATGAGCGCATAAGTACTACGATAAACATTTTCGCCACTAACGAGAAAATACAATGCGAGAGCCGGCTTTAACGTGACAGCGGGTCATTTTTAAGTGTAAAGAGGTTTGCAACTGAGGTTTTGTCCAAAATACACTTAGTGCCACCAACTAATGCCACAGATTATAAACGCTATACCAACTTGTTTTTAACATGGATCCTGATAGAGATAAAGGGCCAGATTTATTACCGGCCTGCATCAGCCATAAATAACGACTGTCAAGATTAACTTAAGACGCGCAGTGGATAATTAGCACTGGAAAGGTGTTATCTAGTTATTTTTGCAACTGACCTTATTGCATAGGCATTTCTAGGAGTTTCCCTTTCTCACAAAATTTCTTTATATAGTCACATATTTTTTTGATAATTTTTTTGTGATATTATCACGAATTTCTGCGTTTTTTGTATAACGAATTCCTGTTTTCGTGTGATTATCACGTATTGGTTACTCAACTATTTTGTCCTATTTTCTTACCATTGTCGCTTCGGTTTAGGATTAGATTTACATAAAATGACATCCTTACCTAAACCCAACTCTAACCCTAACGCCAGGCGACATATAAAAAAATAAATCAGAAAAAATCGTATAAACCAATACTTAAAGTGACATTCTAATGCAAGCACCAAATCTAACCATAAACCGAAGCGACAATGGTTTCAAAATAGGAAAAAGCAGTTGAGTAACCAATACGTGATAATCACACGAAAACAGGAATTCATTATACGATCATAAAAAAAGGCGAAAATTCGTGATAATATCATGAAAAAAGAATAAAAAAATACGCTATATAAGACTATATCACAAAACTTTGTGAGACTGGGTAGCCCTTTCAGACAAAAACTTTAACCTTAAATGATTCACACAATGTGATTTACTAGTAGGCTTGTTTGACTTTATGCAGCGTCAAAGTACCCCGAGAGCGATTAGCGAAATCATACGGAGGAGTCTGCTTTTAAATCGTTCTCGCGGAACTTTGAAGTCATCCGGCTGTCGGAGTTGAACCGGCCTAATGTTTGCGCTTGTGATATTACTGGTATCTGCACAACTATTTCATGTCTTAAATCATTTTGTGCTTGAAATGGCTGCAATTGTTTCTAATAAGAGGAGGTATGTTTGAAGATCACCCACCCCTCATCAGCTCTGCTTTTTTCCGTCCCCCTAAACTAATTTGCGCTGATCTTAGTAGATTTGCATGGTAATTATGGAAAACAAGTGTTGTGCCTGTGCCTGTATATATTTAAGTTGCGCCTTTTTAGTAAATAATTTGCAAATATTACCACTCCTATCTGTGCTTTTCCGGAATTGCGCTCTAAGGTAGCATGTACACCAAAGCTTTTATGCCAGCGGCCGGCGTATGTTTTCAATCGTTTCCAATGGAAGCGCGGCATTTTTCAAAAAAGCCAGCAGCTGGCTTTTTTTTACACTGAAAGGGGCTGGACACACCAAAACTTTTAAACGCGGCTGAAAACGCCTTGAGGACCCCGAATGCCAGCTGTTTTTCAGCTGAGTGCCAGCTTTCTTCAGCTGAGCGCTTTGGTAGCTGTGATATTTCAGCTGCGAGCCGGTTGGTTGCTGTGGTAATGTCCCGCCCCTCCTCCACTGTGATTGGACGGCCGTGTGAGAACTGACATTGACGAGCGGAGCTTTTCTCCCAAAGTTGAATCTCTTTCAACGCTCGACGCTCAGCGCCGCGCGGAAAAACCGCCGAGCGCCGGTTTTCAGCGCGGAAAAAACCCGCTAGCTTCTGGCTTATTTGAAAAGCGCCGAGCTTCCATTGGAAACAATTGAAAACATGCGCCTGCCGCGGGTGTAAACGTTTTGGTGCACACAACCCCAAATCCAGTTTTCAACGATTTTTCCGTCCTGAGCGAACAGAGTTGAAAAATATTCAATTTTGGGTGAAAAGCTCAGCTCATTTATTAGGGGTTTAACGATTTAACGTGCTAATGCGCGTTTTCTCAATTAATGAATTTGAATGAATTACGGTGAAATCCCGGCACATCTGAACGCCAGGGTGCGCTCTCATTCAGAAACTCCCTTTTGCACACAGAAGAAGTAGCATTACAAACACTATTCCAGGAAATGTCTGCAGGAATATTTCTATCGCTGTTCTTCCAATTGTTTCAGGTATTTTCATGATAATAAAGAATATTATGAATGATTTTGTTTAATGAGTGTTGCTTTTTTAAATGCACGTTATAAACGACTCAGACTCATAATGATTTTAGATTGAGAAGGACTTCCTACTGACCAAATGCCGTAGTACACGCACAAGCTGTGCATGAAACAAAGAATCGCAGCCTTGCGGTTCAAAATCGAATTCAGACAGGCATTTTTAATGGTACACGTGATTTAACCGTTACATCCCTATCATTCATGTCAGTTCTGACATGGCCGTCGAAGTGGAGAAGGTGCGGGACAAATATCACAACAACCAACTGGCGCATCGTACATCAATAAACAAAATGATAAACAAAGCAGAAGTATCACAGCAACCAAAGCGCTCAGCTGAAGAAAGCTGGCAGTCGGCGTCCGCTAGGCGTTTTCAGCCGCCTTTAAAAGCTTTGGTGTGCACACCCCCTAACATGTGCAGTAAAAAGAAATGCAAAAAATTGCATAAGTTTTGCTTTTGTAAAATAACAATTAGTAGAACTTTAAGCCAAGTGTGTCGTGAAACATAACATTGATTATTTGTAATGGATAAAGGTAAAAATGTAGAAGATTGTTATGGTGTCTCTGTACATTATCAGCTATATGATGGGGGTAAATGTGTACTGCTCATCACAACTCTTCACTGCAGGTAAGACAAGAAGCGGAGAGGGGTGCAATAAACCACTGAGGGTTTAGGATAAAGATCCTTATTCGGGATATTCTGTCTAGGGTTTATCCAACATACATATAAACTATGACACAGTACACTCTTAATCCTAATAAGTCCCTTGGGGTCAATCTTACCCCAAAGCCACTTTTCTTTAGTTTAAAAACATGGTTCCCTTCATGAAATGAATGGGATTTGCAAAAAAAAAAATTTTCTTTTTTTTTCACACAGACACACACACACTGACATTCATTCAAATTTCAGACATTTCAAAATGCATCAAAAAGTACAAAAAATGATACTATTTAAAATAATATTTATTTTTAATATCCTTTCTAATGTTTATATAAACATAAATTCACAAAACGTTTCACTAAAGTAGTGATGTTGAGCAGTTGGCCACATCCAGTAAAATGAATGGGTCTCAATGGGCATCTGCTGGTCGAAATGATTTATTTCCTAAACAGTAATTCTTTTATGTTTTTTTTTCTAAACACCAAATGGCGAATTCTACACATAACATCTAGATCAATATCTAAGAATAATTGTATGTGATTTTTTTCATAAAAATTTTATATTTTACAAGTAAGCTAATGGTGTAGTTGAGGAATTGAGTGGTAACAGGTTTAAAAGTACTTCATATGTCCCAAAACACAGCATTAACGTATAGATGGGAAGTAAACAGAAAAATTGACATATTATTTGTATCATTAAAAATGTATATCTTTTTTGTAATCACTCTTTTAATTTCTGGGGTCATTTTTACCCCCAATGAACTCTAACGTAGACAGGAAAATAGGGGCTTATGAGGGTTAAGTAAACTATACTCTGTTGTTTCAATGGTTTGGTCAAATATAGACATTTTCAAAGTTAATTCAACCCAACCTTTGGGTTTGTCTGTATTTTACTTAGTCGTGGGCTGAAACAACCCAGAATCTTTCAGAGCGTAGCTGGAAAATGTGTACCTTGTTTTTCCAGCAAAACTGCCCTGTTTTGAATGACATCAGTTTTAGCAGCATGTGTTTTTGGGATTTTTTGAGAGATCTCTGCTAACAAAGCGAGGTCTGTGAGACGTTTAGTCATTTAAGTGTGTAATGCATGGCCCATGATTTGGAAATGAGTGGAATGTGTGTGCATTGTGTGTAGGGGGATTGTTTTGACTTTGGCTAAGGACCGATCAGATCTTCTTCTTCAAGGTTCGACATACTTAGGCAGTCACTGATTTTATAAGTGTGAGTTATCATGGGAACTTGCACAAGGCTGGATTTTCCAGAGACCACAGAACGAAGATCAGTTGGATCATATGTACAGTATGTGTGTGTGTGTGTGTACCTGTGAAAGGTATCCAGATGCCTTTGTTTAGGCTCTTCAGCCACTCCTCCCCCTGACCGCAGCTGTTTGACAAGAAGAAATATGAACCAGGACTAACCAGCACATCCCTGTTTCCTCCTGATGGAGAGATGAGAAAAATAAATGGAGATAAAAAAATATTTATAGAAATTACAGTATTACTGGCAGCTGTTTGCTGGCTGTTTGGTTCCCAGAATGCTTTGCTTCAGGCTGTTATTTTATATCTACTTTATTTATTTACTTATTTAAGGCATAAATACATACATTTTTCAAGTGCTTTTATCCAAAGCAATTCTTAGTACAGTGCATTCGAGGTTACTTGTTTGTTCCCACTAAATTAATATTAAATTTTCATTTTAGTTTTTATTAAAATGAATACACAATTGTATCCGTTGAGGGCAGTCATACTAAAAAGAGTGTCCTATACTTCTAGTTAGTGTGTAAAAAATCTCTGTTGGCCCTTAATGGTGCCTGCGTCCTTCAAGTCCATCAGTGAGCAGACTGGAAGACAGCCTGAGATGAATTGGATGACCATTTCTTATCTCTAACAACCACAAGAGTTCAGCAAGACAAAAGGAGAGAATCGATTTTCATAATTTAATTAAAAACTTGCCGTTTTTCTCCTTCATACTTTTCCCTGAGACAATATTAATCACAATATGGGTCTTGGTCACAATTAAAGCATGTCCCAGATTCCACTCACATTTGCTGGCGGAGTGCTGTAATTAATTTTAAAGAGGACACTTTCGGTAACAAGACGAGAGCTGTAAAATCCAGCTAAGTGGTTTATCAATACCGAGCCCTCGGCAAGGCTGGCTTTTCCAATAATGTTATTAAAAGGAGAGCATTGAAATGCCACGATAGGCCATTTGACAGATTCAGAGCGCGGTGACCGCCACAATGGACACCGATGCTGATCTTGCATTTACATGAGTATCCCATAATGGTTAACAGATTTCTCAGCAACACTAATTGTCTTTACTTTGACTCTCTCGAGCACATTTGGCAGTCATTGTTAAGGGTGCAAGTAATTATTGTCAGTGATATTTGGACATTATTCAAATACATGTATGATCTTATCCACAACATTGTCATGGCTTCAGTAGACTTAAGAATAAAAAAATCGGTAACACTTTACAATAAGGTTCATTAACTAACATGAACAAATCGTGAGCAATACATTTGTTACACTATTTATTATTCTTTGTTGATGTTAGTTAATAGAAATAAAGCTTTTAATTGTTTGTTCATGTTAGTTCACAGTGCATTAAATTACGTTAACAAGATTTTAATAAAATATTAGTAATTGTTGAAATTAAGATTAACAAAGATAAATAAATACTGTATAAGTGCAGTTAACTTATGTAGTTTACTAATTGTAAAGTGTTACCAAAAAATCAGTAATGATAATAGAAAAACAACACTTTAGTCTCGCGTCATGCAAAGTTTAAGACAAATCAGACCCTTAACAACTTGTAGTTTTAATACTAAATTATTCCAAATGTGATGGTTGTTAGTCTACTACCAAAGATTTAGGAAAATTACAGTTAGTACAGAATAGAGCTGCACGATTAATTTTGAACTGTAAAAGAAGGGTTAATATCATAAGAATGCACAAAGATTTAGGTTGGTTAATAGTGAAGGATAAGGTAATTTTTTCTTTGCTATGTTTTATAAGAAACATTTCAGTATCGAGAGACCCAAATGTATTGTACTCTAAACTCTTGTATAGTAATGTTAGTCATAATTTTAACACCAGGCATGCATTAAAGGGATATTTCCTGCTTCCTGTTTCAAAAACTAATGCCAAGCAACGGACTGTAATGTATAGAGGAATGAAAATATGGAACGAATTGCCATCGGATATTACATGTGTTTTATCAAGTAAAATGAGGTTTAAAAAAGCTTTAAAGAATTATTTAATGGTACAGTATTCAATAAATTGCTGATTGTGATGTTTTGGATGAATATAGGGTTTGTATATTTTTATTGTTTTTATTTTTTTTATATATTTTTTTATTGTCATGTATTAATGTAATGTAATGTAACTTTGTTTTTTACCAGGAAGAATAGCCACTACCTTGATAATGGCTAATGGGGATCCAAATAAATAAATAAAAAATAAATACCTGGTCTACGAGAAGCATGGAGATTTAGTGTTTGTCTGAACAATCCCAAAATTCACTTCTTGGTTTTTTTTGTCGCCCACCATCACATAACATCAGAACGGCTATATTTTTTTCTCAGCTTTAATGCGTTCTAACATTATAAAAAATGAAAGTGAAATCTATTTACACAAACCACTTTAATTGGTGAAACTTAAAATTAAGTTTTGTAAACTTAAAGTGAGAAAATTAATGTTGAAACAAAATATTTTTTAGGTGTTACCAATTAAAGTTTATTTATTTATTTCCACTTACATAAAAAAATGCGATAATTTACTCAACCCAGTGTCATTCAAGTTATTTATGTCTTTCTTTGTTTAGATAAGGAAAAATATGTTTTTTGAGGAAAACATTGCATGCTTTTTCTCAATATTTTAGACTTAATTGGACCTCAACAGTTTACGGTTTCAATGCAGCTTCAAAGGGCTCAAAATGATCGCAACCAAGCCATAAAGGTCTTATCTAGCAAAACCATCGTCATTTTCTCCTAAAAAAATATGCACTTTTAAAGCACATCTTCTCTTTTTGCGCTAACCATGTGATGCACCAGGGTAACCTTACGTATTATGTAATCATGTTGAAAGGTCACGTGTTACATATGTGAAACGCACATTTGGGGACCATTTTAAACAATAAACTGACACAAAGACATTAATTACTATCATTTCACAGACAACGTCTGAATGGTCCTCTTTCTACACACTTGTAAACACTGGTGTGTAGTTTCGCATATGTGAGCTTTCTATGTGATTACGCAATACGTAAGGTCGCACTAGCGCGAAAGTACCAGTTTTTTTTTTTTTTTTTGTAAAAATGAGGGTCTAGATAAGACCCTTATGCCTCGGTTGGGATCGTTTAGAGCCCTTTGAAACTGCATTGAAACTGTAAACTGTTCAGGTCAAAAAAGTCCACTATATGGAAAAAAAATCCTGGAATGTTTTCCTCAAAAAACTGAATTTCTTCTCAACTGAACAAAGAAAGACATAAAAATCTTGGATGACATGAGGGTGAGTAAATTATCAGGATTTTTTTTATGAAAGTGGAATATTCACTTGATCCAACTTAAAAAAAATGTTGTGTCATCTATCAGCTTTCTCATTAAAAAGCACTTCAAATTATTGTTTATTAATGATAATTTCCCCTGATACTCATGTCTGTTTATTTGGATGCCTGATATATCCAACTCTCTCTATCATTTACATTTATGTATTCAGCAGACATTTTAATCCAAAGCGACTTAACATGCTGTGCATCACAAGATATACATTATTTTTGTCAGCACTTGTGTTCCCTGGGATCAAACCCATGACCTTCTGCACTGCTTATGCTATCTGATCTATTCAGGAAGGTTATGTAAAATCTAGATCGGTCATGTGTTACCCATCTTGAGACGCATGCTATTTACAGAAAATCACTTCTTGGAGGAAATCTTTCTTTTATATATGAAGAGTTCAGATGCAAAAGCCACTAAATGTCAAAAATTAGAATGTAACCCAATGCTCTCGACACATACTATACTATACGTTCATAAAATGCTTTCGCATCAAATCTGTTTAATCCCACCCAAAGGCCATTCCGAAATACAATTTTTTCAACAAGAAATTATTAACAAGAAATGAACCCTTTGTATAATTTTATATGTTTACATTTTCCATCTTTTTTTTGTGGTATCTTCAAATTTCAGCTATCCAAATCTAAAATTGTATTTTTTTCTCTTTTGTCATCTATACAGCATTTTACATTTCTTCAACACCACCAAAGTTTTCAAAAAGTTAACAGTATCAGATTGAATATACAGAATCATCCATATTTGCTCTATGAAGAGCCAGAAGTGAAAGAAAGCACTCGCACTCGCTCACCTTTCTGTGCAGAACTGTTGTACTTCCAAGACTTGAAGCAGGTGAGTCCCATCCTGCAGGTGGATCTCTCTTAAGATGCCTCAGGTCCTCTATTGACATGCATCATCATGGGTCCAGGGCTCAGGCTGCCGCTAATCAGTGAGGGCTGGCCACGCCGGCGGCATCCCTGAGCACAGGCTCCCGACCACTGCCATGGCCCGAACCAAATCCCCATCTGTCTCTCTACCCATATCTCCCTCCTGATCCATCTCATCAATAAAGCCCCAGCCCTATCCCGTTGGCAGTCGCTTTGCTGGGGAGATGGGCGGGGCGTGGACCTTCTGCGGCAGACTGTTGTGGACACACATGCATACACACACACACACCTCAGCATCCCTCCGGCAACTGTAATTACTTCAGTACAGTATACCATCTTAGGCAGCCAGGGCCAATTTCCCTAATGCATCTACCCCACAAACCCCCCCTCCTCCTTCCCACAGACTAGACCCGCATTTGGTTTAATGGCCATCGGTGTGATTGGCCCTCGCCCGCACACAATGACTCAAAGACGTAAGTGTGTGGCCGGCAAGTTAAACTTTTGAACCATCCTCCATTAAGCTAAGAGGAGCCGCTCTCTCTCTCTCTCTCTCTCTCTCTCTCTTATTCTTCTTCTCTTCCATCTGCCCTCTCTCTCCTTTTCTCTCTCTTTCCTTTGCTCTGCGAGCCAGATTTATGATTCCCGCTCTGGCAGGATCTCAGGCATATATTGATCCTGATGAAAGAGCCTCACTTCATTTGGCAAGAGGAATGAATTTTTTCAGTAGGCTTTACACATTCCATCAAGTCTAGTAGACGTAGCTTTTATGATGTGACCACTGACTTGTCATGAATTCCCAGACACCGAATACACAATACAAACCCAATACATGCGTCTTTCTTACAAATATAGGCTTTACAACTTAATGATATCATAAGAGTTGGAGGAAAAGTTGAATTCCTTTAGTTTGTTTGTCTAATGTTTACTGAGGGTGTTATTTAAAAGAAATACTTATCCATGTTCCTAATTCTGTTAAAGGGATAGTTCACCCATTGTTTACTCACCCTCATGTCTTTCTTTGTCCTTTAGAACCCAAATGCAGATTTTCAAAACAGAGTTTTTCTGGTTACTATGGAAGAGGATGGCGACGCCTCGTCAATCTTCAAAAGAACCCAAAATTGTTCTATAGCTCCACGCATAAGTGTCCTGAACTAAAATATAATCCATTATGTGTTCACTTTAAACTAATGTGCCAACAACTGCAATATTCACAACAAGAAAGTAGTAGGAGTAAATGTCTTTAGGAAATATATGATACAATTGAAGTGGAGTTATCTTAAAGGTGCAAAAGAATGCTTTAGGAAGTGCAGAAATTATTACCTTATTTGAATTGAAAGAGTCATGAATAACAATGTTGAGCTCTGATTGGCTGTTTCTCAGAGCAGCTCCTTCAGAAGCTCTGTGTTTGTGCAAACAGACCTTATGTTTGAGTCTGTATCAGATGAAGATAAAGATATTAAAGGGGACGGAGAATGAAAAACCATTTTTATACTTTTTCTTTGTTGAATAATGGTAGTCTACCCACATTCACAAACATACAAAAAGTGCTAGACATGCTAAACATCTCAGTCTCAGAGAAATTCCTCTTTTAGAAATGTCAGCCAGAAAACGGCCCAATCTGAAAAACTGATGCTTATGACATCACAGGCATCTCACTGCCCCTCCACTTTAAAATAATTGGCTACATTTTTTGAGTGGCAGGAAAGTCAGCCAATCAGTAATGAGATTGCAAGTTAAGCCAGTAGGGGGAGCCAAATAGGTGCAAAACCACTTGTTTAAAATCCCCCACCCTAATAGAGCTATCTGAGAGAGGTTTTTAGGAAGCTTCTAAGGCATTACAGACCCAAACAAAAACAAAAATTGTCTACATGTCACATCACAGAACAAGGATAAATACCCCGTTCAATCATTCTATGTCACCTTCAAGGAATAGTTAATTGTTTGGAGATTGTTATTAGATGTTTCTGAGTGGTAAGTATGGACTAGGGTTGCCAACTATCCCGGATTAGCCGAGACGTCCCGTATTTTAAGCCTAATTTATTTATTTGTCCTGTACGGTACGTCCCGTGTCCCGTTTTTTGACTGTTACGCTTGATCTAACCAGTGACTGATACAACAGGCTTCGACTTCTTGTGGCGCCACAACGACAGGCAGATAACATCAAAATCCTGCGAGAGGGATTCGAGAAATCCTACAGAAGCCAGTATCGAAATGCTCTCACTGTACTTTGATGTCATCCACTGTCAGCACAAGCAGCAGCTGTGCTGATCACGACACCTTTTATCCAATCACAGATCCCCAGCACATTCAGTATACAAATAATACGATTTTATGTTTGCTTTTTATATAGTCCGTTACTAAGCTGTTTGTATAAGATCGGCATAGTTACAAAGTTTGGTCTCAATTCTGAAGAGATCACTGATCCAGACCTGCCTGAAACGTATCAATCTGAAGGATTTCATCATTTTCAACTTTACTAGGACATTTTGGCACTTCTGATTCGCACATACTGTAAGTGTGTTTTAATTTATGTTTTTGATGTTGACCCTGTAAGACGACCACATCTTATAGAATCTATGTTAGTTTAGTTTGTCACAAGATTAAAATGAAGGGGATAACGTTTTATTTACCTTTAGTGTGGGAGTCACAAGTGTTTTGTTTTAGACAGGAAAAGTTAATTTAATGGTTCAAAAGTAGCCTTACTGTGTTAAAAGTAGGGTACTTGCTGTAAATTAACAAACTATTAATAAACCTACCATGTATGTTCCCAGGGCATAAGAGTTATAAATTAATATTTAATTAGAAGATTAGCTATCATTTTGACAAATGGCTTAAATACACTGTATACAAAACCATATATGCATTTTCGTTTTAGCATTGTACCTAATTTAAGGTTGGGGCGTACAACTCGACTGTAACGTCACAGCTGGTGTTATGTTGAGATTGGCTGGTTTTCCAACGGTCTTTTGTATGCACGAGGTTTACATAAGAAGGAGAAAACAATCGTGTTTGAGGCTCAAGCAAACTGATCTCACAGAAAGTCATGTTATAGTCATGAAAAATGTATTAATTTATTTTTGTTCATGGCATGAATTTCAGCTTTTATCCTCCTTGAGCACGGATGTCTTTTTCGTGTCATTTGATGTATTGTTTTCTCATTGTTTTTTCGTATTTTCTTACCATTGTCGCTTGGGGTTGGGGTTAGAATCACTTTCTGTTATTTAGGCAACCCAAACCCGAACTTCAGGCGTGAATAGTTTAGCTACATGCAGATAACTATCAAAAATCTGCTTATTGTAGAAAACTATTTTCATGCATTTATAGCAAATCAATAAACCGTCTATGCAGACAACTGCGTTTAGATGGGACTTGGAGATTTGTCAGGTTTCTCGCAGGTAGTGACGTCATCGCCTGTAGTACATAATAGTCGTTTAAAAAGCAGACGGCATATCTGTCTTAAGCTATACTTACGCAATTTTGTATAATTATGCAAAATCCAATATCCGCCATGTTATTCTGTCATCTTTTCTCACTTTTTTCCCAAAACGCAATAAACGCCACTCCTCCTTTTCTACAGAATGCAATAAATCCGCTTCACACATTACAGCGCACCATTCCATGCAATGTAAACAAACAATGGTGGCGCATTGAGTACACAGAATTTTAGTTTTCCTCATCTACTTTATACTCCGTGATCAACAAATAAACAAAAACAAAATAATACTTTAATAGCATTGATAAACCTGTGATGTTTTTTTGTAACGGGAAAGAAACGTAAGCCATTAACATCTAATAATTTATGCGAGAGGCACCCGGGAGACGGGTGCTTGTTCTCCCAACAGCATCTAGCTTCTCTCTGGCTAACACATTGATCCCAGGGGATCTTATGAGAAACTTTACATAATTTTACTCAAAGTCAACGAAAATCGAGCAGGACCAAAACATTTTACAGCTGATCGCTGTCAACATGTTAAGCGACAACGTCAAGTATAACAGCAGCAATGAAAGTGTTCTTAATATGACAAAGTGTTTTCATTAATCTCATTAATGTTTATTTTTTAATCAGTGTATACCACTAGTCAACTAAATGTATATAACATGGCAAAGATGAATGCACATTTATATAGGCGATTGATTCAATAGATTTATAGCATTTTAAATAACAACTTAAAAATAATCAGTTTTTATAATAAATCTTTGAAAATCAAGTTATGGATTTGAATTTTTTATGTTATTATAAAATAAAGATGCTATGTGAATGTTTGTAACAGAAAATAGTGGTTTTCATCTTGTCACTTTCTTGGTATAGAAAACACGTTTTTACCCAAATTTGTCAAAATGGATTTATTGCGTTTTGGAACCAAACTCTTCATCTCTTCTCGTGTCTGCAGAACCTGTCAATATAACATCAGTTGTTATTTTCCATGTTTCTCTGGCAACTGCTTTAGTCGAGCGGAGACTTTTATGCGTTACTTTGCACTTACTTCCGCGTGTGACGTTTATCTTTCACACACATGCGCACATTAACAAAACCGAGAGAAAGCGGGTTAAGGTGTTTACATGCAACGCGTAATCGGGGTAATGAGCAAAAAACTACCTGTGCCGATCGATTTTTGCTTACACCGTTTATGGGCTTTCCCTTTTTTATGGGTTTTACGGTTTTCATGACCCCACGTGTTATTACCATAGACTGTAAAAAAGATGGACGACGCCTGTTCGCTCTCTTCCATTGGTGAAAAGTGAAGCCGCCAGTGTCCCGATATGGCGCTGACATCTTGGGTCTTGAGTCTGCGCAATAGCGATTTCGGGACCAGTCCTGCGCAGTAGTGAGCAGGAAGGGAAGCCGCGAAGTCAAAACCCCGCCCTCGCTCTCGTAGAATGCGCTTATCACACGATATCACAGCTGTCAATCATGACGTGACACCACCGTTTTTATATCATTAAATAACTAACTAAACACAAACCTATTTTAAAAACAAACATTTGAATTTACATCAGCGTGATAAAAACTACAGTAAATGACAGAAACCAGCTTCAGAAAAAAGATAATTGAAGTGTAATTAATTTTTTTAGTTGGTCTCAAGTCCCATTGAATAACATGGGGAGGCGGGGTTTATGACATATACTAGGACCAGTCACTGGGGGGCGATCGAGGCGTTTTGGCTTCGCTTTTCAGGGCTTGTGCGGCACGCTTGGTTATTACCAGTTTATTAAGCATAATCGTCGTAAGACAGAAAAGAAAGGCGTGCCACAGACACGAAAAACTATTCATAGAAATGAAAAATATTTTCTTGCTCAAGGCACGGAAAAAGCAGAATTTCAAATTTTTCATGAATTGTGACTATAACACGACTTGCCGTGAGATCATGTTGGGCTCATAATATGTCATTCGATGTACAGAGCTCGTATTACTCATCTATGTCTAGGTAAATACAGTTTTACATTCTACGACACCTTTAACAATTTTGAGTCCTTTTGAAGCTTGAAGGGTTTTTCGGGTACCATAGCAGTGGATGGTGACGGCCTCAGTTACCATCCACTCCCATAGTAACCAGAAAACCAAAAACAACACTTTTAAAATCTGTATTTGGGTTCTGAAGAACAGAGAAAGACTCAATGTCTGTGAACAAAGTTTTCATTTTTATGTGAACCATCTCTTTATGACTTAAAGTCTTATCTGGCTAATGATGAACCTGCAGCAACCAGTTTGAATCAAATCTGCAGTGTCAAATCGCTTTTGCAGATCTTGTTAGAAATGACTTTCTGTCTGTTGTAAAGAAGTTGGGATGTGCAAAGACTTCTGTGACCTGTGTAGTACAGTAACTGGGCAGATTTCTGTCCACTCGTGACCACAGTCCAATTATCACTAAGAGCTTTCCTCTCTTCTTGTGTCAATACACACGTTACACATTTTTTGTGCTGACCAAAGGCTCTTCAGAAAATGAAACTTGTCAAACACACACAACTTACACACCACGGCGTCTCCATCTTTACATGCGCCCACACAATTCATCAAATGACAGGCCTGTCTTTTAACTGAAATTGAAATGGAGTGCAGTAAGAAACTTGAATTGTGATTGACATGGCCCTCGTTTTAATTTACATAGAAGCTCCCGCTTCATTAATATTAATCTGACAGATGCTTCATCTGACTTTGTCGGGAAGAGACTTAAATTTGTGCTGTATTTACTTATACCAAATTATTGTCATCTTTTGTATTCTTATTTGTGTTTTGTATCTCTATGGCCTTGTACATGATATATTTTTGTTAATTGCAAACAGTTTCTGCCCTCTACAGTCTGAAGCACAAAATAACACTTAACAGGTTCAAATTCCAGTGTACCGTGGGAGGGACACTGCATTATTTGACAAAAAACTTCATTGAATAAAACAAAAAGCGTAAAATGAAAGCTAACATTTTTGTGATTTGAATGATGTAAACCGTTTTAAGATAATAACATAAATAATAACGCTGTCGTTTTCATTTTATAAATAAAATATCATCTTTTTAAAGCTACAGAAGTGATTTTTATTTTGCCTTCTGTTGTTTCATTAACATAATGACACAAACATATACAGATTTCTTAAGGATACTACCACTTTAAGATCAAATAAGCACAGATACACATTTGATTCCTTTGTGAACTGTTTGCATTTGCTTTTTAAAACATAACTCGGTGGTTCTCAAACTGGGGGCCGTGGCCCCAATTTTATGACATTTTATAAAAAACTATTTATTTATCATAAATTCTGTGTAATGAAACCTCAGAAAAATAAAGGCTAATAACCAACAGCAATACATTGTATAATTTAATGTTTTCTTTAATTAAAATGATACGTTTAAGAATGTTTTTTGTCATACATTTTCTTTTGGGGGGCAGCGAAGGGATACACCGTACCCAAGGGTGCTGCACGCCGATAAAGTTTGAGAACCACTGACATAACTGACTGCTTTTATGAGAAAAAGAGTTTAAAAATGGCTTTATTGTTAACATTTGCAACATGGAAATGATAAACTTTCTATATAAATATTTCTGAATGATGTGTATTTGAGCGATTATTATAATTATGCTTGATTTCTTTTGCTTTAATTTCGTGCCTCTTCTGACTGGGTGGCTCATTGCCACCCTGGCGCTTTTGTAGCCTCGCCGACACACTGTGCGTTCATCATGCTGAATTTCTGACACGGTCAGAAAACTATCGTAGGCTATATCTGGACGCAAGACCGGGAAAACGGCCATCTTGGAACCTCTCTCATTGTAAGAGTACTGATTAAGAACCACAATCACAGAAATTGCCACGATTGTTTCACGATGACAATCTTTCGACTGACACAGCCAAAATCGTGCCGTGTATTCTGGGCTTTAGATTGTTTTTATAACAAGTATAACAAATATTTTTAGCCATGCCAAACAAGAATATTAAAAAAAAAAATTGGGTTTAAAGTGTGAGTGAGGAGGCTTCAAATATTGAAGTTAACAAAGGGGAGGCCTTGATGACAAAAAGATCCACTTATTCAAAGTATACTTTTTGACAGTACAAGCACCGCAATCTACAAATTCAAATGTTAGATTACCACACCACCTATCCGTTATTGGTGATAAAATACATTAAAGCCCCCAAAATATGGCATTAAAATTATAAACTGTATTGTTATGTACTGGTCTTGATGTTGAAGTTAATTTCACCCTCATTAACGCAGAGCTTAAGAAAATAAAACCCTAAAGACAAATTACAAAAAAGAAACCAAAACAGAGTTTTTTAAATCATAAAAGTTTATTTAAAAATAAGCATAGAGGAATTTGCCCGGTATTTTTAAACGGATAATAAATATGGACAGAGGTAATGAAGCAGTCGGTCATAAAGCAGACTGATACAGTCAGCAGCAGTCTCCCTGGGAGTTGTAATGTTCAGTATGTGTCCTCTTAATATTAATTTCTCAACTTTTTTCCTAGTGGGTTAAAGAAAGGATGTCCAATGGCCTGCTCCAGCGTGATCCGTTTGGATGCGTCATATTCCATCATCTTCTGGAGCAGGTCAAACAGCAGCTCATGATCCGGAGTTTTGCAGGACATGTATTGCTGAGAGAGAAACAGTACATTTTATTTTCAGACTTGTGTGTTTTCATCTTTAATTTGGGAATATGCATTTCGGCATGTAAAAGGCATATGCTTCAATACCACAGTGAACAAAGACCCTTACCCTTAGCGGTTTACAGTGTTTCCTCACGTATCTCCCAGCCGAGCTGTGTTCATCCCAGTCCAGTTTGTCATGATGCACATAACGCCGCTTCCTGAGAACAAATCAGATTCAACTTTCAGTTAATCATTCACTTCATTAAGACGACGCATGTAGAATAAGCAAAACCAAATCTCATTTTAAGACGCACCTTGTTTTCTGGAGAAGGTGTTTGGGTATTGGTCCTAGAACCCTTTCCATCATGGCCAGATGCTCCTTACTGTCATGAGTCTGATAAAGAAGAAAAGCAGTGATTCATCAAATATGCTGCATTTTAGATAACACCACAGGGTTGGTTTCATAGAATAATGTCATACCTGAAACAACGTCAATCCCAAATAGTACTCGATCAAGATGCAGCCTAAACTCCACACGTCACACGACTGGTTCCAGCCCAGCTCTAACAACAGATTGCATCGTTTAGTAACAGAAATAACACCACACATCATACATCTATTTAAAGAGGATTTTACCTAATATAACTTCTGGAGCTCTGTAATGGCGAGTTGACACCACAGAGGTGTGATGCTCATGGTCATATGTAGCATTGCCAAAGTCCACTACTTTCACATCCAACTTTCTCAAGTTCCTCTCATCTCGCTTCTATAACATAACAGTAGTTATAATAAGACAGCACTCTTAGCTATAGGTCTCTTTTAGACATCCATGCTGTAACTCACCATCTTGGAGTTATATTCAATGTCATAGGTGGAGTCCACGAAAAGAATGTTTTCAGGTTTAAGGTCAGTGTGTGTCAGCTTATTCAGATGAAGAACTAAGAGCAAAAAAACAGTGATTTATTTGTTAGTAATGAGTATTTTAAGATTGTAATTCCTGATTATACATTACTTTGCATCCTTTATACAAACATTTCCAATGGTGCAAGATTCACTTTATAGTTTTTAGGGATGCAACAAAAGGAAAATTCTTGGTCAAAGCAAAAAAATAAACACAAAATGAAAGACCAAATACAGAACATGTTTTTTTTATTTACCCAATTATTGTGCCAATTTTATAACCATTACATATGTTGCATTTTCAGAATGTCAATGAACTGTTTTTAACATTTCAGCAGACATTAAAAGGGTTTTTTACGAAGGGTCTTTTCTGATCAGAAAGCCGATTTGTTTAAACTGTTCAATTTACATTCGGCCACATTAATGTTTCTTGGCTAAACTGATATCAATCCCATTTTCTATTTTCCTGCACAATCCTACATATTCATTACTTCAACTTAAGAAACTTGGGACGACACCTAAACCCGGAGTGTAGTCTATTTTAAGTGTACGCAAACGCACAGCCTTTACTTCTAGCTTTTACAACAAAAAGGCAGCACTTATGTTGAGCAGTGGATGCGCATGCCACGTGTGCTTGCTCAGTTAGGGTCAAGAGGGAAAGACGGCGAAAGATTGACAGGAGCATGACAGAGCCCTGCTGTCTAGAAAAAAAATGCTTTTGTTAATAAACGTTTTATTTCTCGTTTAATATAAGCGTGTTTATCATTGTAGGACTATCATCTACAAGGAGTCTCTCGCTCTCCCTGCTTGTGCATTTAGCAGAGTTCTACGTAGCTATGTGCAATCTTAGTGAGTAATAGTATGTATGAAAGGTTCCTATCAGGATTCACGCCCCACCATAGCATCACAGAATCTTACTCAATAGACTAGAAAACTATGTTGGCATCAGTGGTCAGGCATTAGCCTGGTTTAGATCGTATCTAACCAACCGCTATTACTTGGTTTATGTAAATAAGGAAAAGTCATGCCACTCTCAGGTTAAATATGGTGTACTGCAGGGATCAGTTCTAGGCCCTATCCTTTTCTCGTTACAGATGTTAGCTCAGGAGACATTATCAGGAAACATACGTTTTCACTGCTATGCAGATGATACCCAGCTTTACATCTCCTTACATCCTAGCGAAACCCACCAGATTTCTAAGCTAACAGACTGTATTAGTGATATTAGTGACTGGATGGCAAATAATTCCTTATGCTAAACTTCAATCAGACAGAGATACTTATTATTGAACCGAATCTCTTCCAACAAAATATGTCAGATTACAAGTTGCCCATAGACGGCTGCCCTGTTGTGCTATCTTCCACAGTCAAGAACCTATTTTTCGATAGTCATATCTCCAACGTCTGCCGCACAGCATTCTTCCATCTTAGAAATATCTAAAAAATACGCCATATGCTGTCTGCATCAGATGCAGAAAAGCTTATCCATGCTTTTATGACCTCTAGAATAGACTATTGTAACTCGTTACTCGGGGGATGTCACGCAAATCAGGTAAACAAGCTTCACCAGGTTCAAAACGCCGATGCAAGAGTGCTTACTCGATCTAAGAAGTATGACCACATAAGCCAAATTTTGGCATCTTTACACTGGTTACCACCTAAATATCACATACATTTTAAAATATTACTAATCACCTACAAAGCCTTAAATGGCCTGGCACCTTTGCATCTTCAATAATTCAGAATACAATCCATCATGTTCACTGCGGTCGCAAAACTCTGGTCATTTAATTATATATCAAAATTGTCTAAAGATGGTAGATCATTTTCCTACTTAGACCCTAAGCTCTGGAATGATTTACCCATCAATGATGCCCAGCCGATGTCTGCCCAGTGACCACTGCTCACTTCCCATTTAATATATATATACACACATGTATATTAGAACTCTACTTTATATGTTACATTATTACTACGCTTGCTAGTACAGTTTTATCTTAGCCACTGTACTCTGCAACTTTGTTGTCCACTGATGTTTCTGTGTTTTCTTCTGCTTTTAATTATGTAAAACAATTAAACAATTGTGAAAAGCGCTATATAAATAAAATTGACTCGACCGTGGATCATAATTGCCAAAGTGTCTTTCTCATACACTGCATGTTGTTTAGGACGTCTTGATTTTAAATGATAAATGAAACTTGTAATGCTGCTACATTTGTGAAGCGTGTGCACCTCCCACTCTGCATTGGTTGCTATCGGATTGCGTCTTCAAAGACGTCATTGTTTAGTAAAATGTATTTGGTCTTTTCACTTGTTCGGCCGAACACCAAAAATTATTTTTTGCAATTATCAGCAGAATCATGTTGTTTGCCAAACATTCAGTGCATCCCTAATATTTTTCAAAAAATGTACACCGGCTTATACTCACAGTGCACAGCTCTAAAGATCTGATGTGCCATGGGTCTGATCTGGTCCACCGAGAAAGGCATAAATCCATTTTCTTTAAGGAAGTCATATGTGCTCAGTCCCAGCAGCTCAAAGGCTATGCAGATGTGACCATGGTGATCAAACCAATCCAGCATATGAACACAGGCACTGAGAAAGAACAAATGATTAGTCCAAAAATGAAATGTACATTATTTAATTCACAAACAAATCATAATAAATAAAAAAATCCACTCACAATTTATTTTCACTGTCAAGCGACTTTATCCGCTCAAGCGTGTTGACTTCTGATAAGGCTGCCTCGCGATAGCGCTCAATATTTTTGATGATCTTCAGTGCGACTTTGGCGCGACCACTGAAACCAGCAGTACAGGAACATTATGAGTTACAGGAACATTTGAACCTTTATCATAAACGGACTCAGGAATGCTTACTTTGAATGGTCAAGACACTCCACCACTTTTCCAAAGGCTCCTTCACCCAAAGTGCCTAAAATCTCATCTATGCACAGAATAAAGAGACGGTCATATGTAAACTTTGTGACAGCTACATATCATGGTACTGTTGTGAACTTGCACAAGTACAATTCATTTAACTTAGAGATTATTCATTAAGAATGAAATATTCACACATGATAGTTAAAATGTTCAAATGTCCCCTTTAATCCCCCAAGTGTAGCTTGATTTTCCCACTAACAGACAGTTATATAGAGAAAGTACAGACAGTTATATAGAGAAAGATTTGTGTTCTATACATCTTGATCTTAGCATGTCTCCATTGTGATAGACCAGGTGACCCTCGTCATCATCCTCAATACTCTTGGTTCTTTTCCTCCGATGACTTTTCTGGAGGAGGGGGAATGGGCACCATCATCATCATCACCACCATCATCATCATCATCATCACCACCAAACACCAGTCAGTATCAGGATCGTACGCGTCATTCAATCATTCAGCGAGGGGTGTTGATGAAGGGAGAGATTCGGACCCGTTCAGAACCCCGCACCAGGCCACGGCAGCAGCAAATTCAAATTCATCGCCACGCAACGGCACAGGGCCACCATAATGTGTGTTACAGAAGAAAGACATGGCAGCACATTTTCAGACAAGATACAACTTTCTTACAGCTAATTTTGTTCATGACCCTTATTCCATAAAAATAACCATTACTGAAGTTCAAATGAAAGAAACACAATTGCTTCTCTGACCACCCTTACTGCAGGTTCACAGCAGTTGGATTTCAAAAACATCACTGACTCTACAGTCATGAGCATGTAGTCAAAATGGCAAAGCAGGAATGCCAAAACAAGGTTATATAGCAGGAAAAATTGTTTACCGAGTTTGATCTGTGGTGGCGTGATCGCTGATGCTCTCTGCTGCTGCGCCTACTGCGTGCAGATGACTTGCTGTAGTTACGCTCATTATTCTCCCTCTCAGGCTCTCTGACCGAGTCCACCCGACTCCCATAGTCATCACGCCCCGGACTGGCCTCTCTGGCCCTGCGATCTCTGCACTCCAGCCTCTTGGCACCAATGTGACACCTGTCAAATACACAAAATAGGTGTCTGACAACAACATTTATTAAAACGTCCTTTTCACTTCAGTGCACCTTATTAACACCTCCACTGTGAGATGATGAATGCTGTAGGGTGATCCACTCGGTGCTGAAAGCATTAAGTGTCTTCTCAAAGGACACTTTATACTATAAGCAAGGTTATACTTAGTAAGAGCTACAAAAAACACGTTCAGAGAGAGATGATGAGTGGCAATTCTTTAACCTGTCAATGCGGTTAGTAGTAAATCTGTTTGAGAGATCTTGCATTCTCAATTTCAGAATGGACTGCCGGTATGTCATAACTTGACAACGGTGTAGAGCAACTGGAAGCCTTCATGATTTATATTATGACAAACCAAACCTTAGCAGGCAAAAAAAACAACAGATAATTTTCTCACCCCCATGTCATCAAAGATGTTTAAGAAATTAAGTTTTTTTTTTTAGGAAAACATTCCAGGATTGTTCTCCTTATAATGGACTTCAGTGGACCTCAACAGTTTACAGTTTCAATGCAGTTTAAAATGCAGTTTTTACTGCAGCTTCAATCCCAACCGGGTGATTCTCACGAAATTAGACTTATGAGGTGTCATGAAACATTTTGATAAAAAAAGTAAATGCAAAGTAAGAGTATCAAAATAAGAAGCATACATCTCTTTATGTACTATTTTGCACATGATTTCAAATGACATCATGCAAACTAGGGCTGAACGGGAAGGGAAACACGGTAAGCGCATGTAATAAACGTTTGACCTATCACGTTTAGTCCTGAAGACATGGTTTGCGCGTTCATGCTATTAGGCCAATCAGGGGAACCCCCAAGTCAGCTACGCTCAGATTGATTTGTGAGGTGTCAGTTGCGACGCTGTGCCTGTTAGCAAACACGATGGCGGAGGAAGGAGAGAAGAGTGAGGAAAATGTGTTGTCAGACGAAGACCTTGTGGTGAAAAGGAACAGCAACTCAGCTATATCATGGAATTATTTTGGATTAGGAGAGATGACGCCGCAAACACAGGTACTGTGGAAGCGGTGATTCACATATTGCGTCTATTGCGCACTCAAGTTCATTATTTCAAATGTAGGCGCGCAGTATGTGCGCTCTGGAACCGCCGTGGTCTCGACTCACACGCAGTGCGACGCGCTCGTTTTTTCCTGGCTGTTCAAAAACATTTAAACTTTTCAGAATGACACAAGCGCAGCGTGCAGATCATGTGACAATAACCTACGTGTCTAGCGTTTTCCACGCGTTTTTAGGCGCGACATGTGAATGGCCTCTAAAACATGAAAAAATATAAAATATTTATCGCAACTCACATCGTCATCCCAACATTAAACAATGTCATCGCACATCGCAACTTTTCCTCACATCATGCAGCCCTAATACAAACCAATTTGTTGTTTTTTTCCCACACTTAAAGGGGAACATTTTCATTACCGCAATGTGTCCATGATGGATTTGGGTTCTTTGACATGGAAATATTTATAATTAAAAAAATCTAAAAAAAATAAAAAGCTTCAGCGCATGTTATACTATAAACATTTACAATAAAGAAACATGTGGTATTTGGTGATCATTGAAGAGACAATAATAATGAATATAAATGTGTCCAAGACCAATTTTCTCATCCTCCGCAACAATTTTCAATCATTGTTTAAGCCCTCAAGGGAAAAAAATGTTGTAAGGGACATAATTGACTGTGACACTTATGATGGCTAACAGGTAAGCAGTTCTTATTTTACTCTCCAGATAAAAGTTTACTCTCCGTGCGAGCAGGGTGTGTCTCTAGCGGTGAGCGTTCGCGTGCTTTCTGTTTCTCAATGAATTGGGTCGGTGCGACGTGAAGCAAGTGTCACATTGTATCCTTCCATGTGTCTGAACTTGAGCAGAGTTTTACATAGAGGTGTTCCTGGAAGACCCGAGACCAGTGCGGTTCCGGGTTTATATTTTAAAAATGGTCAGTCGCGTCGGGGTCGGTCCTAGTTTAATTACTTCTGGTCTCAAGTGATTAATATTTTGTGTAAACCCGAGTCGATCCGCGAGCGCTACCGCACTAAAGCTCATGTGCAGTTTCGGCGTGTCTCCGGTTTCTATGGCGATCACAACTGGCTCTTGTTACGACCACGCACTGCATTTTCTTTCTCCCATTTTTTTTATAATCTTATTATTAATAAACCATATCTTTTCTAAAAAAGTTTCCACAGATATGGTAGCAAAAAAGCAATTCTGATGTCAAGCATTGCACTGAACGAGCAAAGCTCAAGCTGACTCAAGATATAAAAAACGCAAAGCTTTTAATCGGTAAGAGAGAAATAGAAATTATAACCATTATAACATTAATCACATTTATAATCTATAGGCCTAGACCTGCACTGTCTATTAATATAGTATACATTGTATATAATTGAGAATATAAAGGGGTCATGATTGCTTCATATATCAGTGCAAAAACAGTAAGTGTTTTTGTGGTGCTTTGACAAACAGTGTCAGCTTTGTTCAAAGAAAGTTTGGGGTGGTTAGATTAACGAACTATAATGTAAAATTTCATATTAATGTTCAATAAATCAAAGTATAGTCACATGTATAGTAGACCATTTTTTGTCGATGGGTAATGATTGTCCTTTTCACAAGCTACCACCACAAGTAAATTTTTAGATCTGTGGGAAACACTGCAACGTTAAAAAAAACAAGGCGGCATGTGGTTTAAAAGATGGCAAGTAAAATTAAAAGCACATCTGTATGCAATACAGTTTCATTATTGTTCATTATTATCCATAATATAATATAACTAATTTGTGCGACCAAATCATGTTTTGCGCCAGTAACTAAAAAAGTTAGTAGCGCAAGTGCCACCAGTGGAAAAGGTTAGTGTAGTTCCCTGCCTAAGCTCTAATGTCTACCATTTGCTTCAGGTATGTTATGCCAAAAAATCCACTAGATGTCAGAGTGTCAATCACTTGTGAAGCAAATCGATCAATTTTTGCAAGAAATTGAACTTTATTTAAAGCATTAACGCAGCTAAATAGGAAGTGCGCTTACGCTCCCGCTCTGTAGGTGGCGGCGGAGAGTATGGTTTGCAAACCGCAGGCAAAACCAGCCTCTTAGCGCCACCTAGAGAGCGGGAGCATAAAAGAGCACTTTATATGTTGCCAAGGTTCTGTGGACGCTAATAATGTTGTAAATAACTTTCAATATCCTGCAAAAACCGACCGATTTGCTTCACAAGCAGCAGTGGTGAGTAAATAAACAGCTAATTTTTATATTCCTTTTATTATACACTTAACATTAAATTAATCGTCCACTTTTAAGGTTTAAACTTTATATATATCTCACTTACTGGGCTGCACGCGATTCTATGCGTTGTGTAATATGTTCTGCGGTGTCTATTAAGTTAATATAATATCACATTAACCTTATGGAGCAATTTTGCTGTGTGGTTTGCATTCATTTTCATGCAATGTAACGTTATCTTAAAACAGAGAGCAATAAATGACGTGACAGACAACTGGTTGTCCAGTGCGATTCCATTCACACGCCACAGCTTCTCTGTAAATACGGTTGTGAAACCCGAAAAGTTACGGGTGTGAGGTCGGTTATAGAATGCGGTTGTCAACCCTGTAAATAACCGAACTGCGTGTGAACAGATCCGTCTTAAGGACTCAAATATAGGTTTGACAACCGTATTATGGTACCGTGTGAACGCAGCCATAGTTGAACCACTGCTTAATCTGAAAATATAATGTTTTATAATCCAGCAAAACACTTTTTGCCACATGTGATGCTAGTATTCTTAATGATAGTATTCAGATGAATTTTAAATGAGTGAGATTTGGTTGAATAAACTGTGTAGGCAAGTTTCACAAGTCAGTAACCTAATTGTTATGTTTAAGCCCGCTGATACCTTTTTGTTACACAAAAGGTAGATTTGTTTAATTTGATTCGAGAAAGTAAGGAGCTCTAATTAAAAGCTGGTCAGTTAAAGTAGTTCTTAAAACTTAATGGATATGTTTATGCAGTTGGCCACAAGTCACTCTAAAAAGGCTCAATTACAGTATCTGTCACCCTAATGCAACACTGCAAACAAGTCAGACAATATTAACACAGTCGTCTAATCCATCAATAACATTTAAACGCAAGCAGCATTCAAACAGTAAACAAACTCCATACTTTCATTTCATACATGTTGAAAGTGAAATTAAACTGTTGTTATATTTACCTCTCGTATGTTTTATAGTGATGATGGCGGCTAGGCTTCTTGTCTCTCTCTCCGCTGTTGGAGCTGAGTCTCGGTCTCTTATGTACCTCCACTCTCTCCTCCCAGCTGTACTCCGTAATCCAGCCATCCGGCGAGCGCATCCGCTTAGATCGCCGCATCTGATCACACCAGAATAGAAGAAAAACGCTTGTGTCATAAAAACTGAGGACATGGAAACAGTATCCAAAAACATGCCATACACCCACTGGGTTGTTAAATGTAAAACGGTCTTGAGGATGCCAACACTCTGCTCCAGGTCAAATCCAGATTGAGATTAAATTTCCCTCTAACGGTGTTGCCGGGTAGTTGCTGATGTTTTGATTTGCTAGAGTACAGTTGTAAAATGTATCATGCAATGCCTTGCATTAACGGATATTATTCACGAGGCAATAAAACATCTTCAACTATGTGTCTTGGCTCAAAACGCCATTAGTTTGGACGAACTGTCCCCCAATAACTTACATTTGATGTACTAATGGACGTATGTCATGAGTTTAAAGTCAAAAAAGTTTACAGTTGCCGTTTTAACGCGCATTTCTGTAAGAAACGGTTCGGTTTTCTCTAACACAGCGCTAATCTGACTAACTGTTGGCGTGCTAACCATCGCCCTTCTGTGTCAAATATAAACAAATAAACTTGTCTCATTTGCCTCAAAATAACTGCTGAATTTTTCGATGAAATTTCTGAATATATCAGTTAAGGTGGCCAAAACATACACAGTAGGTTATAAATTCAAACGCAAAGCCTCAAATATTAACTTTATTCTATAGTTTACTCAGGCTAGTCAATTAGCTTTCCGGCTAACTAAACTCTGTTAAATGTCACAGTACATAGCAGCCTCGGTGTAATACACGTGTAAAAGACTTATGTTACATATTTAAACTTAAAATATCCTCACCTTTCACCCTCAGGTCGTGAAATAGGACACGGTACTACTTAAACGACAACTGAACTCCACAGCACAGTTAAGGTAATGACTTCCGCTTTCCTCACAAAGATCGTTTCCGGTGACAAAGATTTCTGGGTGGACACCCGACAAAACAAAAGTCTTGCAGATCAGCTTCTCTCAGCAATCTGAAAGGAATAGCTATTGCTGAAAGAGAGGTGATCATCAGTCAGCTTGCTTATGATACAACCCTTTTTTTTAGAAATGCTATGCAGATCCCTCAGGGAATTCAAATGTTTGAATCTTTCTCTTTCTTCGGCCTTACATTTAAATATTCATAAATGTGAGCTTTTGGCCATTATAAACCGCAATTACCCCTTTATGCATGGTTTTCCTGTAAAAGAAAAGGTTTGTTAGCTATGAGTTCATATAGTATATCTTGAATTTTCAACCACTTACGGATAAAATTCAGAAGAGATTTAATCAGTGAGATCTCTCTGTATAGCCTACTTCTTACAAAGCCTTTAATGCTTATTTATGCTGCTCAATCTATTCATCGACCAAAAATTCTTTAATTTTTTGTGGAAAAACTCAATTCATTATACTACCAGAAAATTTGTTGTAATGAGCGTTGATGAAAAGGGTAGTCTTAAACCATACCTTTAAATCTGTTGGTTAAAACATTTTAGAAAAAAATCCATTGTCTTTATGGAAATGTATTCTCAATTTTGTTTTTTTCTCAGTTTGATGGCCTTGATTTTCTTCTGCTTTGTAACTACAAAATTGAAAAACTACCAGCATCACTATCGGCTTTTGGCTTGGTCTCTGATATTCAAGCACAATTTTTCAGGTCATAAGTATTTTATTTGGAATAACTGTAATATTTTGTACAAGAATAAATCTGTATTTTTTCAGAGTTGGTTTGTTAATTTTTTTTGTTAGTTAATCAATTGGCAATAAATCAATTGCATCTGGTTGATACTTTTGTTGGAATATTGTGCTTTTCTTTACCATACAAAAATAATAACAGATCAATCCGTTCATTATTCCAGCAGGACATTGTTACTTTGCCATCTGTGACAGCTTATTGGAATAATGCTGTAGAAAATATCTGCTGGAAAAAAGTGTGGATGCTTCCACATTTCTATATTTCTTTACCAATAAAGTAAAAAAAATATTCATAAGTTTTACCCTGCAAACCACTACTTAAAACCACCTTTTTGGTATTGGTAATTTACTAAGATATTTTGGCAAGAGGTTTTACGATTTATTAGGAAAGAAATTTCTAATGAATGTATGTTGTTCTGGAAGAATGTGCTTCTAGGCTTTGAAGTTTATAATAAATCAAGTTTTTATTATTAATCTGATTTTGTTACTTGCTAAGTTCCACATTCATAAATCTAAATTTTTGAATGCGAAACCTCTTTTTCTTGTTTTTATGAAAAGAAAAATAACTCACTTCATTCAAAATGTCTGAAAACAAAATAGCCCTAAAAACTATGCCTGACTCTGTGACCATGTAATTTCTTTCCTTTTTTGATGTCCTATAATTCTATTTAATCAACACATGTAACTTATGTGTTCTGTTTTGTATTTTTGTGTAGTTGTTATGGTTGTAGCCTACTTGTCGTTCTTGTTACCATTTGTCATTATTTGTTTATTATCTGTATATTTTTTATAAATACAGAAAAAAGTAGTTTGCCCCTTGGGCTGTTTGTTGAGGCCCTCTAGTGAGCCCCGATAACCTGGTTGAAAAAAGCTGTAAATGTACACATATAAAAGTGTGTACCAATATGTCCTGCAGATGGCACCACATTGCCTGTTAATACAGATGCACTTTTGTAGAGGTAGTCGGTCCTGGTTTTACTCGAGAGGTCGCATATGCATACGTTACAAGCCTGGTTTATTTAACTAAGCATTACATTCGCTAGTCATATGCATATTAACCCTTTACGAATAACTTAAATAATTCAATAATTCAACTTTATAAATAATTCAACTTTGTTAATATTTTAAAGCAAGACTTGATGACGTATGCAGCCTTGCGACCTCCGGAGGCTGCAGCCTTCAGATTGAGAAACGCACACGAAACGCACATTCGCAGGACTAATGCCGGATACTTTCACAAAAAAAAAAAAAAAAAAAAAAAAAATATAACGCTCCTGTGCTATTTATTAAAAACAAACTGAAACCAATGCAATGTTTAACTATATAAAAAAAAACAATAAATTGAAATGAATAAATCTGTCATGCAAAAAAGTAGTGTACAGATATAAGATAACTTGTTGGTGTATTGACACTACGGTGTAGGCTACTACTTCGCTCTGTTGGCGGGAAAAGTGTTTACTGTACTTTCTCTCCACAGTATGTGATGCATTTCAGAGGGAAACAATTTAACCATCATGCTTGACTAGAGAGGCGCGCGACCGTCAGCTTGTCTCGCGCAGCAGAGCAGCACACGCGCTCTTCCGTTGCGCGTCATCCGTTGCGTCTCTTGTCAGACTACACTGCACTCACAAACTCAACGTTGCTGAAATAAAGCTCTACCTGAGTCTCAAAAGAAGTTTCAAGAAAAAGGATAGTTTTATTCATGATGTCAAAAATGGTTTCAAATGGGGACATAAAAGACGCGTCAAAGACATCACAAAGCAGTGGACATCACAAGTCACAGACATTTCATTGCCTGACAACTTTGATATGTTTCACGCTGTCAGCGTTTTCAGTGGCAATTTGTCTCTTTATTAATGTAAAAACGTCTCACCTCGAGCGTAAAATGGAGCTTTTGGAGATGGAGAGAATGTCTGTACTTCAACCTGTGCGCGCGACACTACATGAGAACGCGACGCTTTGGGATGCGATAGAAAAACTTGTACAAGTGGTAAGTTACACTGTTTCTACCTAAAACTTTTAGCTATTGCCATACATAAAATGGCTCAGTTTATTTGTCTTTTCAATTCATGTTTATTTAGGTTTAAATTTTATACAGATCTTCTATATTTCCAGAATAAACTGTAATAAACTGTCACTAACACGCGCTCCTGGTAAATTAACAAACAAACAAGGAAGCAAATAAAATAAAAAAGCATATATTTGATTAATTAAAGAATGTTTAGTCTAATAATTTGGTAAATACGTGAAGGAAATGCTGACTGATGTGATGCGTGTACTGAAGCAGGAGTAAACATAATGTTGATCAGTCGTGTTAGCAACATAAAGGTGATGGGTTCGAGCCCTGTGAAGACATATAGGCTACTAATAAAACAATGTATAGATTAAATTAAATTCACATTTCCAAATGCGTAAATGTAACCAAAAGCGAATACATTTTCACAGAGACTCAAGGAAGGAGTGTCAAAAATTCGCACTGCGCGAGAGGTAACGCAAGATTGTTCGTGTCCTCCAGGTATGTTCATTTTTTTACTATAGCTTTCTCTCCAAAAGTAACTGATACATTACGAATTTTCATCTGAACTATAATGCACTGTATACATTAAGTCAATTGCATCAGGTGGCATGCATGTGATGTTGATATGAATGTTTAGTGAAACAGGGACTTCTGTGAAACAGTCTGCTGTCAAACTTCATCAACTTTCACACCTTAAGGTTGGTTTAAGATCAGGGATCTTTTGGAAAGATTGACTTAATGCAGCCCTCATTCATCTGGATTAGTGATGTGTTTTGACATGTCATCTGCATGACCATGTGTAGAACCACAACTTATGTCTCCCTGCTGAATTAAATAAGTCACATGTGGAAGTTATAAAGATGAAAATAGTGCCTTTCTGTCTACAGAGACTAGCGCATATTTATTGCGTAAGCTCAGAGACATTAAAATTCATTTTGATAGTTATCAGAAAAGCATGGAATAGGCGAAGGATACTTAACCTTGCATGAATTTGTACACATTGTTGCTCTCTCTTCTTTGGAAAATTGCCGGTTGCCTGAGAGTAAATGACAGGTTTACACCAGCATGTGCCCTCGACGTGCACTGTGGTATTGTGTGTGGGGAGAAATGTACCATCCTATGAAGATTTCATGGTTTAAGCACTTACCAGAAGCAGGCCTCCCGTATACCCTCTTATGTTGTTGCTAAAATGTGGGTTAAGTTTGACTTCAGTCATATCCCACAGGACACTACAGTTTCAATTCAGATCAACTCACTGTTTAAGTTCTGTTTTCTTTTTCCTCGCAATTCGTTCCTAGGACTGAAAAGAGAGGAAATCTAAATGTGTCTATTTATCTTTATTATGGAAGTCGCTCCCTTTCCAAGTTTAACATTTTGGAGAGCGCATATAAAAAATATTTGCATAGATTTGTTATCCGGAGGTGTTTTTGGCCATAAACGAAATGTATTTTTATCCCTCAAATCATCATCAATAAGCACAAAATCCTTCAGCTGTCAGAAAACAGACAAAAGAGTCCGAAAAAAATCACAAAACAAAAGTAATTTGTATGATCAACGAGCATTACCAGAACAGAATATAGGAAAAAGGAAATCAAAAAGGTTTGATGGTGGGCTATCGTGACTTCTTGTGGTTTCTTGTGACCACAACATAGTATTTCCCAAATCATTGCTAGACATACATGAGTTTTCACAATTCTGCATGACATAAATAATTTTAAATTGAACTATCAAGACATTTTTTGTACTCCACGACGTAGATTGTTAACCACTGAAATCCTTTGAGAAATGTGTCATTTTGTTTTATATCCAGAAAACAGCATCTCTACTGTTTAATTCTGTGTGGTTATTAGGCAGTCTTAAGAAAAAAGTATAGTCCATTTTGTCCAGTACATAGTCCAGTGCTTAAGAGGTGCTCAGATGCAAAAGCAGCTAAATGTCACCTCTGTCAAAAATGAGATAATGACATTATCAGAATGCTGTTGGAATGTATGTTCATCAAATACTTTTACTTCAAATTTGCTTAATTGCGGCCTCAGGTCATTCAGAAATACCGGTTGGTTGACGTTATCCATTAAGAGTCAGATAAAAACATGCAAATTTACAAGAAAATATGTCTGACGCACTTATAGGGTTTTGCATTTGAACTCTTCATATTTAAACATATTACTTACTGGTCTTTATACAATTCTTTATACCGCTACACGTCGAACAATCTTGGGTGTGCATTATTTCCAAATAATTCAATGGTTTAATCCTGACATAATGTTAATACCATCTAAATACTTATCTTATAAGCAACTGTAGTTTATTATTATCATTCATCTATAAACTATTTCTTTAAAGAAATAGGGAATCGTATCTCGAAAATCTGGCTTTTTCCATGTTTAAGTGCTATAATTGGGTCTCCAGTGTTTCTGTCAACCTAGAAAATGTGAAAAAGATCAACCCATTAACTTAGTTTTGGTAAACCATTCTCTGCAAGCATGTAAAAAATAGGTCTTTAAAATTTAGCTCCCCTGTGATGTCAGAAGGGGATAATACCGCCCCTTAATCTGCACTAGCCCACCACGACACTGCCATTAGTGCAGAGATCAACTCATTTGCATTTTAAACTACACACCCCAAAACAGCACATTTTTGCTCTCACCTACAAGGAGCCAATTTGAAGATGCTGTAATAAATGATCTATATGGTATTTTGAGCTAAAACTTCACATATGCACTCTGGGGACACCAAATATTTATTTGACATCTTAAAAAGTCTTGTGAAATGTCCCCTTTAAAGTCATTGCAATGAATACATCATCTCAGACTATTGACAACGCAAGGCATTTCATCAACATCATTCATGTTGCACTTCCTGGCTCCAATTAAAGACTCGGGTGCTTTTGGTCAATCGAGTTTGTTCTCTTGAGAACCTCAGTCATCCGTCTGTACTATTTGCTGTTCCTTCCTTTGCCTTCAATGGGCTTCTTTTGAAGACAAACATCAGAAAACACACTTGACCCCCAGACACAAAAGAGCTGAGATCTGTGGCCCGTCAACTAATGAGCTCAACAAAGCAGTTAATTGATTCAGGCCTCCTCAAGCTGAATCCACTAAGATGTTGGCTTCCTCCGAACCTGAGATGTGCTTTCAAACCGCAAGATGACTGAGATGTTTAAACAATTAACTGTTTAACATTTTCATTCAGCGTTTTAATTTACTCCAGTTACCAGCGCCATTTCAGGAGAAATGGATTAAAATGACTTCTAATGCGTTCCACAAACCATAATAATCGCTAAGACAATTTAATTAGAAAGTGCTGCTGGTCTTTCAATTCCAATAATGTCTCCGTTGCTGATTCCAAAAGGGAACGATGTGCTTTGATTTGAATATCTAAAGCCTGAAAAATGTTAAATGGAGGGCATTAAGTTTATGTGGCTCTGCTACTGTTTGTGGTAAACTGAAAGCAAAGAAAGCAGTAACCTCTTAATAAATATGTAAAGATTGTCATTACAAGACCCTTTTGGTTTAATGGTTGGCGATCGAATCACTTATTACTGAAATGCAAGTAGTCTACCTCCATCTAGCTTAAATTTCAAAACCTTCCTCTATTGGTTGAGACTGAAACATCTGAGTAGCGTGTCAACTAAGAGATCTGTCACAGCTGGAAATGGTTGACGTTCATCTTGTTTGGTTTACCAATAAAAGCTTTTGAACTCATCATTATTACTATTACTGTTTATATATCCTGTTTTCTCGCAAAGTACGTATGTTATTAGCA
Source organism: Paramisgurnus dabryanus (assembly GCF_030506205.2). Classification (NCBI taxonomy): domain Eukaryota; kingdom Metazoa; phylum Chordata; class Actinopteri; order Cypriniformes; family Cobitidae; genus Paramisgurnus; species Paramisgurnus dabryanus. The sequence goes on from NC_133354.1 coordinate 26,616,183, forward strand.
AATAAATGTCCTAATATTGCGACATAGCCGTCACCACAACACAGATGTTTGCATTCATATCAAATGTCTATTGATAGATACCACATTCACAGTAGAAGTCAGTTGTTTGTTTCATTTTTGGAGCCTGCAGCTATCGTCGGCACGGACAAATACATTACATCGAAAGCAAGAGCTGAGCGTGACTGTGAAGAGAGCTACAGTAGAAAAGATCTGAATGTTTCAAATAAGTGCGTGACCCCGTACCCCGAGCCTCAGGGCAACTGCACATCTAACCCAGACTCGGGGTTAAATTTGGACACCCAGACTCCTCACCCAAGTTGAAAGGTTGTTCTGAAAACAGAGGTGATGTGTCTGAATAAACGTGCTTTTAAGAATGTAATCCACCCTTTGTTTTATTAACTTTCCATTGAGACGACCGTAAGCTTTAATACTTCCTCAAGAAGCCGTGTAGGGCCGCAAGGGTCTTGATGTGTGTGAGAGGGAAGGATTCGACCTCGGTGTTGAATGTGAACTTTTCACATGCGACCCATGTTAAGCGTTCGTCTCTTTGCGTGAGTGTAGTCATATGCTATACCGTCACTTTGATTTAACAGACTCAGGCATGGACAGGAGTAATGTGAAATTCAAGCGGACTCAGAGCACCGCGGTGCTTATGTGTCTCTCCATGCCGCATTTGAAGGTTTTTTCTAATGCTGAGAAATGGCATATCTCACATAACCTACGGGACACGGGGTTGCTGTACTGCAAAATTGAATAAATATTTTCTCTAGAACCTACCGCCTTACTTCAGCGATTGAATCTCCTGCATGCATATTTCGTTGCTTTCGCATGCAAAAATAATCTAAAAGCAAGGAGTTATGTAGATGCTCTTGTATTTTTGGATGCACAAACTTTTCTTATTACTTGCAATTGATATGTGTTTTTTGTAGCTGCGGCTTTGTGAAATAGACAGTCAAAATGTATCACCGTCAGGATCTAGCTAAATTAAATAAAAAAAACAAAAGCCATGGTGGTAAGGGTGCTGTACTCTCTGCTTATTAAAAGCATCTGTCTGTAGTTTTTGGGAGGGCATTTTGGCAAACTCTCAACATCGCAGTACAAACTCCCTCCCTGTTTGGCTGCAACATTTCCAAATTTCATTCGAATTAAATGCGAGGCTGTGTACCCGATGAAAATAGAGAAGAGATATGTGAACGATTATGGTCTGTTAGGTTTAATCATCAGAAAAAATAGGTGATTTAGGGACTTTCTCTCACACCTACATTTGGAGAACATTTGTGATTTTGATGTTGGATTACAGTAAAATAAAACCATGCTTTACTTCTCCTTTGACAAATAGGCTACTATGAAAGCACATGCTACATTTGTCATCTCTGAGCGTGAAAAGAAAGGATACAAGCAGCATTATTAAAGAAAGATGTCTAAAGCAGACAATTACAATATTTTATCTTTATTTAAAGATGATGTCAATTGAGAAATTATATTTTAATTCCCACTGTGCATGTCAAGGCAATGTGTTGTTTTCATACCCGTTAAGACCTTTGTTGTTTTGGCTGAGAGTTGTTTTTGCTCGTACAGTCTTGGCACAGTTGGTTTGTTTTGGTTTGCGTGCACTGAAGAGTTGGCAGGGTTGTTGTTTTTATTTGTTTGGTAATTTGTTAAGCAAGTGTTTAAATGCTTGTTAAGCACATTGTGTTGGCAAAGCAGAGCAATTATCAGCATCTGTGAAATATAACATTGCTTACTTTTTTTTATTACTTATTCACCCACGTCATTTAAATCTTTGACTTTCTGTTTTCCATGGAACACAATAACATATTTTGAAAACTCATTATCTTCTCACAGATTTCATTTATTTTATACCATGTTTTTTTAATTTCAGAGATGTAATCTACCTTTAGTTTCTTTATTGAACGTTTGTTTATTATCTTGTTCCTGTGGCTGCATTGGTAGAGCATTGCATTAGCAACACAAGAGTCATAGGTTCGATCCCAACACTGATAAAAATAAGTAAGTCACTTTGGATAAAGCGTACGACAAAAGCATCAAATTTCATCACGTACTGATGACTCATATCCCCATCATTCCTTACATTCCTGACAGTGGGGTCGCTGGTTTAACATCACATGGCGGACATCATGCTGTCTCATAGTGTTTACTAAAGGAGCCTGATCCTTGTCCTATCGTCGTCAGGCCTAATCTTAATTGCAAATCTCCCAAATGCCTTCAGCGAGCCAGAGAATTTATTTTCTCCCCATGTTGTATCCCAGCATCTGTAAGGCAGCATGCCGAGTCTTTTCACATCTAAACTTCATGCCTGTGTCTCCCTTGACTCTACTTTTGGGTTGCATGGTCTATGGCAGAATCTTGGAGCTGTCGAGTCTTTCGTTTCCTGGGGAGTTGAAGGAGGTTACTGTACATTGGGAGATCTTGCCATTTCCTGCAATTTTTTCTTCATCAATTTTTTACCATCAATCACAGGTTAATTATATATAGTTTATTTAATCGATAATCATTCACACCTGTTTTTTTTTTGGAAACTTCAGAATTAGACTTAACATATAATCTATGTTGCTTTGCTTACTATCCAACCATGGAAAGACAGTAACTGTTCCTCATCATTTCCAGATCAGCATGAATCAATCTTTTAATGTTTCCTTGACAGGGCTCGGCTTCCTCTGCAATGTAAATTTCCCGTTTAATGAAAATCTTAGGTATTAAACACTTCCCCTAAGCAAGCCACAGAATTTAAGTTTAATATTTAGTTTAAAACTTTGCATTAGGGGTTTGGAAAAACCTCTAACCCTACATGTGATCAGTGGTTTTTAGTGGGAGCTTAAGAAATACCACTAGTATTTATATAGTTAACGCTCCATAACAATTCCAGTGTTTATGTATGTGACATCTTCAGTCAAAAATCTAACTATAAATTTTTCAAAGAATGCATTTTTACCAATAAATTGAACCATCTGTTTATATTTTCGCAATCCCCTTATTCCAGACGTCAGAAAAATATCAGTCTGTACTCATGTTTTCTGTTTTAGATAAAGAAAGGACACAAGTTTTTGGGAGACAACAAACTTTGTAGGAATCATGTGAATTTTAAAGCACAAACCAGAAGCAATAATACCAAACAAATTAAGAAGAAATGACTCGTCAAAGAACAATAATATTATTTTCTTTAAATTTTGACAATTATGAAATGTGCACTAACCTAATAATGCAAATAATTTGAATAAAAAAAACATAGAGATCTTGCATTGGTATGTACCACGCCATCTCATAACAATTCTTACGTATTTTATGAGGTGACTTATTTGCATTCATTTTTATGACAACATTCATTTATTTTTGTGCAATTTGCTTTTCCCTTCGTGACGTTGGGGTGAGAGGTGGGGTTAGGGGTGGGGTTTCGTTATTGTTTTTTGTTTTATGACAATCGTATGTTATGATTCATTTCAAATTCATACAAATTATCCAGCTCGTAAAATATGTACGAATTCTTGTGAAATCCGGCTGGTATTTAAGCCACGAAATATTGACATCGTATTGTTTTATGGTAAGATTGACCTTTGCATGTAAATGCTCATTTGCCATTTGCTACTTCAATTCGATTCATTTTGAACAGTATAATGGTGCCAGAAGCATCACCAAAAACTGGTCTGGGATCAGCTGGAAAATGTTGTCTTTAACAAAACAGCCATGATCCATGTAAAAAGACTGTTTTTCAGACTAAGTCAGAGTTGCGTGCATCTGTCGGATTCAGGATGATGGCAATCTGATAATTACATGTGCTATTGTAACCAGCTCTGATTGGCTGGGAGATAAGATGCCTCCCTCAGTCAACCAGACTCCATTGAAGAGGTCCTGTACACCAACAGATGAAGAAATAAAATCAACAGATTTTATTGTATTTTTACTTCTTTCAGTGGAAGTTCAAGTTCTGACATGTTAAAATTAAGGCCACTATAGACAGAATGCTGATGAGAAATTTCCTGGTTATATGTTTATCCTGTATTTTTTATTAGGCATATGCAGCTTGCTTATGTTTGTTTTGGCTCTTGTGTGTTTGTATTTTGGAAGTCTGAGAGAATGTGTTGGCCTCCAGCACGTTGTTGGGGGTTGTGTACCGAATGTCTGGCAACCCTCTCATAGTCTAACAGCTTGCATACAACTGGTATTAAGATTAGGGGTGTACGATATATATGGGAGCATTCAAGTAAACTGGACTAAACACAAACAGTAGGGTACTTATCTTGAAGCAAAAATAACATTATAATACAGTATGTCAGAAAATATGAGTCTACACCACAAAAGCAATTCAGACAAATGCATTTTTACTACCTCCAATTGTGGTTGAGCTCAGTGTGTAGCACTGTTGCCTCACTTCAAGGTCCCCGGTTCAACCGCTGGCTAGGGCAGGTGGCCTTTCTGTGTGGAGTTTGCATGTTCTCCCTGTGTCAGCGTGGGTTTCCTCCCGGTTCTACGGTTTCCTCCCACAGGCCAAAAACATGCAAGTTAGGCAAATTGGAGATCCCAACTTGTCCTTCCCCTGACCTGTGTATGGAATAAAACTTGTGTATGGATTAACTGGTTCTCGCCATGAATATAGCTATAGATGCTGGAATGGCGTAAAGAAATAAAGGAAGAAGAAGAAGAAGATTGTGGTTGAAAGTTGATGAGCTCAAAATGTTCATAACCCATTTACACCTGTATTTAGCATTGTCCACTTCTGATCCGATCGACCAAAACACACCTTAAAGGTCACATATCTCTAAGTTTTCTAGAGTTTTATTTTAGGTTATGATGTCCTTAAGAATATATATTGGCAGTTTAAGTACCAAAAACAATCTCTATATATTTTCTACAGCTCCTCTTTCAGGAGCTCTGCTAAAAACAGGTTGTTTTGGCCTGTAATAAGTTAAATTCATGAGCCTCTCTTCTGAAAGGCCTGTTGTTTTATGAGTGAAATACGCAGTTGAAATAAAGTTACCCATGGAATTACACTAAGTGTTAGTTTCTGGCACTAAATGTTAGGTTAGTAAATCAATAGACACAGAGACTTAGAGATTTGAACCTTACCATGTCTAACTCAATAAACAAACAGACACCAAAAGGGCTTGTGTCTGTAACTTAAGAATACAAACAACGTCTGATTTCCAACAGATATTCTATCAAAACTGGTGGATACCAAAGACTTTAACGTTACAAAACAACACGTAAGCATCTAGTTAGCATCACGTTAGCATCACATTAGCGTTGCATAACTGTTTAGAATATATCATTTCAGTTTTCTCTGGCTCCATAACTTAAAAGTTAGGACTGCTGATAAATGGCATGCGATTGTCTTGTGCACCTCTTCAGTAAAGCCGGTTCATTGATTAGTAGTAGTTAACAACGAAATGCGCGTGACAATCGCATGCAAGTTATCACGCAGCCCTGCTTAATATGTGTTTACTTACGGGTTGTGGATTTGAGGTCGGATCCAACAAAGTAAGGACTGCAACATCTTTGATGAGTAGATTCCTGGAGAAACCAGCATTGAACTGCCACACCGAAGCAGTCACTTGTGAAATGTTTAGAAAAGATGGCTAAAGTCGAACTATTTGTTGAGGAATTTTTAATTGAATGAATATTAGCCATTATTCTCGTATATTAATGTTTTTCAGAAGCCTTTGCAATGATTTAGTTTCCTGACATCCATCAATTGAACAGCATTTTCTCACATGGTGTGATATTCCTTAGGAGTTTGTTTGGCAAAAAGGGGGTGGGGCGGTGGACGGTGGACAGGGCTCGGGGTAGAAACTGAAGGCGGCGACTAACTCACGGTGACGTAGCAACTTCACGGAAGTACAAACAAACTGTTTTAACTCACAGCTACTTCAAGCAGGCTGTGCGAATTTGACTCTTAAATGACTATTTTGAAACTTATATGGTACTTACATAGCCCCTAGATCTCAGTTATCATAAAAAAATACACAAAATTTCAGTTTTGACCATATGTGACCTTTAATACTAGGGATCCACCAAAATGGAAAATTCTTGGTTGAAGTTAAACAAAATTAAACAGTCAGCTAAATTAATAATCCTAATTATTTTGCCAATTTTCTCACCATTGTAGAAGTTACATTTAGGGCTGGGGGATATGGCAAAGAAAATTTTCAATAAAATTTTTCCATATCAGTTGATAATTATCATGATAAATGACACATTTTTATTCCTGTCAATTTAAAGGCAGATTTTTGCTCCTGAATAAAAGTGGTTTTAAACTACTTTTTATTCAGAACATGACAAATACAAACACTAAATCATGTTGTTATGTTCAGGCATCTGTATTAAATGTAAATATATTTGTTTTGAAATTAACATTTCTGACACAGAAAGCAGCAGACTACTGTCAATTTAAGATCCAAGACAGACTGCTTTAAGTTTCAATATACTGAGTAACATCCAGCTGTTTATGTTCACTTAAACAATAAAGAAAATGTAGTTCAGTGATCACGCATGTGTTATACATATACGAGCTATACACGCTGATAAATAGATGTCAAGAGTGTCGCGTTGCTGTGGGGACCCACAGTCGCACAATCATACAGTTACGTTATGTTCACTCACTGCAGTGTTGGATTTGCTGTTTTTCCTCCGCTTTACTGAATTTGTGAATGTCCTGTAAGTATACTTTTAAAGCTGTGCGGACATGTGTGCATGCAAGGCGGAAGCTGAATGAAAGTACAGTATACCTATGTTGCCTGCTGTGTTCTAGGCTTTTTGCGCATACAACATTACACAAAAGGAAAATGTTTTCGCGCATTTGGATTCTGTCCGCGTTATCCACATTGCAGAAATCATACGGCCCTACTAATACATTTATAACTTGCCTCATCTTAATCCACTCCTTCAAGTCTAACCAACACTAATTGTAAACAAGACCACATAGTGAATAAACGTTATCGATCACTTATTGAACTGCCATTATTGTTTTATCAGAAAAAATGATATAGGGAAAATTATTATATCACCCAGCATTAGTTACATTTCATAATTTAACATTTCAGAAGTCATTATAGGGCCTTTAACTCTTTCCCCGCCATTGACGAGATATATCGTCAATTAAGAGAAAACGCTTCCCTGCCAATGACAAGATTTTCTGCCTTTCCGCAATACCGCTATTATCCACCACGTGGCGCCCTTCTGCAACTTTTTAAACCCGGAAGTATTGCAAGCTGCTGCATGTCCGTGTCTGTTTTAAAGATCGCTCTGAATGGGATCTCTATGAAAAGTCCGTCACAAAAATGGAATTATCTCCTAATTATCTCTTTTTGCTCAAAATGTGGTGTTTTTGCAGAAACCTACCCATATTCAAACGCTGACTGCAAAAGAACCACTGAAGGTAGGATGTAACGGGTTTTTTTGTTTGAAAGCAGAGGGTCTGTTCTTTCATTTGGTCTATTGTATGTTTATATATTTAAAGAAGAACATTTTCTGGAAGGCATTAAACTTTGGTGAAAATCATGAAAAATGCTGGCGCTGGCTGGCAACTTTTTTTAAAAACGCTGGCGGTGAAAGAGTTAATACTTGGTCACTTCTCTGATTAGATAGCTATCTGACTTGAAATTTTTTTTTTTTCTCATTTACATAAGCATGTTTGTCATTGTAGGACTTTACTGGTTCTAGGAAGTTTTTATTACATACTGCTGACGCTCTTTGTCGTTCTTCTTCTCATCTATGATGTGAGACGAAGCCCTAATTTCTTTCGTTCTTCATGCTTGTGCATTCAGCAGATACCCAAGATCGCCCCCATGTTTTTCTGTCATACCCTGCATGGTGTTCAGGATGTCTTGATTTTAAATTATAAAGGAAACTTGTAGTGCTATATGTCTTTCTCTGACACTTTTACCAACATGTTGGCTGCATTTGCGCGGCTCTCACTCTGGTTGCTTTTTGATCGCAAAGACCTCATTGTTCAGTTAAATTGATTCAGTCTTTTTACTCATTCGGACGAACACCAAAAAGTGTTTTTTGCTATTTTAGGCAGAATAATTTTGGTTGTGCATCCCTACTTGATACCAGGTGTAAACAGGGCTTAAGTCAGATTTAATCAGGCAGTTTTCTGCTGGTGAGCTTCACCAATGTCAACTAAACATTATCAAATAGCTTTTGACTTAAATGTTTTACTTTGGATCTAATGTTAAACATTTCACACTGAAGTTTCATTTCTGGGCTGTACAGGGAACCGCAGTGGTCCCACCTTTCATCACAGGCACTGGGATAACATTCCCGGTTACCTCCCACCCAACGACAACGCTGTGTCTGTACAGACACATGAATGACTCAAAGCACAGACTGACTCCATCATTCTCATCTCCAATGAGATAAATAAACTTCCACTCAGGATGTCCCTCTAGTGTTCATGTTGTTTTGTTGGGAGTGTGTGTTGTGTGTATTAGGAAACAGTAGTGGGTCTGTTTCCCCCACCTTCTTAAAAAGCTTAGGGCCTGGTCTTTGTATTCCTCTGTTAGTTTATATGATTCTGAAGTGGTAGTAGAAATCCGATTAAGATAAACAGAGTAATGAGGCAGAATGAATTACTCTCATTTTTTTTCCACTTTGCTTTTGTCGAATAGCATAAATGTTAAGTCTGGTTTGAAGAGGAACATCCTGCGCTTGAAAAGTAACTGAGGCGTTAGGCAGGATTAGAGGTTTGCCTAAACAACGTGATCCTGGTTTTGGTTTATGGGCATTTAAAGTGAGTAATGGAAATCAAAAGATGCAACGTGATGAAAGTAGCCTTTACAACTTTAAAAACCAGGACAAGCTCATGTCAGTGAGGCTGTCGAGCCTTATCTAGACTGACGACTCCCCTGTCAATTTGGACACAGTCCACACAAAGTCAACTAAGGGTCAAATGTTGACTAAAAAGCATACACAAACAGTGACAAACAGTGCATGGTGAGATTTCACACTTTCAAAGTAATTGTCAAAGTAACAGATGTTTAAAAAAATGTTTTCATATAGGTATGACAAATATTGTCATTTATTGATAAATTCACTAAAAATAATAAAAATAGTTTTTAATATAAAATAGAGTTTAATTGTAAATATTTGGGTCAATAGTTAGGAAATAAGGATAGAAAAATCTACTGAAGTGAGGAAATTTTGCTGTAGTAAACCAACTACTTTTATAAAAAGCAACACTTTTAAATCTCAATAAAGGTTTGTGCTATAGACATAATTTAAGTTATAACTAAACTAAATTTTATGTGACCCTGGACCAAGAGTGTAAATTTTTTAATTTGAAATGTAAACATAATCTATAAGCTGAATGGTTGAATGTTTTGTGAGGATAATCATTTTTTTATATATATTTACAGTTGGAAATTTACAAAACATCTTCGAATTAATATCCTAATGATTTTTGGCATAAAATACAAAGGATAATTTTAACCCATGCAGTGTATTTTTGGCTATTGCCTCAAATATACTCGTATGACATAGCCATAATTAGTTGTGATGAAAATGTAACATCTTAAATGGATCAAATAAATAATCAACAGATTTATGATTGACCATAATAGCTGCAGCCCTATGTATTACTTAAAGTATTTTGGCTCTTTCATAACCCTGTCTGTAAAATCCAGGTTAATATATCTCATAATCTCATGATGTTATTAGGAAATAAGATTTGTGTTGCTTTCACATTGATTTCAACCTATGACATGACCTTACTCAGTCAATGATAAAGATAGCAAGGTTATATTTTCCTAAATAGTTTTTTATATTATGTAGGATGATTTTATGTAAAAAAAAAAACAGTAAATCACAAAAAAATGAGTTTCTTTGTATTTTTCACAGACTGCGTTACACATATATTTTAGTGTGATATCATGAGAATTTGTTTGTGTTTTACGTAAAGTGTGGTTGTACTTACGTTTTTATACACACTGAAACGTATAATGTCAACGCGTTGACAGGACTAATATGTACATTTAATAACGTATAAACAGATTTACAGACGTACAGTTTTCCTATTTATAATGATTAAAATCGCGGGCATTGCTGTTTCTTACTCATATTAATGACATGTTTTCATAAAATAAATAACATTTCTGTAATCATTTTAGCATTTTGTAATATTTAGTTTGTTTGCCATGACACACAAAGGCGTTTTCTCCTATGCAACAATAATTACACCAAAACACAACATAAATTCACATTGATGTTAATTTTATTCATTCGCTGTAATCCACATCGTTAAAATTCATATGATTGCGAGGAACAGATACAAATTTAGCCCTTTATTCAGCAATCTTGATCCCAGTTTTCAGCAGCGAGTCATCTGTAAACGTCAAGTCTCGCGTTCATTATGAATTTGAATTCAACTATTGCGCCTCAAGAAGCTTTACAACACATTGCTTTTCACAGATTTGTGACATTTCTGTCTTAAGTCGATGTACTTTTTAAAATTTAAATGCGCGCCTTGACAGAGAAAAGCTGGATTAACGTTCTGGTGGTTTAATAAACTTTAACTTCTCGGTATGTCATATACGCCAGAGAGGACCAGGGAAAGTCCACATTTTAACTACTGTCGGCTTTTGAAATTTCACTGTAAATAAATGACTGTGCTTACACTTGTCTGTCTGTTATGCTTTTGATTTCTAACAATACATGATTTTAATAAACTGTTTTGGGTAGGACTGTATTAGCGACTTAAAATATCTTTTAAATGCTATATTGATATTATTGTTACAAAACAATGTCCTACACATTTCTGTCCATAACGTTGAATAATATAAAAAGAATACAATATATTTAAAAAAATTTGGGGTTTAGGGTAAAGTTTGGGGTAGGGTTCGAGTGGTTACATGATCGCTTAAATGGTCAAAGGGAAATTATACAGCAATCTTTATGATATGAAAGATTTGTAAATGTTTTCTGCTTTGTAGCTGTACAAACGTAATGATGCTACGATTAAATGTAACACGTTTTGTGTTTTTGAAAGTATTAAAGGTGACATAGAATGATTGAACTGGGTATTTCTCCTTGTTCTGTGATGTGACATGTAGACAATTTTTGTTTTTGTTTGGGTCTGTAATGCATTAGAAGCTTTCTAAAAACCTCTCTCAGATAGCTCTATTAGGGTGGGGGATTTTAAACAAGTGGTTTTGCATCTATTTGGCTCCCCCTACCGGCTTAACTTGCAATCTCATTACTGATTGGCTGACTTTGCTGCCACAAAAAAAATGTAGCCAATTATTTTAAAATGGAGGGGCAGTGAGATGCCTGTGATGTCATAAGCATCAGTTTTTCAGATTGTGCCGTTTTCTGGCTGACATTTCTAAAAGAGGAATTTCTATGAGACCGAGATGTTTACATGTCTAGCACTTTTTGTATGTTTGTGAATGTGGGTAGACTACCATTATTCAACAAAGACAAGGTAAAAATGGTTTTTCATTCTTTGTCCCCTTTAATACTGCGTTTTAACAGTGAGACCAGGCATGTTTAAAATATGACTTCTATGTCAATTTAAGTCTGGACTTTTTATCAGTGCATGATCAAGTGTTACAAATAGCATACATAAGCACTATGGTCACATCGCTCACATCTGCTGCCATTTACTCAACAGCTCTTGACACTCAGATAGCAGATACAGATAAGCAGTGTTGTTTCTGTCTTCATTCACTTGACATGAATTTCTGCTTTGCATTGCTAGGAATAGCACTCAGTAGCATGTATTGCTCTCAGCACATACAAAGACACATATAGTACACAAAGAAATGTCTCATTACACACCAGATACAGGTTTATTGTTAATCCACTACATAAAAAATTATTCTAAAAACACTTTAAAAAAAAGTATTTGCTGCATTAATTGTTTTTGTTCGATCAACTCAGATTTTCAAGTCATTTGAGTTTCTATTATTTATCTTGACAAAAGATGAGTTGCTACAAAATGAAGTTACTGATTGATCTCTAGTCAATATAAATAATAGTAAGTTAAAATGAGTTTATCGAACAAAAGAATTTAAGGCAGCAAAGACTTTTAAAATCAATAAAACTATACAAAAACGAATACACTGTAAAAAATGTTTTTTTATTAATATATATTTTTATGTAAAAATATTTATACTTTTGCGTCTCCTCCACGTCGTCGTGCAAACACGCGCAGACCGCTGGTTGGCAGTATCCATTTGTGTAACCACAGTAGCAGCGCGACCGTCAGAGAAGAAGAAGCTTGGCAAGTTAACCCACAAACAAAGAAGAAACAGCAACTTGTTGTGTATGATTTGAGAAGACCAGCAATGATGAAAGTAAATAAACAGCGACTTTTGTTGCAGTTTAAGTTAAATCACTCCTCAAATTGGCTCATCTTTGTTTTCAAGGTCGCAAACGGAAATACCTATGGCGCAGTTTTTTTACCTGACGGGAGGGGTTCTGGTGGACTTATCACAGCGCTTGCGGTCCGCGTAGATCTGACGAGCTGTTAAAATTTTTGCGAGTTGCGCGTCAGGCTACACACAGGCTACGGATAGCCTACGGCGTAGAACTTATGCATGACTATAAATCGGGCTTAACCCCTCAGCACTTAAGGGCTCGTTATAGTCGTGCATAGGTCCTACGGCGTAGCAGCGACGGCGTAGGTTCCTTGTTGGTTTTCATTTACACTTTTGCGTCGTAGTCCGCTGGTAGGCAGTATCCACGCGTGTAACCACAGTAGCAGCGCGACCGTCAGAGAAGAAGCTTGGCAAGTTAACCCACAAACGAAGAAGAAACAGCAACTTGTTGTATATGATGTGAGAAGACCAGCAATGATGGAAGTCAATAAACAGCGACTTTTGATGCAGTTTGAGTTAAATCACTCCTCAACTTGGCTTATCTTTGTTTTCACAGACACAAACGAAAATACCTATGACGCAGTTTTTTGACCTGACGGGAGGGAACGTAGAACTGACACGTAGAACTGACACGCTGTTAAAATTCTACGCACAGGCTACGTAGGTACGGCGTAGAACCTACGCACGACTATAAATCGGGCTTAACGATATGAAAACTGCTAACGTTAGCGTAATTCATGCCGTTGTTTTAAATTGGCTACACACGAATGATTGCTGGCTGCCAACAAAATAAATGTGCCTGTCTTATCAAAAATCATGTGTCAAATGTATTTTTGTTCATATCTTTAATATTGATTGAATAAGGTCACATCAAAGATTGAAATCATAATGAAATGAATGGCTAAAATCAGACTTTGATGCTCATGATTTCGGAATGTGATTTTTGAAACTGTAGTATGATTATTACAGACTGGGTCACATATAAAAAAAATTGTCATAATTGTGCTGCTTTTTCTCACATATTTACACATTTGTATCCATTTATAATTGAACTATTGTTAGAAAATGGCTGGATGAATGAATACAGTGTGGATACCTGTCTATTATAGACAGATATATAAACAATATCTACTTCAAGTATATAGACAAAATAATATTGAAATATTTGCCTGCAAACTTAATTTTTAGCAAGTGTTACAATTCCCTTATTTAGTAAGACAGTACATCTGTCCCGGTTTGACTTAGTTTGTATTAACTCTCATCCAAGACCGGGGGAATTTCATTTAGCCATCTGCAGATGTGATTATTGTAATTCCAGTGAATCTTTATCTTGGTCACTGAGACTCTGTTTACGTCACTTCTGAGGACTCTAAAATTCATTAACCCGTATCTGATCTGCATAAGGTATACTGTATCATGAAACTCTAAGGTTAACAGATCCAACTTTGACTATGCCAAAAATGTTAGATCCTAAAGTAGATCTCACTAGATCTGTCTTTGTCAGGAAACAGAGTTTGTCTGTTACTCAAATATACTCAACTCTTTCACTCAAGCACAAAGCAGATACAGAGAGCGGGCAGGAGACGAAGTGACAGTAGGATAAAATGAGAGGAATTTATTGAATAATCCCGACTTCGGCTTACAGAAATACAGCATTGAGATTTTTATTGCTCATTCTTGTTAAGACGTCTGACGTATGTGAGATTGGTTGCATTTACCAATAATCTAAACAAATACCTGGCACCCAGCTTTCCCCGAGTCCATGAGCAGTATATGCAGGTGTACACCAGTAGCACGGCAGCTCTGATGAAATATGGTACAGACTCCAGATCTGTTTTTTTTCATTATCACGAGTTCTGATTTAAGGAGTCTGGATTGGTATTTTCTCTCCCTTGACTCTTATGGAATGAGTGTGAGAGCCGGGCACAGCAGAGATACTGAAGGAAACACAAGAGACCGACAGGGCGTCGGGCCGGGGCCCACACGTGTTAATGTCATTACTCTGGTCGTTAACAGGACAGACTGGGAATACAGGTAGTAAAAGTAAACCCACTAGAACAGAATCCTTCCTGTGTGTTTAATGAAGGATCATTGACATCATATGCAGCTGGACACACTACATTAGCGCCTCTGGCCACCTTTGAAGGTCAGGTCAGGGACATTGATGCTCACTGTTTTATTGTTTCTCTTCACAGTGAGTCCCACACAGGAAGAGGCCTCTTTACACCTTTTATAACTAATTCAACTTCTGACTCCTAACACCTTGGGGTGGTTTCCCGGACAGGGGTTCGACTAGTCCTAGGGCGCACTTACATTTTCCAAACCATGCCCCGGCGCGATTGTCCCCCCTCCCTAATCCCCCAGAGGCACGCACTCACTGTACTTTTATCAATTCGAGCCCGGGCGCGCTTTCATTTTTAGGGTGCGATTGTTTCTAACAAAGCAGGTAGTAAAGTGCTCTCTTAACACTGGATAACATCTTAATGTTAAGTTTGTGTTTTTAATTCAGAGTCGTTTGGTGCGCAATGACACACAGTCCTCTCACATGTCATTGTATTGCTTAGTTGATCTGTCACGTGTGCATTTCGGACATTTAGGTAACCTGCTGCACGCATCAAAAGGTTTGAAGGTGAGCGGCCGTACAAATCACTTCTTTTCTTTTGGATCTCCCTGACACATAGCCTTCCGTGCTGAGCCCAAGTGAACCGCGCTCCAGCCCACCTCTGTAAGCCGGCCAGGGCATAATACTGAGACATCACACTAGTCAAAGGAAACACCCCCTCATATCTTAAGGCCGGGGTATACCTTTATTCTGCGTCCGGCTCGCGCGCACACGCGTCCGCACAGCTTTCCAAGTATACTCGCTACACGCGGATGGCCACGTTCCACACTATACGCAATACAAATGATTTCTTATTCAAATTATTAGTCTACCAGGCCGTCAGTGCAGCGCTGATTTGGAGACATTTAGAGTACATTAGGATAAGTGAAGAAAAGTAGCCGATTCACCATTGCAAACACAGTTTAGAACAAACAACAAGACAACAAAGAACAGGAATCAAACAATATGGTAACAAACATGCTCCAAAGCTTTCTGTTCTTGGAAGAAATAAAAATTAACGAAGAAATTTTTTTTGTGATTTGTGTTATTATACCTGTCGCAAAAGGAAATTCAGATTCACACTTGCACGTTGGCATGCAGTTTAATGCACGACTGAGAGAGTGTGAAACGCTGACAAATAGGCCTACACTTTTGACTTAAAGGAAAACCACTATTTTTCACTATTTTACTATGTTCTTACCTCAACTTAGACAAATGAATACATAACTATCTATTTTCAATGCATGGAGGAAGAGCACTAGTTTGCATCATTTCGACCTCAGCGCGCAGTAACATCTTTACAGGAGTGATGATGTTACTGCGCCAGAGGTCGAAGTGCTGCAAACTAAGTGCTCTTCCGCCATACAATATAGTTCTCATTTTTTATCCACTTAAAAATCACTATGTTTTATTTTGTGCCACCATACTTACGCGTGTAACTACTCGCGTAACAGTCTTTAAATAGGGAAAACATGGAAGTGTTTGGTGGCTTCTAAATTCTTCCCTGTTTGGATCCTAAGGAATAAATGGGGCTAGGCTAAATACTAACACATTCATGACACGCTGTGCAAAGATGAAGTGCACGTATTGAAAAAAGATAGGGATGTATTAATTCATCTAAGTTGAGGTAAGAACATAGTAAAATATTGAAAAACTGTGGTGCTTTCCTTTAAAGGCCCTTTCACACGTGACGCGGCAAGTGGTGGAATCAGAACACAGTTGCTGATTTCTTTTTAGCTTTGTGCATTTGAAGCCTTGTTTACACTTTTGCAATTCGCATGGCTCTACTCTACGGCGTGAACCTGCTGAACCTGCGGTCTCCTCAGTAAACCTACAAGGCTTTTATGCTTGACGTGCTCTCCGTTGTATAATTCTGTGAAATGACAGAGGGCGACTCTTGAGTACCGTAAATCCTCTAATATAGGCCCGGGCCTTTATTTTACTCAAGCACATCGCGACCCAGGCCTTTATTGGAAGGAGGCCAGAATTAGAGACAGGCCTTTATTTCTATTTGAGCAAAACGGACTACCAGTAGAATGAATAAAAACGAGATTTTGTGTCAATTTGAACCTATTAAATACTAGGTGCATTTATGGAAAATGTACAGTTACCATATAACATTATGGTATGCATACAGAACATTTACAAAAAATAACGGTAATTCAGGCTACTGGCAAAAACATAGCAAACATAACGGTGGTGCATTTTAAACATTTAACCATACACTGTGATAATTAGGCTACCGGTATTCATAACAAAAGGCAACTTACTGGTTTAGACACCTTGCCACTCCAAAGTTTAACCATCCTCAGATCGTTCAATTATAGTCCTATGTCATGTTGTTGTGTGTCCGGTTTCGTTTGGTTTGAAGTAAAAAAAAATCCTCCAATTCTGTTTAATCCTCCTCCTCCTCAGTTTCCTCCTCTTCCTCTTTGGCTCCGCAGCTGCCATGGTAAACAATGTTGACTGAAGTCTCACGTGCGAGTCAAACCTCAAACGCGAAGTGATTGATTGAATGACATGACCAGGCTACCGTAGCGATGGCTTGGATTCGTGAGCAAACATTGCCCCCCTGTGGTATTTGCATGTATGACAAGCATAATGTTGTGGCCTGCCCAGAAAAATGTTACTTCTAATAATAGCCCCGGCCACTATTAGAGACCGGCCTTTATTTACCTCCGCCGACAATGAGACCGGCCAATGTTAGAGACCCGGCCGCTAATGGAATACAGGCCAATATTAGAGGATTTACGGTAATTGTTCTCATAACCATCAAAAAGCAGCGATGAGAGGAAGTAGTTTGCCGAATAATTTGTCAAACACTCGTCTCGTGAGAAGTAAATACGTGGATTTCTTCACATATAAACGTATTAGGTTGTGGGTCATTTTGACGATACATGAAAAGTTTTATAAAACATCACTTTACTTGAATGGGTGTTAATAAGACTGACATGACACCTTCATAACCATGACATGACACGTGTCATGAATATGAAAGAGATTTTATTGACGTTTATGACTACTGTCATTAAGTGTCATTTGTTCAATTAAGTAATTTTTATTGCAAAGATGACATTGTTTGAGATGTCTTTGTTATGACAACTTGACATTAACCAAGACAACACAACTGACCACTTTTTACCAGTGATACAAACTGAATTTGTCATTAAAATGTCATTAAGTGTTAATACTCTGTAAAATAGTTTTATAACAGCATCATGAATATTTTTCTTGACCTCAACTACAGTGGTACAAATATTATTTGTCATTAAGTGTTAATACTCTGTTAAATAGTTTTATAACAGCATCATGAATATTCTTTAGTTCATAATGTTTATTTGACCGAGTATTAATAATATTTGACAAAGAATTAACACTTAATGACATTAAAATCACAGTTTAATGTAATGTTAACCCACAAAGCTAGGTAGTTTCTTAAGTTTGATAATTATTGTTTATGATTTATAACAAGTTGTGTTGTATTGGTTTATGTCAAGTTGTCATAACAAAGATATCTCAAACAATAAGGTATGTAAAATAAAATGAAAGTTTCTAAGCAGTTGCACACATCTAAATGCTTTTTGGCATTCAGAAATAGACCCAGATAGATTTCAGCATAATAGGGATACTTGCACTGAATCACCAGTTTCACATGTATTTTGTGTATTTTCAAAATACAAAATACTGTATTTGTATTTAAATAAATTTTTCCACACAGTATTTTGTATTTGTATTTGAAATACATTTCCATGTATTTATGCCCATCTCTGCCCATCACGCGGACGTCCCTAGTATACTTTCGGCTTTACTCTGTAAAAAGACGGGATCATTGTAGGACCTACAATACATAATAAAGATTCCAAAAAGGTTCCTTTTATGGGGTTCTTCGTTCCATAGTAGGGATGGAAAGGTGTGAACATTTCATATAGTGTTTATAGTGACTGAATAGTTATAGAAAACAGACTGAAAACAAGTTTTATATTTAAAAATCAACTTACAAGAAATAAAGTTAGCAGCTATAGGCACTTTTTAAGCATAAACATTAAATAAACAAGGTATCTTACCTTGTATTTGTTATATAACAGTGAGTGGTGGTCACGAAGATGACTCAGAAGATCCTCCAGTAAATTGATTTCAGGACTCTAAAGGCCAAAATAGGACCAGACCTCAGATTTGTCCCTCTTAGATGGCTGAAAAATCTTGGCGCTATCACTGCCTTCTGCAATGTTTTCTTGTGCAAAAAAACATGTTGCATGCTGCACCTGCGTCAGACTGATGCTGGCTGGACAGGATTTACTGCGAGTTTTCATAATTATGAAAATCAAACACAATCAAATTAATTTAATAATAATTACATTTTAAAAAATCGTGGTTTATCTTTAAACTGGTAATCCTTTCATTCCTGATTGGAAGCACAGTTTTTAAAACTTTGAGCACAGCTTTAATCCCACACAGACAACTTTTCAGTCAGTTCTGTTCTTTATAACAAGAAGTTTTGTTTCGTATTTATTCAAACATTTAAAGGGGACATTTTCACAAAACCTTTTTAAGATGTAAAATAAATCTGTGGTGTCCCCAGGGTATGTATGTGAAGTTTTAACTTAAAGGTATTCACCTTTTTCCGCCCCGCCCATTTTTTATTCTTCGCTCTTCCGCATTTTGTCAACCGACTTCCGCTTACATGGCACAGCGCATCCGATAGCTAGTTTGGTGGTTAGAAGATTGTTTGTAGTTAACTATAACTTTAGCAAAATGACAAATAACGCTAATGCTGTAAATTTTTTAAGTTGGGAGCATGGAGAAAACTTACATACAATGCTCGGATAGTCTCATATTGTACCATCAGTTGTTACGTGGGTAGACGATATGAAGTGGCTGTGGATTGTTTTGTCAGACGGAAACAGAGCGAGTTTGTTTTGTCGGATACGGAGCGAGTGAAACCTAAAACTGAAACTAAATGCGCACTCGCACATACCATGGAGCTTTAACACATTTTAACAGTTGTACAGCGCGGCGCAGTGTGAATATTTTATTGGAAACAACAATCGCGGATCGTTCTTTTCCATGTAGGCCGATGTAAACATCTAAGAATATATTAACATTTCTCAGATTTATTGCTTTTTTGGACTACAAATGCAAGTTGATGTCATACTGGGATTGCTTGGCAAATATAATTTACAAACCAGATGGATTTTTACTTGTGCACAATTTTTAAACAAAGGTATGTTGTCCCGTTTAGATTTTTCATGTTCATTCTATACGCACTGTCAGCCATGATGAAGTTTAATGATTCATTGTGCCGCCCACCATGGTCCTGCGACGTTAGATTAGAAATGCTTTGTCTGCAAGTGTTATTTTTTTACAAAATAGAGTAATGCGAGTAACAAACTAATTTAAATTTCAGTAATTGCAATTGCGTTACTTGATTAAAAAAAAATACTTTGTTACATGCTCGTTACTGCTAAAAGTAGTGGAATTACAGTAACGCGTTACAAAGTCAGTACCAGTGTTGGGGGTAATGCATTACAAGTAATGCGCATTACGTAATAATATTACTTTTCTGAAGTAACAGGTAAAGTAACGCATTACTTTATAAATGTGCACATTAATATTTCAGTTACTTTTTATAAAAAGTAATGTGAGTTACTTTTCAGTTTAATTTATTAAATTTAAGAATAAAATAATGTACTGAATTAAATTGAACATATTAACGTAGAATAACGCACCTGAGCGGGAACAATTTGAGTCAGAAACGGAGATGGCAGGCCAGAGTTTGACATTTTTGCGATCATAAAAAACACCTGCAAGGCCTAAAAGAGATCAAGCCACAGCCAAGTAAGAAACAGTAACGGAAATGTAACTTAAAAGTAATGTAAGCACTACTTTTCATGAAAAGTAACTAAGTAACGCAATTAGTTACTTTTTTGGGGAGTAACTTAATATTGTAATGCATTACTTTTAAAAGTAACTTTCCCCAACACTGGTCAGTACAAGGTGTTTTTAAATTATTGTAGCTTAAATATGCATTTTAGCTTGGGACCAGGATAAGCCCTGTCCGGTAAACCCCACCATTGTTTTCCCATATCAGATGTAAGTTGCTTCAGGTTCAGAGTTGTGATTTTAAAGTGTAGTTGTGGTCAGAGACGGATTGATCCTCCCATTGTGTTTCTCCATCACAGTTTAGAAACATGTTGATTGTGTTATCCTCACAGTTGTCCACTGCATCACTGACACACATCAACGTATCTGTGAAAATAATATAACCATAAACATTTTTATGTTAGCATTTAAAATACTTAAATGGCACCCATACTTAAACACAACAGTGTGTCAGAGAGATGCATTAAAAAGAGACAGTAACATTATACACACAACCTCTAACTTCAGTGTTAAATAATATGTCGTTTAATAGGTCATTATCATCAATATCTGAATGAGAAATGAACTGACCTCCTAGCATCTGAAATCTCTGTAACTTGAATGAATCACGTGAGCTACTGTAAGAATGTAATGTACTATAATATATTGTTGTCTTATCTTAAATATAAAAATATAGGTGAGCAATGAAAATCATTTAAAATAGTTGCATTTTATTAACTAACGTTACTGATCTTAAGTTTATTCGTAGGACGGACTTCACAAATCTAACGTTAGGCAAACAAGCACAAAGTTAGCTAAGTTAGCTTACCTGAAATTGACCACCTTTTCAACACCCGCCGTGGCTTCAAGTTACCGGAACATCGTAGCCGAAGCACTACTCAGGATAAGGGTGTTCCTCAGTCGGCTTCCCGTCCATTAAAATTGGTAAGAAACAAACATAAGGACGCTTGACAGAGGTTAAGTTTAACGCCTTCTGCCACTGCCTCAGCTGCTCATCATCTTTATGCGGCCAGAAGTAGGTTGACAAATTGAGCGCAATTGTTTTCGTGAAAAATAACGTGAATAGCAGAAGATTTTCTTTTTCCGGGTGGATCATCAAGACTATTGGTCATCCCAGTTGTCAATCATTTTGATATGTTTACGTAAGACCGTCGTATGTGCTCGTCACTAGTTTTGCATTCTGCACATGCGCACTTTGAGATGTATGGTGATGTATGGTATGGTGTACCATATGGTATGATGTATGGTGAGCTACGGTTCCAACCATTCTAAAAGCTCGCCGTTCACATCATGTTTTTTCAAAATGTCTGAGGGTTGCAAGAGAAAAAGTGTCTACAAATTGCATGACAAGAAGAGAAAGGACTATTAATAGGACTCGATCAGCAACTTGTAAACAGAGCTAAGAGAAGAACTAGGTTTTATGGTAAAGAATTGAACCCAATATATTATAGAGTATAACCAGCTGTAAGTAAAGTCCAGAAATGCTTGATGGTTGTAAGATGGGGTGTGAATGAGGGGAATCGTCACCCTGAGTGTGATTGCTCAGATGTATGCTCTGGTGACGGCACCCTGCCGATTGAGGGAGGCCTGGTGTCGGCACCCCCGATGCAAAAGTGCGTCAAACTGGGGGTGAGAAAAGACTGTGTTTGTGGTCGAACTGGGAACCACACTGACATTGAAAATTTAGATACAGGCAGCATGCTCAAATTAGCTCCAAGTACATTGCATTGAACACAATATCCCACAACTCAGCAAGCTGGCAACCCCTACATGATTTCACGCAGTATTTCGATTTAATGTGACAAATGCAACGTTCAGAGTCACAGCCACCCCTGTTGAGCTTTCTTGTAAGCAGACTCTCACTTCATAAAGCTGTCATTTAGAGCTGTTGAGACTTTTCTGGACAATGGATGCTCAAGTTGCTGGATTAATGTCAATTACATTGGTAACACTTTACAGTTAAGTTGTATTTGCTAAGTATGGTGTCAAGTATGGTAACCTAACTTGAGATGTGACCTCTGCATTTAACTCATGCCAGTAAGTAGTGAACACACACACACCCGGAGGAGTGGGCAGCTATCACTGCAGCGCCCAGAGGGGCAACAGGGGTTAAGGTGCCCTGCTCAGGTGCACCACAGTCGCAGCCTGCCACCTGTGAAATTCGAAACAACAGCCTTCGACAAGCCCGATTCTACAACCACTAGGCTACGACTGACCCAGTAATTAATGCCCTATAGCTAACATAAACTAACGCTGCCATAAAAAATATGTATACAGTGTTTGTCAGTTCATGTTAATTACTAATACATCATTTTGTTTCTTCGTTAGTAAAAACTGCAACCTGGGCATACTTCTGCAATGACAACCGGTTGCCACTCTAAAAACAAACAGTGCTATATAGCACCAAAAGTGGTTCTTTGCTCGTAATCATAGAAGAACCGTTTTTAGTGCCATATAGCACCGGTGAAGCACCAGTGAAGCACCTGTGTAGAACCATATAGTGCTTTGTAGAACCATATGTGGTGCTATAGTGGTGCTATATGGCCCCTATATGGTTCTACACAGGTGCTTCACCGGTGCTATATGGCACTAAAAATGGTTCTTCTATGGTTACGATCCAAAGCAACAGTTTGGTGCTATATAGCACCGTTTGTTTTTTTAGAGTGTATTTCTTACATAACAAACATGGACATGTAGCAACTGACCAATCAGAATCAAGCATTTCAACAAGCTGTGCAATAATATTAGTTAATGCATAGGGGTGTGACGAGACACTTAATCCATGAGACGAGACGAAACACGAGATTGGGTTCACGAGAACGAGACGAGACAATATTTTTACACTTTTTAAGAAACCCTCAATGATAAAATAAATGAATAAGAAACTGTCTTTTTTTAATGTTTTAACTAATCAAGGACTGGCCCTAACAATTATTTTGCTAACTGATAATGAAGTAATTTGTTATTTTGGGGTAATAAAAATAGACCCAAGTGAGCAGTAGCCTTTAAAATTACATAATAACGAAGATGCAATAATAATCTGACACTGATCAACAGACAAAAACAACGCGTCTCAGAGTTCACAAACGTACATTATTAGAAACCCAAACAAAAAAGCAAACGCAGTAAAAGACAAATATAATGCATGCACTGTAAAAGGGTCAAACAGAAAGCTGCATCCTCCGGAGGTCGCATATGCAGGCTGCATACGTCATGCAGGTTTATTTCAGATCACTAACTGAGCATTACATTGGCTAGTCCTGAGCATATTACAACAAATTGCGATTAACTAAATAATTAGTAAACGTTATAATTGTTAATAGTCTCTAATAAGACAGTAATGAAGTAAATGCAGTTTAAAAATGCGACCTCCGAAGGATGCAGTCTTTTATTTGAGAAACGGCCCGCACCTCCACAAGAAATCTTGCGAGACACATGTAATCTCGTTGCACGAGATCTCGTCACACCCTTATTAATGCATAATAAAGTAACATGAAGAATTTTATTGCCATTAACTAACATTAACAAAGATTGATCAGTGCTATAAAAACTATATTGCTCATTGTTAGTTTATGTTACTAAATGCGTAATGCTAAATACAACCAAAGTGGTACCATTAACCTTTAGCTGCGATTTTGAACACATTTTGTTATGTTGATTTTGAAGAAAATATGCAGAATATATTAAAAATGTCTTAATCAAAACTGAATATTATTGTACTGTTTTTGGTATCTGTAATCATTATTGGATTAGCAGGATTTAAAAAAAGTTTTTTTTGAGTAATTTTCCTAATCTATAGCCAGTTTTTTGATACTTTGATTATTGCACTAACCACTATTAGGAATGATGTTTCAGGACTAACAATGGATGTTGATCTGGGAGCGTGTGTGCATGCTTGTGTAAATCACTTTGTGCCATGAGGTCATGTACATGCTGCGTGAGTGTCAGAAGAGAGTGAATGTCTATGACCTCTGAAGAAGAACTACATTTTGGGGAAGAATGTTCATGACGAAAGCCAGAGCGATAGACCAACCAACCACAGTATGTCTGGAATGTTGGGATGATTGTTTAGTACTTTGAACAGCTGCAACTGGGCATCTCAGGTATGATGGGCAGTAGATCAACGTAACACCTGCTGTGGCGTAACTGCTTTGCTAGAGGCAGCACATTATCTCTCTTTGAGCAAAACAAATGACCTTAACACAAATGAAAAATTATTGTAGAGTTTTAATTGCTTTAATTGTCCCCAAACAGCTTCAAACATGACTATGCCATTAAGTCATTTTAAGAAACTATTTGTTTCCCATTTCCTGATATTAAATCAAATTTTTCTTCCAATGTTCACATGTTTTAGATGAGAAACACCTGTTATCCGTTAGGCAGAATCAGTGAATTTCTTTGCATGATTTTCGGTAGCGTTGCCTATGAATGTAATGCTGCTTTGGTTTATTCAGTCTAGTGATAATTGGAGTTTATGAAACGGCAGAGATCTGCTGCGCAGCTGCTATATTTATTTAATTCCTCTGCCAGCATTGGAAGATGCAGCCTATCAAGAATGTCAGTTTGCATAACGTCTTAGTGATGCATTTAATATGCATCTTGAGCAATGTTCCTTCTCTTTGTGCCTTTGAGGTTTTGCGGGTCTTTTGTCTTTAAGCCTTTCAATCTTTGTGGGCTGGTTTGTATTAAACACGGTGTTTCCTCTGAAATACAGACACACAAGTAATACTGCTTCACAGCTGAGATGTGGACTGATGCTTTTGGTCTCTTCTGGTCCATAAATTACAAAAGACAGTTGGAAACACATTGCTGTTTTTGGAGTGGGAAAGCCCCTCGCCTACCCCACATCCCCCATATATGTATGTAAATGTATGTTAGGAACACCTGTTCAATTTCTCATTAATGCAATTATCTAATCAACCAATCACATTGCAGTTGCTATATGCATTTAGGGGTGTGGTTCTGCTCAAGACAATCTCCTGAACTCCAAACTGAATGTCAGAATGGGAAAGAAAGGTGATTAAGCAATTTTGAGCGTGGCATGGTTGTTGGTGCCAGACGGGCCGGTCTGAGTATTTCACAATCGGCTCAGTTACTGGGATTTTCACGCACAACCATTTCTCGGGTTTACAAAGAATGGTGTGAAAAGGGAAAAAACGTCCAGTATGCGGCAGTCCTGTGGGCAAAAATGCCTTGTTGATGCTGGAGGTCAGAGGAGAATGAGCCAACTGATTCAAGCTGATAGAAGAGCAACTTTGACTGAAATAACCACTCGTTACAACCGAGGTATGCAGCAAAGCATTTGTGAAGCAACAACACGCACAACCTTGAGGCGGATGGGCTACAACAGTAGAAGACCCCACCGGCTACCACTTATCTCCACTACAAATAGGAAAAGCAGGGTTACAATTTGCATGAGGTCACCAAAATTGGATAGTTGAAGACTGGAAAAATGTTGCCTGGTCTGATGAGTCTCGATTTCTGTTGAGACATTCAGATGGTAGAGTCAGAATTTGACATAAACAGAAAGAGAACATGGATCCATCATGCCTTGTTAACACTGTGCAGATAAAACAAATCTGATTTGTGTAGTTTTGATGAGAAATTTTGTGTATATAATTTGAAATCTTCAGTACTTTTGATTGCAGATTTAGCACATTAGAGCTTAGTTTATGACATTGTTAAGATCTCTAATGGACACATTTAAACTTTGAGATTTCTGTGTCTTTTCTCAGATGAAATATATGAGATTGATGCAGGAGAAAAACTCATTAATGTCTGCCAGAAATAATTGAGATATTACAGCGATCTCATCTGTGATTTTTCTCTTTTATTGGATGGCACTGGAGATTTAGTCAAACTCTCTAGGAAACGTCTCGGTTACGGATGTAACCCTCGTTCCCTGAAGGAGGGAACGGAGACGTCACGTCGTGACCGACGAATTGGGAACTCGCTTAGAGAGACCAATCTGCTTCGTATACTACTAAAACGCCAATGAACTTGGCATTGAGATATTTGCATAATGCTGGCGCCGCCCCGCCAGGTGCCTTTATAAGCAGCAGGTGCAAATAGGGAAATTAGCTTCTTTTCGCTGAGAAAGCCGGGAAAATGAGACCGGCCGATAAACAGCAGGTGGCAGCACCTGTGGCGACGGGACGTGACGTCTCCGTTCCCTCCTTCAGGGAACGAGGGTTACATCCGTAACCGAGACGTTCCCTTTCAGTCGGTCACTACGACGTCACGTCGTGACCGACGAATTGGGAATCCCTACCAAAACGCCACTAGGGGCTGACCTCTTCCAGTGTCTGCGTAAAGCCCTCCGGTTCCACTTAAGGAGGAGGAGATAGGTTTTAAGGCAGAAGGCCGGGCACTAGATGTTCCTTTAACCCCACAGAAGTGCCAGCGACTGGGAAGCGCCCTACCTGAGCGGGATAGGAACGCTGCGGAAGCCACCGCCCGTCTTAAGGGCTAATAGTGGGCGAAGTCAACCGTAGTTGAGGAATAAAGACAGCCGTGGCTGTGTAAGCAAAGCAGTGCTCTGCTAAGGGAAACGTGGGCTGGTAGGATTAACCCCACGGAAAAATACTCACAAAGGAACCCGGTGGGACACAATGTGGAGCCCGAGCCAGACACGTAGGTTCGCGAGGATACAGCTAGTGAAAGGCTGACAGCCAATGCTCCGCAACAAAGGCTGCCAAGGCAGCGGAGGAAGAACAATTCAAACCATTACGCATTTTTGTTCTGAAGGCCTTCCATACTGACACAGTTATGAAGCATCAGTTGGAGGCTGCAAGCCGACCTGCGAGACTGCTCTCCGTGCTCCCCCTGATGAGGAAAGAACACGAGAGGATACAGGCTCGATACGAACACTGTAAAATCTAGTGAACGTATTAGGTGTCGCCCAACCAGCAGCTCTACAGATGTCTGTTAGCGAGGAACCACGAGCTAAAGCCCAAGATGAGGCAACACTCCGTGTGGAGTGCGCTCTCAAATTAAAGGGGCAAGGAATACCCTGAAGATTATAAGCCAGGGCGATAGTATCAACTATCCAATGAGACATCCTCTGCTTAGTGACAGCTTTCCCTTTCTGCTGGCCACCATAACAAACAAAGAGCTGGTCTGAGGTCCTGAGGCTTTGCGTGCGATCCACGTAGAGTCGCAGTGCGCGTACGGGGCACAACAAAGCCATGGTTGGGTCTGCGTCCTCCGGGGGCAGCGCTTGCAAGCTCACCACCTTATCTCTGAAGGGAGTGGTGGGAACTTTGGGCACGTAGCCTGGTCTGGGTCTCAGTGAGACAGCAGGACCAAACTAAAAGCACGAATCGTCAACAGAGAATGCATGTAAATCCCCTACTCTCTTCATGGAGGCCAATGCTATCAGGGTCAGAGTTTTCATTGATAAAAACATCAGACTCGTAGACTGCAAAGGCTCAAAAGGGAGACCTGAAGGCTTCAGCACCATGGACAGGTCTCAGGAGGAAAGAGGGAGGGCGCGAGGGGTTTAGCCTGCGAGCGCCTCTTAAAATGAAATAATTAAATCATGCCGGCCAACTGATCTGCCGTTGATAAGAGAGTGATGAGCAGAAATAGCGGCGATATCAACTTTAATGGCGGAGGGACAGCCTACCATCTAACCTATGTTAAAGATATAAAAGCACAATGTTAATGGGCATTCTCTGGGGTCCTCGCGTTGCGAAGAGCACCGGGTGACGAAAAAGGTTTCTTTAAGCGCGTAAGCCCGTCTTGTGGACGGTGCTCGAACCGCGTCGATGGTGTTAGATACCGCTTGCGATAAATCACCTAAACCTTGCGCGCGCTCAACGACCATACATGGAAATCCCACTGGTCGGGGCGCGGGTGCCATAATGTGCCCCTTCCTAAAGAAAGAAAGTCTTTCCTCAGGGGAAATCGTCAGGGAGGGGCTGTCGCGAGGAGCATTAACTCTGAAAACCAATTCAGTACGGGGCGACTAATAAAAGGCTCTCCTCGTCCTGCCTGACTTTGCACAGTGTCTGCGCAATAAAGCTCACTGGAAGGAATGCGTATTTACGCACCCCCCGCGGCCAGCTGTGTGCCAACGCATCCACGCCGAGGCTGCCCTCGGTTAGTGAATAAAATAGGCGACAGTGGGTATCGTCCGGCGACGCAAACAGATCTATCTACGCACAACCGAACTTCTTCCAAATTAGCTGGACCGTCTGGAGGTGGAGTCGCCATTCGCCGGGGGCGCAGCTCGGGAAGCGCGTCTGCCGCTGTATTGAGCGAACCCGGGATGTAAATGGCACGAAGGGACCTCAGATGCTTCTGACTCCAAAGGAGGAGATGACGAGCGAGATGCGACAGGTGACGAGAGCGCAAAACCGCCTTAACGGTAAATAACGCAACAGTCGCAATGTTATTGGTGTCGGCTAATACATCCTTCCCTCGCATCTCCATAGCGGAGCGTACAAGTCCCAGATATACAGCGCACCGCTCGCGGCAGTTGGGGTGCTATGCACACCCCTGAGACTGCAAGCCCGTCATACGTGGCTGATCATCCCGTGCTGAGGGCATTGCAATATACAGAATGCCAGGAGACCCCTCAGGGGCATATCTTCTATCGGAAATGCCGGGTCTACCACAGGGAAAAATTTAAATGACACGCAGGTGCAATGTTTACACGGTGTATGTCGGTGTGCCACGCTCTCCTCGAGACTCGATCGTAAGCCAATGCTGAAGCGGTCTCATATGAAGCAGCTCGGGCGGCGTCACAACCGCAGCATGCTGTCATATGTCCAGGAGCTTCTGAAATTGTTTCAGAGGGACCGCGTACTTCCCTCGAATTAAACCGAGGCAAGTCAGAACTGACTGGTTGCGCGCTCTTGTTAAACACGTCAATTAGTCGACCGAGTCTTATTTCCATACTGAGAAAAAGGATCCTCTGCACGGGGCAAAGTTGCTCTTTCCCAGTCGACCTGAAGACTTAAACGAGCGAGATGCCAAAGCATTAACTCTCTGTGTTCGCGCACGTCTGCCAAGAACGGGCTATTATAAGTCGACGTAGAAAAAAGCAGAATGCGAACAACGCTCTCTCTCTGACATTTTAATGCCGTGACTAGCACATGGAGACACGGAGAGAGAGAGACAGCTCGAATGGTGTACTTCGTATTAATATGCCCACCCCACGACGCAGAGCGAAAAACGGTCTAAAGCGAGGGGAGATGGACACATAAAGTACACGTCTACAGGTCTAAGGCTGCAAACCGATCTGAATATTGAAATACGAGCCTCGGCGATATCATCCAAAAAGAACACCTTCGTAGAGCCGGTGCGTAAATCAAATCGATCGTAACCCGCCGCGTATTTTGGGTACTATGAGATAAAGGCTGGAAAAACCCTATCATCATCATCTCGGTAAGAGGGACCGGCTCGAACATCCTTCGCCAACAGGATATCGACTTTTGCACGCAGTACATGTGCATCGGACGCTTTCACTACAGTGAAACGAAAGCCCGAATTTTGGGGTGTGCCGGATTCGTAACCGAGGCGGATCGTGCGTAAAACCCAACGAAACGGGCTGGGAACTGAAGCCAAGCACCCAGGCACCGTACGAGGAGAAAACGACACTACCGAAGTACCCGCGGTGGGGCAGCGAAGCGAGACAGGTGGGACTGCCGGTGCGTCTGCTGTGACAGCATAAACATCTACAGTATGTGTGTGTGACACTGACCTGAGCCCGCTGAGGGTGACGGTCGTCTGGTCTCCTCTGCGGAGAGCGCAGACTCCGATAAGGGTGCTGGTGGTCCGGTCTCCTCAGCGGAGAGCTCGGACTCCTCAGGTCACCCGCTGGCGATAGAGGAGAGGTAGGGTGAGCTGGTGTGTGCCCGCTCACGGCTCTCTCGATCCTCTGGAGACCTGGAGAGGGAAGAGGAATGCACTCTATGTGTGGTTAGTGGGTACCGGCTAAACAGCCGGTGGAACATATGCAAACCAAGGATTTTTCACCCGACCCTCTATCGGGGGAAGGAGCTCCATCTCCTGAAGAGTGATCCTCTGCCAATCCGGGTCGCCCTTCACTGGCCACTTAAACTCCCGATTTTCACGGGAAGCGGCTAAGCGGGCGGGGCGAGCTGCTGACGACCGGTTCCCCTGCGCTGCCGAGATGGGGTCCGAGGAGGGGAACGGAGGTGGTCGCCGCAGGACGCCGACGGCGAGAGGCAGACTGAGGAGCCGGCGTGGTGGACCAAGGGCAGCTCTGTTCCGCCGGGGCATGACCTAGGAGATCGCCTCAGTCTGTGCAGCGGAGCTGTACGACTCCCCTGGCTCGCCGAAGAGGCCGGTCTGTGAGACAGGAGCATTCAAGTTGTTCTCGTCTGCGTCCGTCATGTCAGCCAGACACAGCCAAAGGTGGCGATCTTGAACCACTGAGGTGGACATCGCACGACTGAAGGTCGCGGCCTCCCTGGTAAATCCTTTGTGAGCCTGCAGCAACGTTATTACGTGCAGGGCTGAAGCCGCCTCTCCGGCATGCCTGATGGGCAGCGTCCGTAACCGGACGACTGTCTACAAACACGGGAGGGAAGGGTTGGGTGGTCCCTCCAGGAACGCATCCCGCTCCACTGAAGGGGTCCCCGCCCTTAGCGGCTCCGTTGGTGAGGGAGGTGAGGGGTGAAAGCTGAACGGCCGGACGGCCGCAAATCACGTCAGCTCTTCGTGCCGTCAGGGAAGAAAGGCACAGGAGGAGAGGACCGAGAGGCCCGAGCAGCTCCGAAGTACCAATCATGTGGGCGGGACGGTTCGGGCGGAGAGGGGTTAACCTTTCCAACTCTACCGTCTCCGCCGCTCGCGGGCACGGCCGCCATCTCCGGAACGACTCTGCCTCGGAGGAAAAATGGACACCCCTCTGATGCTACAGAAGTGACGGGACCAGAAGGAGGTCCAATGGATTCGGCAGACATCGTAGAACACGACTCTGCAGTCTCCACCGGAGCCTCAACCGGCTGAGGATGAGAAGGCCGGTAGGTGGAGGACGCATCCTCCGTCCTACTCAGCGTAGTGACGCGAAGGGCGCCCTGCGAGCGCTTGACAGCCGCACCATGGCGGCGTCAGCACTGCAAAGGCGCGGACAGCGTTCCCGTAGAAACGACAGTCGTCTCCGCAATCCAAGAGGGTTATGCTCTCACAGAGAGAACAGAAACTCTCCACGAACGCAGCCCCGGAGTGCTCGATGCCTGAGCACGAAGACAGCGCTCGTGACCGTCACTGGAACCCTTATACTTCTCGCATCCAAGATCGCACGGGCGAAAAGCTATCCTGAAAAGGACGCTGATCCCCGCATATACGAGAGAGTGGCTGCCTTTAACAAGGCACAAAGCTCTCTCGTATCACTCTTTTAGGGAAATTCACTCAGATGCTTAGTTGATGAGCGCACAGGAAGGCAACGCACACACTAAACTCAAAACAATAAACAGATGTAGAGCCGTGGAATAAGCGAAGCGTCCGCTGTGATACTGCTAGTTCAACCAACTTCAGCAATCAAATCCCAACAGAGTAAAGTAGCTTCTCAGTAGCAGATAAAGCCGGCTTTCGAAGCGAAAAAGCTAATTTCCCTATTTGCACCTGCTGCTTATAAAGGCACCTGGCGGGGCGGCGCCAGCATTATGCAAATATCTCAATGCCAAGTTCATTGGCGTTTTAGTAGTATACGAAGCAGATTGGTCTCTCTAAGCGAGTTCCCAATTCGTCGGTCACGACGTGACGTCGTAGTGACCGACTGAAAGGGAACCCTGGGACTGGGTGAGGTGGGTTGAGCTGCATTGTCATTACATGCATCAAAGCCACTTCCATAGTTAAGTTTGTCCCCTTGCTCGCCTCAGATCAGGGCACTAAACCCTATAACCCCAGTTTTCATTTAGCCTGAGGAACAAGGACATCATGCCCAATTGGAGAAACCATTTAGCAACACTCACTTGAAGTCATTACCACAGCAGATTGCTCCTCATAGACTTTAAAGTCTACACAACCATCAAGCTTACCGGTGTTTACACACAACACGTGTCGAGTTTCCTTCCTTGGTTGCAAAAGATCAACATAAGACAGTTTGGAGGGAGGATAAACACACTTTCATTACTGTGCCGGGTTTTTAACAGCTGCACACGCTCACCAGTGTTCATTAATTAGCACTCATTCAACGTGATTACAGAGGGGAATGAGGTTGGTGGAGTCAGGTTGGGAACTGGAGTACAATTATGGGAAGCATTTCCTCCGTGTCTAATGGGTCTCTAATAGCTGTGGATTACCGTAAGCTTGGAACTACTAAAACTGCAGTGGTTTTATAACAAAGCCTCCAAAGGGAATGTTCGCATGGGCCTTCCGGGCTAATTTCGGTCCTAAGAGGCGGTCGAGAGGTTACCTAATGGTATACAATTTCTGATTGGTGGTCCTCAAGGTGGGGGAGGGACTTGCTTTTTGCATGACGTTCCAGGAAACGATGGCCTATTGTGCATTCACACCGCCACTGGCGAGAGTGTCAAGAAAAGCTATGGCTGCCCTGCCAACAACGCTATAGATGCTCTGACACTCGAATATTTTCTCTAAACTGCTCTCAAGCGGAGGTTTCTGACTTCTGATTGGCATAGTTAGGATTGCCGTGCACAACAAAGCATTCACTCTAAAAATGGCTGGGTTATTTTTGGCCCATAATGGGTAAATATTGGACAAAACACATACTGGGTTAAAAATTTCCTCGTACCGTAACCCAACTTTGGGTCAATTTTTAACCCAGCACGTGTTCTGTCCAATATTAACCCATTATGGGTCAAAAATAACCCAACCATTTTTAGAGTGTTGAATTTGACATAGACTCTTCAAAGTGAAGGTGCTATAAAGGGTTCTTCACAGATTTGAGTTGTCATTTAACCTCTCCTGGGTTGTTTCAACCCAAAATGCTGGGTGGTTTTGACCCATCAATTTTCTGGGTTAATTTAACCCTCCAGCTGGGTTCGTCCCTTTTTTAGATTGTACTAAAATCCATTGAAACTTAAAGGGATAGTTCACCCAAAAATGAAAATTCTGTCATCATCTGTCATACTTACCCTCAAGTTGTTACAAACCCGTATACATTTCTTTGTTCTGATAAACACAAAGTAAGATATTTTGAGAAATGTTCATAATCAAACCATTCGTGGACCCCATTTACATCCATAGTATTCGTTTTTCCTACTATGGAAGTGAATGGGGTCCACGAACGGTTTGATTACAAACATTTCTCAAAATATCTTCCTTTGTGTTCATCAGAACAACGAAATTTATGTGGGTTTGTAACAACATGAGAGTGAGTAAATGATGACATAATTTTCATTTTTGGGTGAACTATCCCTTTAACTGGTGCTGTCCCGTGAGCAGGACACCTGAGTTTACTTAAATATTTTGCATGTAACTTTAAATCTATCACGAAAAAACTATATATCACTGGAAAGGTTTAAGAATGTAGTTTTTATATTTGAAAACATTTTAGCAGTGATAATCCAGTGACAGTAATTTATTAATTTGTGACAAGAGTATGCAGCAAACTGTTGACACCTAGTGGCCATTGTTGGTAAAACCACTAAAAGTGTAACACAAACCAATATTTTGTGATAAGTTTATGTATATAATATATACTTTATGCATAATTTTTTTATTTATTGCAATTAATGTAAACTGCTATACATTTCTTTTTAATATATTTTCACCTCCAGAAACTGCTGTGAAAAACTGTAAAGTGTCTTCTTTAAATTCCAAGGTTAGGCTTCTAGACTAAAAAAAATGGCCAGAGTTATATTCATTTGAAGGTGAACATAACTTCCCCCCCCCCACTCAAAAGTTAAAGGCAGGGTTCACTATTTTTGAGAAACGCTTTGAAGTCAGGCCGATTAAACACATTTGTAGACAATCAGCAGTAAGGGGCGTGTCTAGTAATCGACATCGTTGCGTATGTGTGGGGCGGGTCTATCAAAAGAAAATCCAGATTCCATTGGGGTAGGGGCGTGTTTTTTAGGTGATGTCAAATGTCAACATTGGCTTTCAAAGATCGTGCACCCCACCTTTAAGGGGTAATAACTGCAAAAATCACAACATGTTAGCTCATTTTAAGCTGTGGAGGACGCCCGGTTCATATTGAAGGGCTGAATAAAAGACATGGTTGTATTTTTAATGGAATGCGGTTGTCAATACCACTTACTGTAATTGTTTTTCACCAGTTTTTCATGACACTTCAGGAAACAACAGACACAAGACCTTGCCAGGAGTTAATGTGTGTGTGTGTGTGTGTGTGTGTGTGTGTGTGTGTGTGTGTGTGTGTGTGTGTGTGTGTGTGTGTGTGTGTGTGTGTGTGTGTGTGTCGAAGGAGAAAGTTATAGCGCATATGTTTGCGCTTTATTATGGATGTCCACACCCACAGCCCAGGCCACATCCCAAATGTTTGTTTGTTGTTAAGAGAAATCAGGCAGAGTAGTAAACACTAACACACTGGCGTTCTGCCCATCAGAGAATCCAAAGAGCTAAGGAGCAAAGAAAACAAATAACCATCTCCATATGTGCCCTTCCCACACATATCCACCATAAAGGTTCCCTAACCATGGAGGTTAAATGTTTAACTGCGTAATGAAAGCCAATCTACCCTAAAGATATTGATGATGAATATAAACAGGATAGGTCATGTGAATAACTTCAAATTAAAACCGAAGCATGTATCATTTATCATAAGAGCAAGCAGGAAATTGTATTTTTTAATTATCCTACATTCCTTTCAATTTGTGAATAAAGGCAATGCTTCTATTTCAGTCTTTTCCCTACAAAATGGTGTGTTGATGGCAAGACAGATTTTTATATTATGCTATAGATTAGATTTGACTTGTGTCCTGAGTCCTGACTATGGATGCACAGTGGAGCATGTGTTTCTAGTTTAATATTATACAGGTCAGGAGTGTATCTCTCTCCTCAGGACTATCAGGTTTGATTTGAATGTATTTGTATGTATGTGTGTGCATGATTGGAGATCTTTAGAGGTGTTCTCATGAAGCTATGCTGTCTCTATTGGCATTTCATACATCTCATAAGCCCTATTCGGATGGTAATTGTTTCTCATGAGGATGTCTGTAAAAATATATTTGCATGCCTTCTCCGCGATAAAACTCATGCATTCGGATGAAGATAAATTTGCGGTGGATGTGTGCGTTTATAATTCATAACACCTGGAAATGCCCTGCGTGGCGTAGTTAATTAGGCTACATGATCATTTACATAACCTGGATCTTGATTATATGTATATGGAATAGCCTACTGTTGTGTAATTTAATGCATTTTAAAGAGCACCTATTTCATTGCTAAAAAACAACATTAGTTTGTGTATTTAATGTGTTTGCATGGTTTAAAAAACAGATATAACGCACATAACTTACATTTTTGTAGCTTCAGATTTTACTTTCTTCCTGAAACACATGGATTTGAAATGCTCTGTGTTCCTGATTGGCCAGCTAATCTGTACGTTGTGATTGGCCTGAATACCTCTGACATCAGCCGGAAATGTGATGCTCCTTACCATGTTTAAAAGATTCAGTTGCTAACAGAAGTTAACTTACAGGCTCTGAGTCCAAGTGGGATCACCAATCCCAGGAAGTAAACTGTTGCCTACAAATGTGTTTGTTGTAGTCCAAGAAAAGAGATTTACTTTGGGGTTTGTATCTTTTGCATGTCATAAACATGTACTAACACACACTTACACAACAAAGGAAATGTAAAAACGTGAGTCGGACAACAGGTCCTCTTTAAAATTTTATTAAGCACTTGTTGCTGCTGATAATAGACATTTTAAAAGTTTTTGTGATTTTCTTCTTTTTATTTATATCAGCTCCCACTCGCTGTAAAAGAGTGATGAAAGATTGTGCCCAAACTTTTCATCATTTCAGTTATGAAGATGTTTAAAATGCTCTTAAAGAAAGCCGCTTCACTGATGCAGAATAAACGCAAAGCGCATGACCATACGGTGCTTTTCAGTGCTCTAATGACTTTTGCATTGTTCCCATTTTATAAACTTTCCGACAGCAATTAAATTACCACACGACCTTGGTGTTTGTCAAAAAACAGTAGGTAACTCTGCATGGAATTTTTTCGCGGTTGGTCA
Organism: Paramisgurnus dabryanus; assembly: GCF_030506205.2. Lineage (NCBI taxonomy): Eukaryota > Metazoa > Chordata > Actinopteri > Cypriniformes > Cobitidae > Paramisgurnus > Paramisgurnus dabryanus. Next base: position 26,652,637 of record NC_133354.1, read on the forward strand.
AATAAAAACACAGACATTCTAGATTCGAATGGCAATAAAATCACTGACTACCCCTGTAAATGATGAAAATACCTCACGTCCCCACGAGAAACAATTACCGTCCAAATAGGGCTATAAACTGTAAAATAAAATTTGTTGGTTCAACTTAAAAAAGTAAATTACCTGATTGCCTTAAAATTGTGAGTTAATTCAACTTAAAAAAAAATAGTTAACTCAGCAAAGTTGTTGACAACTAATATTTTTATACAACTCAACATTTAAGTTTTGTAAAGTTGAACCAACTTTTTTACAGTGTAGGAAAGTGAAGGCAATGATAATAGACATAGAGAAATAGAAAGACTTCATGCTTTTTGCATTCGACTCCTGAGAAATTGATCATAGTAATATGATCAGAGATCTCAAAAAATGTCCTAAACTGTGCTTAGATTCTCTCACACACCAAAGATTTTAATGAATCATTAAACTCTCATATATTTCTTTTTTTATTTCTCCTAAGCAACTTTAAGGAAAACATCTGAGACAAAGCTTATATTTAAATGAAACATTACTGAGACCTTAAAGGGGCCATGGCATGAAAATCTGACTTTTCTCATGTTTAAGTGCTATGATTGGGTCCCCAGTGCTTCTATCAACCTAGAAAATGTGAAAAGATCAACCCAGTAACTTAGTTTTGGTAAACCATTCTCAACAAGCACATGAAAAAATAGTTTGTTGAAATTTGGCTCTCCTTATGATGTCATAAGGAGCTTTTATTATAATAATACCGCCCCTTAATCTGACTATCCAACCACAGCACTGCCATTTAGTGCAGAGAGAAAAAAAAAATTCACAGCACAATTGAGTTTCAATTTCAACAAACCACCATCATTGTGATCAGTGTTTGCACTTTATCCGCTCATTTGCATTTTAAATGACACACCCAAAATGGCACATTTTTGCACACACCTACAAAGTGACAAATTTTAACATGCTATAATAAATTATTTATTTGGTATTTTGAGCTGAAACTTCACATATGTGCTCTGGGGACACCAAAGATTTATTTGACATCTTAAAAAAGTCTAAAAAAGTGTCATGGCCCCTTTAATAAAGTCTACTGACAAATGGAAGAGCAACCTCATGAGCTAAAGTGTTTACCTGGGTTTGTGTCTTTGAATCACTGTATCATTCACACTTTTGAAGAAAAGCATAGGGAATTACAGTATGATAGGTATAATGGATGAAAAGACACCCAAGAACAATGAATGACAGAGATGCAGAAAGACAGATGCAATACCCCTCGCTTTTCCTCCCTCTTGCACTGAATTGCTCATAGTCTTCAGGTGGTGTCTACAGTCCTCATTCAGATATTGCTGGATATGGCAGTGTTAGTCCAGATGGAGGTGGTTAGATCCTTCTTGAAATTTTTGACCTACAGGTTATAGAAGAGAAAAGGCTGAAACTAGGTGTTGTGCTGTTAGGATGAATCAAAAAAATGATCGCATTAATTTTGCTTTTCATTTATTGTCATTTTTCTACTAATTTTCAAAAATGTTTAGACCCATGCCAGGTTTTAATTAGCTTTAAGGTTAAGCCTATAATGCAGAGGTCTAATCTGCATGCAAAAATATTCCAGTAGGGCTTAAATTGTGTTTTTAAAGCGTCTGTTGCAGGAATAAACCCTGCAGGGGATCAGACGTTTATATGGGGCTGACGTGGTGAATAGAAATGTTCAAAACTGTGGGGCAAGAGGTCCTATGAATGCTAATCCTATTTCTATTTCTATGTCTCTTTACTCAAAGACACATGGTACAGATCAGGGGTCTCATTTATAAAACTGCGTAGGATCCTTACTACAGCATACAGCAAAAAATATTAAGACTTAATAACAAAGCAATGTTCCCTTTATAAATTACTGATCACATGCATGTGTGCGTACATGAATCATCCTCAGATCCCATCCTGCAAGCCCATTCTCCCATTAAGTTTGTTTTTTGTATATCCCAACCTTTGCGTGGGAACTGGCGTACGCACGTTTCCAGCCCCCTTTTGTGCGTGCGCACACTTTATAAATGAGACCCCTGCACATAATGAAAACCAAGCAGTATCATGCATTAGTGATTTAAGAGAGCTCAAACCAACTTATAATGATTCAAATAATTAATTTTAAGCATATTTAACCAAAAATACAAAAAATTATAATAAATAGGCCTGTCGATCGATTAAAATATGAAATCTAGATTAATCGCATGATTGTCATGAGAAAAACTCGTGATTAATCGCAACTCAATCACACATTTTTATCTGTTCTATATTTACATTAATTTAACACTTTCATGTTTTTTATTTTTAATACTCTAATTAACATGTGCATGGACAAATATAGAAGCTGTATGGAAATGTATGTTTATTATTAGTGAAAGAGTCAGCAAAATAATTTAGAAAAAATATTTTTTTAAGGTTTAAAAACAAAATCACTGCATCCCTTAAAATCACTAGTAAAACTAATAAGTTTAAAACACACAAAGTCAAAAACAATATCTATGTTAAACTTTTTTTAAACCAAAATTAAAATCTCAGATGCACAAATGGATGGACACGCATCATTTGTATTAGTTAAGCATTTAGGATGGTACACCTAATCAGAGTATGTGCAGTTAAAGATAATTTTAGTCGTTTGATAACTATTTAGGGTCTAGGGTCAGAAATTGCGCGTTGTGTTAGTCACACGTCAATGAAATTAGTGTTGAATTTAAGTGAAAATTAATTTACTTTAATGTGTTATTAAAAAGTAAATTTTGACAGCCCTAATAATAATTTTTTTTTATTTTATTGTACATTAATTGTATTAAAATAATAATATTAAAAATTTATAATTTATAATTAATTAATTAATTATATTTTATAATTATAATTAATTAATATTTAAAATGTTATATTACTACAAATTTTACTATTATGTTGCCATTGCAGTTTACGCATAAAATTTGTGACCTTGTCAATCCAGGTTAAAGTCTCATAATCTAATTATGATATTAGGAGCATCAAAGTTGGCCTTAGTGGCGGTTCACATGTCGCGCCTAAAATGAAAACGCTAGGCGCTTAGGCAGAGGTGGGTAGTAACGAATTACATTTACTTCGTTACATGTACTTGAGTACATTTTTTGTGTAACTAGTACTTTTAGAGTAAATTTAAGGATAGGTACTTTTTACTCTTACTCAAGTACATTTCTAGTGAAAAAACTGTACTTTTACTTCGCTACATTCGGCGGCGTTACTGCGCTACTTTCAAATTGTAATAATTAATGAATATATATATTTTTTAAAGTTTATAGGGCGTGTTCAAAAGTTTCGCGAGACAGGCTGCGTCACCCTTTAGAGCGCGCGACCGCGCGGTCACCACGCGTAGATGATAGGAGAAGCAGATGAGGGCGCGTGTGCGAGATATCGGAGACAGATAATGCATGGCGGCTTCAAGTTCGGTCTATGCTTTCACTCCAAGAGGTCAAAAAGAATAGTTTCATGATGCGATGCATGCTTTGTTCAATGAACGAGCTGACATCTCAGCTTACAGGAATTCAAGATCCAACCTGAAGTAAGTGTCACAGTATTGTTTATTTATTTATTTATTTATTTATTTATTTATTGTTTGTTTCGAGCAATATCTATGATACATCACAAAACCAAAACAGCAAAATCAAATGCATACATTGACAATACAGCACGTATTAATCATCATACAGCATCAAACCCTCTATTGCTCGAAAAGGAGTGGGTAGAAGTAGAACTTATTTAAACCCACCCCCATGAATTACAATTTATAGGAAAAACAACAGGAAATAAGAAAAAAAATGGTATGTGCTTCTATATAAGTTAAGAAAACCCTAACATCAATATTTGAACACTATTAATGGTCATTTCACACACTGTCCGAGTTTTTTTGCCATATGCACTCTTGTGCAAGCGGTGACAAAACCTAGTGTAAGTTAAACCATACAAACAGCACGTTCATCTGCACATTTCCATATAATTTCCCCACAACTAAACAAACTGAACAGCAAAATGTAAGGACGTCTTGCATTTATACACAAATCCGGACACCTCACTAATGTGTAGAAAATACATTCAAATAAAAACGGGATTGTATTTTATTTAAATCTTTCCTAAAGAATGAATGAATAAAAATAAAGTTTGATTTTAAAGAAACATGTATTATATATTATACTAAATGTAGAGTTGATTTGCACGAACAGATAAGTTCCATATGAAATTCTAAAATGATAATTTTTATTAAGCTCGTGTTAATGTTCAGTAATTGCACTTTAATGGCAATGAAAATAACCTATTCATATAAAAACATGATCACAAACAGACACACACGTTCTTTTTTGTTTACTGTTTGCATGTTAAGAGTTAACCGACAGAAAATATCTGTGTGTGTTTGAGATTTTTTCTCAAATGACACGTTATGTGATGTTAATGTACTCATTGCAGGACTGAGATAGGCTGCTTTACTTGTATATAAGCAGAACAATGAGACTTTTAAGGAGAGGTTTTTGAAAACCCTCCAAGTAGTCTGAAATTCAGTGCTTTTGTGCTACTTCTCTATCAGATCCGAAGTAACGAGTAACTAACTACTTGAGTAGTTTTTCATCTAATACTTTTTTACTCTTACTCAAGTAAATAATTAGATTGATACTTTTACTTTTACTTGAGTACATTTTTGTATAAGTACTTGTACTTTTACTTGAGTACAGATTTTGGGTACTCTACCCACCTCTGCGCTTAGGTTCTTATCACCTGACCTGCGGTGTGCTTGTGGCATTCTGAAAAGTTGAGATGTTTTTAACATGATGCGGTGAGGACGCGCCTGGAAAAAACAAGTGTGACGCACCGTGTGCGCATCGCAACCATGTTGCTTCCATTACGAGTGCGCATACAGCGCGCCTACATTTGAAATAACGAACTTGAACACGCAAAAGATGCTATATATATGAATCGCCCCTTACTCAGTCAATATAAAAGATATCAAGGTTATTTTTTCACAGAAGGTTTTTTACATTATGATTTTATGTAGACAACCCTAAACATCCTAAAAATCCCAAACAAAATAATGGAACAATTAGTTTTTTTATAAACTGCTTAGATGCTAAACCATTCATTAAGTTCTTTTAACTTTCATCAGACCTAAACCGTAAAATTTTTAACTGATTCAGACAAAAATTCAGCATAGTTAATTATTTTCATCTGCAGATATAAATAGCTTCCCACGTTATTGCCTCAATGACAAAGCTTACCTTAATAGGATGTGAATAATCCGAAAGTCAGTCGGTGCATACATGTGTCTCTTAAGTTCACAACATGCTAAAAACACATCCGATGAAAAGTGTTGTCATAGTCAGCATAAACATATCGCTCTGAACATATTTCATGTGCTGTTAGAGAAACAGTTTTGGCAGAGATGTTACAACACAGCCTTGATGTTACGGTAATTAATCACAAGTCCTGTCATACAGCGTCTGTGACTCATTCAGTGCTTTTATTTAAGAGATGGCTTCTTGGCTTGGTCTGCTAAACAAGGGCATACCCAAATAAGAGCAGCTCTCCAGCTGTTAATGTTCCTCTTGAACCGATGGCAGCGCACACTGTGGGAAATTGTCCACTTTGGAGAGGTCTAACATTATAATGCACTCACAGCTTTTCACACAGTCTCTACTGAACCATACAACTACTGTTAGCACTATATGACAGCAGATTATATAATCTTTACATGTAGATGACTTTGGACTCTTGTGTGTTGGCTTAAATATGTTTAAAAATTACTGTAAAAATGGAAACCTTCGCTCATTATTGTCCTCAGTTGTGTCATTTGGAAATACAGTTGCCTTGACAGGGTCTTTAGCTTCCGCCATAACTCTCCTTAGCAGTTGTAAACAGGGTTCCCATGGGTCCTTGAAATCCTTAAAAGTTTTGAATATGGGGGAAAAAATTCAACCCCCTTGGAAGTTTTTTAAAATCAACATAAATAGATACAGGTCATTGAAAGTGCTTAACTGCTTAACTGTTAGTTTTAAATGCTTATATCTTCTGTATGCAAATGTTGATTCATAACAAAATGCTTTTTTGCATAGTTGTGTTTGACACATGAAAATGTCTCGGGTTACGTATGTAACTGGGAACAAGACGCTGCGTCTCCCTTGCCAAACTTCCTGCGTCCCTGTAACGCCGTCTTTAGATAGTGATATACTTCCTGGCTCCCGCAACACCCTGTCTTTGTCGTTAAGCCTCACCATTGGTTGAATTTGATATACACATTCAGACGCACTTACCCCTGGAGGCGTCCCCAAAGTGTCACCACAGTGACGCAGCGCGAGTTCCCTCGAAAGGAAACTTTAACAATGTATCTTTAAAGGTAACACGATGTAATCTTCTGTGCAATGATGTAGAATTGACGTATGACACAAAGAACACAAGCTTGTGCTGTTGATTGAAGTGAGTAAAGTGATACAAGACAGCACTGTCCGTCCAGTCCTCGATTTATACTTTAATCATAAAGGCTTGTGTTAGACTTAACACGGTGTTGCGCAGCACCGCTGGAGCGATACAGTACAAAGGAAAACTGTGGACTTTGTTGTTTGGAGCACCGTATGAAGTCAAATACGCATTTTGGGCACACATGAATGATGTTTTTGCTGCTGCTTGATAAATATAATCTGCACAAAGCTCTATGTACTCGTCGTTTATTAATTATGAAATTATGTGCGCATGTCAAATGATCAAATCTGATTTGAAGCTTGTGCCATATAAACACGCACATCAATCCGATCACAGTATTAAGTGTTTATGTAAACGGTAGGACAGGATTTATCGATCCGAATAATTTCATTCCAATTAAGGCAAAATGTGTCCTTGTAAATGAAGCTAGTATTGCTGTGTCGAACTAAACTGGAATGTTTGGGCAGGGTTAACCTTAAGTGGCTTTACAAGCTCTGGGGTAGTAGAATGTTAATGAGATTCATTCATATTTACATATTTTATAGTAGTTTGACATGTAGAGCTGCACAGCAATGACAAAAATCATAATTGTTAATTATTCACCTTGATATTAAAATTGCGATTATTATTATTGTTTGTCATTTTTTTCTCCCTTTTTTCCAAACCACGACCTTTTCTGCAGAATGCAAGAAATCTGCTTAAGCAAACACAGCGCACCATTCCACGCATTGTAAACAATGATGGCGGCGCCTTGAATACACACAGAATCCTAGTTCCCTTTCAGTCGGTCACTACGACGTCACGTCGTGACCGACGAATTGGGGAACTCGCTTAGAGAGACCAATCTGCTTCGAATACTACTAAAACGCCAATGAACTTGGCATTGAGATATTTGCATAATGCTGGCGCCGCCCCGCCAGGTGCGTATATAAGCAGCAGGTGCAAATGAGGAAATTAGCTTTTTATCGCTTCGAAAGCCGGCAGTATCTGCTACTGAGAAGCTACTCTACTCTGGTGGGATTCGATTGCTGAAGTTGGTTGGACTAGCAGTACCACAGCGGACGCTTCGCTTAATTCCACGACTCTACATCTTTATTTTGTTTTGAGTTTAGTGTGTGCGTTGCCTTCCTGTGCGCTCATCAACTAAGCATCTGAGTGAATTTCCCTAAAAGAGTGATACGAGAGAGCTTTGTGCCTTGTTAAAGGCAGCCACTCTCTCGTATATCCGGACATCAGCGTCCTTTTCAGGATGGCTTTTCGTCCGTGCGATCTTGGGTGCGGCAAGTACATGGGTCCGAAGGACGGTCACGAGCGTTGTCTTTCGTGTTTGGGCATCGAGCACGCAGAGGCAGCGTTCGCTGGGGGTAAGTGTTCTCACTGCGAGAACATGTCCCTTGTGGATTTGCGCAGACGGTTGTCTTTCCTCCGGGAAAAACGCAACCCTCGTCATGCGAGTGCTGAACGCCGCCACGGTGCGGCTGTCAAGCTCTCAAAAGACGACCTGCGCATCACTGTGCTGAGCCGAGCGGGGGATTCGTCCTCAGGCTCTCAGCCTTCTCGTCCACAGCCGGTTGATGTGCCGATGGAGACTTCAGCGTCGTGTTCTACGATGACTCTAGAATCCATCGTGCCGCCCTCCGGGTCCACCGACGCCGCAGCATCCGAGGGTGGGCCTCCTCCCCCTGACGTGGACCCCGACGCCCTTCCTCCCTCTGGTCGGGTTGGGACGCCGGAGTTCGATCCAGAGATGGTGGCCGTGCTCGCTCGAGCGGCGGAGACCGTAGGGTTAGAGTGGGTTCCCCCCCCTCAGCCCGAACCGTCCCGCCTGGATGATTGGTTCTTTGGAGCTGCCCGGGTTTCACAACCCTCTCCACCGGTGCCTTTCTTCCCCGAGGTGCACGAGGAGCTGACTAGAACCTGGAAGTCGCCGTTTTCCATGAGATTACGGCCGTTTCAGCCCTCCCCCCTCACCTCCCTCACCAGCGGAGCCGCTAAGGGTTATACGGGGATCCCTCCCGTGGAGCGTGCCGTCGCGATGCAGCTGTGTCCGGCACACGCTCCCTCTTGGAAGGACCGCCCAACCCTCCCCTCTCGTGCCTGCAGACAGTCCTCCGGTTTAACGGGCGCTGCCCACCAGGCATGTGGAGAGGCGGCCTCAGCCCTGCACGCAATGGCGTTGCTGCAGGTTCACCAAGCTAAAGCCTTGAGGGATCTGCACGAGGGAGGACACGACTCGCCTGTCCTTTCGGAGCTCCGGGCTGCCACTGACCTGGCTCTTCGCGCTACGAAGGTGACAGCGCAGGCGATTGGTCGTGCCATGTCCACGATGGTGGTCCAGGAACGCCACTTATGGCTATGTCTGGCTGACATGTCGGAAGCGGACAAGAACAAGTTTTTGGACGCTCCAGTGTCACAGGCTGGCCTCTTCGGTGAGTCGGTGGAGTCCTTTGCCCAGCAGTTCTCCGCCGCCCAGAAGCAGACAGAGGCGATCGCACAGATCATGCCCCGGCGCAAGCGACCTGCATCTCGCCCTCCAGCGCCGGCGGGCCCGTCTGCTCCTCGCCGAGGGCGCCCTGCGGCGGCTGCCTCCGCCCCCCCCACTAGAAGATCTTCCAGGCCACGGAGGGGGAACAGCCGTCGACAGCCCGCCCCGCCCGCCCCACCCGCTTCCCGTGGCAAACGGAAGACGAAGCGGCCCTGAGACGGGCGACCTGGGATTGGATGGGATCACTCTACGGGAGACGGTGATGGCATCGCTCCCTCCACCGGTAGAGGGCCGGGTGGAGAATCTTTGGTTTCCTTTTGTTTCTGTTCCGCCGGCTTCTCAGCCGGCACCCACAAAACCACAAAAAGAGTGCATTCCTATTCCTTCTCCAGGTCTTCAGAGGATCGAGAGAGATGTGAGCGGGCATTCACATGCTCTTCCTCCCTCTCCTCTATCGCCAGCGGGTGTTCTGAGGAGTTCCAGCTCTCCGCTGAGGAGACGGGACCACCAGCACCCTCCTCGGAGTCTGTGCTCTCCGCTGAGGAGACCAGACGACCGTCGCCCTCAGCGGGCTCAGGTCAGTGTCACACACACACATACTGTAGATACTTATGCTGTCCCAGCAGACGTACCGGCAGTACCACCTGTCCCGCTCAGCCGCCCCACCGCGGGTACCCCGACAGTGCCGTTAATTCCCCTCGTACGGTCCCTGGGGGCGTGGCTTCAGCTTCCCAGCCCGTCTCGTTGGGTTTTACGCACTGTTCGCCTCGGTTACGAAATTCAATTCATCCGGCACACACCCAAATTCTCGGGCATTCGTTTCACCACGGTGAAAGCGTCCGATGCACACGTACTGCGTGCAGAGGTCGAAGTCCTGTTGGCGAAGGACGCGATCGAGCCGGTCCCTCCAACCGAGATGAGATCGGGCTTCTACAGCCCGTATTTTATAGTACCCAAAAAAGGCGGCGGGTTGCGACCGATCTTGGATTTGCGCGTTCTGAACAAATCTCTGCAGAAGAGGTCCTTCAGGATGATAACACCGAAGCAAATATTCAATTCAATTCGCCCCCAAGATTGGTTTGCGGCAATAGACCTGAAAGACGCGTACTTTCATGTGTCCATAATCCCTCGTCACAGACCGTTTCTCCGGTTTGCGTTCGAGGGACGGGCATACCAGTACAAAGTTTTACCGTTCGGGCTATCCCTCTCTCCCCGTGTGTTCACGAAAGTAGTGGAGGCGGCGTTAAAACCCCTCAGAGAGAGCGGCGTTCGCATATTGGCTTACCTCGACGATTGGCTTATAATAGCGCATTCTCGACGGACGCTGTGCGAGCACAGAGATTTAACGCTTCGGCATCTCGCCCGTTTGGGTCTTCGGGTCAACTGGGAAAAGAGCAAACTCTGCCCCACGCAGAGGATCTCTTTTCTCGGGATGGAACTGGACTCGATCGATTTATCGGCGCGTTTGACAGAAGAGCGCGTCCAGTCAATTCTGACTTGCCTCGGTTCATTCCGAGGGAAGAATGCGGTCCCGCTGAAACAATTTCAGAAGCTCCTGGGGCATATGGCTGCAGCAGCGGCCGTGACACCGCTCGGACTGCTCCATATGAGACCGCTTCAGCGTTGGCTTCACGATCGAGTCCCGAGGAGAGCGTGGCGCGCCGGCATCCATCGTGTAACCATTACACCTGCGTGTCGCCTAACATTCCCCCCGTGGTCGGACCCCGCGTTTCTCAGGTCCGGTGTGTCCATGAGACAGATCGCTCAGCATGCTGTTGTACACACAGATGCGTCCGACACGGGCTGGGGTGCCACGTACGACGAGCTTACGGCTTCAGGGGTGTGGACAGCACCCCAGTTGCACTGGCATATCAATTGCCGAGAGTTGTGGGCAGTATATCTGGGACTCGTACGCTTCGCTACGGAGCTGCGAGGGAAGGATGTACTAGTACGCACCGACAACACTGCGACCGTTGCGTATATCAACCGTCAAGGCGGTTTGCGCTCCCGTCACCTGTCGCATCTCGCTCGTCATCTCCTCCTTTGGAGTCAGAAGCATCTGAGGTCCCTTCGTGCCATTCACATTCCGGGCTCGCTCAATACAGCAGCGGACGCGCTTTCTCGAGCTGCGCGCCCCGGCGAATGGCGACTCCACCCCCAGACGGTCCAGCTAATTTGGAAGAAGTTCGGTCGTGCGCAGATAGATCTGTTTGCGTCGCCGGACGATTCCCACTGTCGCCTGTTTTATTCACTAACCGAGGGCAGCCTCGGCGTGGACGCATTGGCACACAGCTGGCCTCGGGGGATGCGCAAATACGCATTCCCCCCAGTGAGCTTAATCGCACAGACACTGTGCAAGGTCAGGCAGGACGAGGAGAACCTTTTACTGATCGCCCCATATTGGACGAGCAAGAATTGGTTTCCAGAGTTAATGCTCCTCGCGACAGCCCCTCCCTGGCGGATTCCCCTGAGGAAGGACCTTCTTTCTCAAGGAGGGGGCACATTATGGCACCCGCGCCCCGACCTGTGGGATCTCCATGTGTGGTCGTTGAGCGCGCGCAAGGTTTAAGTGATTTACCACAAGCGGTATCTAACACAATCAACGCGGCACGAGCTCCGTCTACGAGACGGGCTTACGCGTTTAAATGGAACCTTTTCGTCACCTGGTGCTCTTCGCAACGCGAGGACCCCAGAGAATGCCCTATTAACACCGTGCTTTTATATCTTCAACATAGGTTAGACGGTAGGCTGTCACCCTCCACCATTAAAGTTGATATCGCCGCTATTTCTGCTCATCACTCACTTATTAACGGCAGAACAGTTGGCCAGCATGATTTGGTTGTTAGATTTCTAAGAGGCGCTCGTAGGCTAAACCCCTCGCGCCCTCCTTCTATTCCTCCCTGGGACCTGTCCATGGTGCTGAAAGCCCTGCAGGCCCCCCCGTTCGAGCCTTTGCAGTCTGTGAGTCTGAAGCTTTTATCAATGAAAGCTCTGACCCTGCTAGCATTGGCCTCAGTGAAGAGAGTAGGGGATTTACATGCATTCTCTGTTGACGACTCGTGCCTTCAGTTTGGTCCTGCTGCCTCAAGCGTAACATTGAGGCCCAGACCAGGTTACGTGCCCAAAGTTCCCACTACTCCTTTCAGAGATCAAGTGGTGAGCTTGCAAGCGCTGCCTCCGGAGGACGCAGACCCAACCATGGCTTTGTTGTGCCCCGTACGCGCACTGCGACTCTACGTGGATCGCACGCAAAGCCTCCGGACCTCAGACCAGCTCTTTGTTTGTTATGGTGGCCAGCAGAAAGGGAAAGCTGTCACTAAGCAGAGGATGTCTCATTGGATAGTTGATACTATCGCCCTGGCTTATAATCTTCAGGGCATTCCTTGCCCCTTTAATTTGAGAGCGCACTCCACACGGAGCGTTGCCTCATCTTGGGCTCTAGCTCGTGGTTCCTCGCTAACAGACATCTGTAGAGCTGCTGGTTGGGCGACACCTAATACGTTCATTAGATTTTACAGTGTTCGTATCGAGCCTGTATCCTCTCGTGTTCTTTCCTCACCAGGGAGGGCACGGAGAGCAGACTCGCAGGTCGGCTTGCAGCCTCCGACTGATGCTTCATAACTGTGTCAGTATGGAAGGCCTTCAGAGCAAAAATGCGTAATGGTTTGAATTGCTCTTCCTCCGCTGCCTTGGCAGCCTTTGTTGCGGAGCATTGGCTGTCAGCCTTCACTAGCTGCATCCTCGCGAACCTATGTGTTGGCTCGGGCTCCACATTGTGTCCCACCGGGTTCCTTTGTGAGTATTTTTCCGTGGGGTTAATCCTACTAGCCCACGTTTCCCTTAGCAGAGCACTGCTTTGCTTACACAGCCACGGCTGTCATTTTACCTCAACTACGGTTGACTTTCGCCCACCATTAACCCTTAAGACGGGTGGTGGCTTCCGCAGCGTTCCTATCCCGCTCAGGTAGGGCGCTTCCCAGTCGCTGGCACTTCTGTGGGGTTAAAGGAACATCTAGTGCCCGGCCTTCTGCCTTAAAACCTAATTCTCCTTATCCTTAAGTGGAACCGGAGGGCTTTACGCAGACACTGGAAGAGGTCAGCCCCTAGTGGCGTTTTGGTAGGGATTCCCAATTCGTCGGTCACGACGTGACGTCGTAGTGACCGACTGAAAGGGAACGTCTCGGTTACGGATGTAACCCTCGTTCCCTGAAGGAGGGAACGGAGACGTCACGTCCCGTCGCCACAGGTGCTGCCACCTGCTGTTACGGCCGGTCACACTTTCCGGCTTTCTCAGCGAAAAAGAAGCTAATTTCCTCATTTGCACCTGCTGCTTATATACGCACCTGGCGGGGCGGCGCCAGCATTATGCAAATATCTCAATGCCAAGTTCATTGGCGTTTTAGTAGTATTCGAAGCAGATTGGTCTCTCTAAGCGAGTTCCCCAATTCGTCGGTCACGACGTGACGTCTCCGTTCCCTCCTTCAGGGAACGAGGGTTACATCCGTAACCGAGACGTTTTCCTCATCTACTTTGTACTTTATAAACAAACAAACAAAACAAAATAGTAATTTTGATGCCATTAATAAACCTGTGGTGGTTTTCTGTGGCGGGGAAGAAACGTAAGCCATCAACATCTAATAATTTACATGAAAGGCACTCAAATAATTATGGAAGTAATGTTGTTTATAAAAATATCCAAAATGAATGATTAAAGGACACGTCAACTTATTAATTTTAAAATCTCTGATTTACCACTGTATTTGGTGCCTAAACATACTGCCAAAACGCACATAAAGGAGCACAAATGGCCAGCTGTAATTGAGGCTTTTGCAGATTATGTAATTTTTTCACCTGTAATTGTAATCCCAATTAGTTTTTCGATTAATTGTGTAGCCTTATTGTCAAGTTATATTTATAACGAATCAATTTACTTTCTAAAAACATCACAAAAACTATAAACTTAGGTCCTACGGTGATGCAATTTCTATAGAGTACTTGCATTAACACACTGTTTGACACTTCATTACACATAATGATATTTGTTGATCATTTATGTCTAACTAGTGCTCAGTTTATCTTACAGCTCATTTAATATGAGAAATTATACACCAAACAGAGGGCAGTAATGGATCTAGTGTGACCGTATGGAGGAGATTCAACTTTACGGATTTAAGCGCAGATTGATATGAGTTTATACACATGCCTTCGGAGATTGCCAAGGAGTGTTTGATAACTCTCAAATCTTTACAAAGCGCTGTGACCCTAAAGCTTTTAAATGGTTTGGATAAACTTGGTTTAGATTAACACAATGTTGTGCTTTTTGTGTAAAAAGCTTTCTGACTTCTTCAGCAGTGGATGTGTTTTATAAGGAGGTCTTGTGAAATTGAGAACGTCCTGTACTTCATCTCTTCACATGCTCTGAGTTTCCCATTGCAAAAGTGTTTTCTACTGGGATCTAAATGGAGACAGGAGAGAACGTGTGAGCGAATAAATGAGGGAGACTTAACAGATAAAGCTCAATAAAACATGTCAGAGGTCACAAACCAAGGCCAAGCAATGTGTAATGCTTTGGATTCATGGCCCTTTCCTGTTGTATTTGGTGTCAAAACGTGTTTTTTTGGGAATAAGGGCAGCACATACATGATTAAACATCACCAATCGCCATTGCTTACACGGTAACACAACCTCAGCGCACCATTGATCAAAGATCACACAAGAAAGCAGGTGACCTAGGGAGCCTGTGTCAGCTATGCTGACTGATGTGCAAAGCTTCATTTATATACTGTCATGATCATTTTTCATATCTCTTGTTTGTCTAATGGTTTGCATTGGTTGGTTGTGATACAGTACGGTCCCTCTCCAGGACTCCCGGGGCTTGATTATGAGTTAATCTCCCAGGGATTCACTGCAATTTCCTCTGTGGACCCCGTGGCATCTGGCCTGGCTGTTGTCTCTGTCAACATTCACTCGGTCCAGCAGGAAATCAACAAATGTAGAATAAAAAATGACAATCCTTTATTACATGTCCAACACAGCGAGTGAGGCTCTTCATTATGTGCAGCCTGTTGAGGATGAGTGAAAGGGTTACTTAGTCTTTATTTTCTCTTAGATCTCATTCCAGTGAGGGGGGATACAAGAGGCCATTACTTAAAGCAGCTCATATGTTATTGCTTTAAAATAATGCAGAATCATTTTAAGAAGAATGGACGCCCATGGTGCGGCCCTTGGATGAGATGATGTTGACAGTTGTTGGTCTGTAGCCACTCGTCGAGATGGGGAGAATGCCGTTTTGCTGACTTCTGACTCCTTGTCTTCTTTAGTGACTCAAGCAGTGGGGAGCAAACACAGAACCCCTGTGGTCTCTTAACCCAACTGAAACTGAGATACATGGATTACAGCCCGAGCATGAATTCTTAACCTGCAGAACTATTTGAAGGCTCCTAGATCATTTAGGAAAAAAATTGTTTTCCAGACACTACATCCTTAGTGACAACCGGGATATTTTCTCCTGAGCAACCATATGTTTAGTACTTTTCTCAAGAGAGCATTTGGATCAGCTGTGTCACTGTAGCTCATTTGGAATAGCATAGTGCTAACAATGCCAATGTCATGGATTTGATTCCCAGGAAATACATGGAGTGATATGTATTTGGCAAAGTTTATGCATGTGTAAATGTAGTTCATGACTAGGGTTGGTATTTCCGAATGGATTAGTGGAAAATTGAACTTTTTGGAATTTCTGTCCTAATAGAATATCTGCGGTCTTCGTGAAATCACATTGGTTCTCTCGCATGTTTCATGACTAGGGCAGCTCGATTATGAAAAAAATCATAATCATGAATATTTTGGGAAAAATCTTAATCTTGATTATTTAACCTCCACATACACGTGTTATGCGTTATGATGAAAATTAAAATATTTTTATTTAAAACACTCAAATAAAACTTTAAAATTTTGAAGAAACTTTGACAGAAAATGAACACATACTAGATTATTAATGAATGTGTGGAGAATAGGGTGGCCATTCGTGCTAGTTCCGCCGGACACATCCCGAACATGTATTCCTTAAACGGGAATAGCTGCATGATGAAGTGAAACTAAAGGGTTAATAAACACAAACTTAAGCAGATGTTGTAGAACGATGAAAAATTGTAAAAACAGATTATTTCCCACTATTACGTCTGTGCTATTCTCCGAGATGTTTTATCAACTGGCTAGTTTTTTTCAAAGAACCTAGTTAAGGCGGTAGGGTTTCCCAGCTTAGGCGGGCTGCCCGAACTGAAAAGTGCTGCTGGAAACCCTGATTCTGTGTAACTGGAACCTGTTGTACACAAATGTGGACAATTACAATGCTTCATGTTTAAAGAAAAATATTTGGTTATTATATTTATTGGTTCTTCCTAACCCCAAAATAGCAAGAAATCCGAAAAAAAGACAAACCAAAGCTTGAGTCTTAGGAAGTTAACACGATTACTCGATGAGTGTATAAAACATGCATGTCTCAAAGCAGTGGTGCCTTCAGAAGGGCCTTAAAAACACATTGGCCTAGCAGAACGCGATTCATATTCAACAAGAGGGATTGTTTTGCTTCAGCTCACTTGAAATGCATACAACCTTACAAACATAAACAGGATTACTACCTAGTAATCTGACTTTGGACAAATGCGAGAGCGCAGCTGAGAGAGAGAGGCGCCACGATGCAGCTGATTATATTTTAAATAAGAGGGATAGTTTGCCTCAGCTCACTTGAAATGCATAAAACGTAACAAATGCATAAGTATTACTACTTTGTGTTTGGACTACAAACAGATGTGAGAGCACGTGCATGTGCATGTGCGAGAGAGAAAGAGGCGCAGCAGGGCAGATGCTTATGACGCGCTGGATTTATAACACAAAACTAAATGACAGAAACTGAATGCGGCACACTTATCGAATTACCTGATTGATTGCACAGCCCTACTCATGACTGTGTGTGTCGTCACAATACGCAAGAACCAATGCGATTTCACCTGCCGCCATATTGGAATCTAGAGTTGTTATTGTTTATTTACATTTCATAAAACTAATTGTCGTGTTTGGCCAAACAAGTGAAATTAATGAATACATTTTACAGAACAATGAGGTCTTCAATGACGCGAATAAATAGCAACCAGCGCAGAGTGAGAGTGCGCAAATGCAGCAAACATGTTGATAAACATGATAATGCTTGTTTTAATAGATATTTTGGCCATCTTTGCCTTTATTTTTAACAGTAAGGAGAGGACAGGAAAGTACAGGGAGTAGTGAGGGTTATGGGATCAGCAAATGACCACGAGCTGGGAATCGAACTTGAGTTGCTGAAAGTGCGAAAGTACCACACGTCGGAGCGCTGCCCACTACACCATTGGCTCTGACATGATGGTGCATTTTAAAGTGCCCGAAAAGACACGAAAACATACAGCACTACAACTTTCCATTATAATTTAAAATCAAGACATCCTGAACACCATGTAGCGTATGAGAAAGACATGGCGGCAATCCTGGGTATTTGTCTGCTGAATGTACAAGCTTAAAGAACAAGAGACTTTAGCTCTTTATCTCATATAATAGATGAGAAGAGGAATGACAAAGAGCATCAGCAGTATGTAATAAAAACTTCCTAGAACGAGTCCTACACTGTAAAACACGCTTATATTAAACAAGAAATAAAACAAAAGCTTTTTGTTAGACCGCTTTGTTGAGCTTTTTTTCCTCTGTCATTTCCTGTCAAACTTGCCACTGTCTCTCTCTCTCTCCCTTTGTTCGTACTTAACCGTGCATGCAGGAGCGCATCCGCTGTTTAAGCGCCGTAGTATGTTTTTTAGTAATAAATTGGTTATTTGCATTTTCTGATCAGAATCTGATCACATCTATCTGATCCGAGAAGTAACCAGGTGTAAAAGGCCCTATAACTGCTGGAATGTTAAAAAAAGTTCATTTGTAAATAATGTGAAATAAATATAGTAAAAATGACATTCTGAAAATGTAACTTGTGCAATGATGAGAAAATTGGCAAAATAATTATGAAAATGAAAAATAAATAAAAAATTGTTCAGCTTCGGGCAGGAATTTTCCTTTCGGTGCATCTCTATCTTCAATTGTCCTTGGCTGAGGAAAGAACGACATTCACATCTTGAATGACATGGTGGTGAGTAAATAATTAGTAAATGTTCGTTTTGGGATTGAACTAATCTTTTAAACACTCTAACACTGTTTTTACAACACTCAAACATCTCTAGATCAAAGAATCTGGCCATTGTAGAAGTCATTCTAGTATGCATGCTTTTGAGACCTGTGGCCAGTTTGACAAGACTGTGGGCAGCCGTGGCTTAATGTCAGAGAGTCTGGCTTGTAACCTGAGAGTTGCCAATTTGAGGCTCATTATTTCGAGTGTGTGTGTGTGTGTCCACGACTTGCAGTGCGTGTGGTCACTACTTACTGGATGGGGTAAATGTAGAGGTCACATTTGAGGTATGGGTTACCTACTTCACTTTCACTTTATTCTTAAGGGCCGTTCACACTATAGACGATCACTATGGTTTTAAAATCTATAGATGAGGAATAAAATGCTAAAGATAATCTCTGGCAGAATACTGAATGTTGTTTGGCTATTTCTGATTGTGACGTGGGTTTTAATGTCCGAATTGAAGAGGGTAGCAGTTGGGATTTGGTTTTTTTAGAGAGTGGTGGAACAAAAATTTCTAAATTATACTTTTATAATTAGACTGATTAGCCATAACCATTTGCTAGTTTGTCAGGTTAATTTTTAAGACTTAAAACTTAACTTGAGCGGGTGTGTTTATCCAACCGGCCACTGCTGTGACTACTCTTAGATACTATGGTACATTTCAAGCTTGTTTAAAATGTACTCATCCAGTTTTCCCAACTAAAGAGACAGCCAAGGCAATTATGAGAAAGAGGCCAAATGGAGGATTTAGGATCCTTTTTGATCCCAATACGTATTTATTTGTTTTTTATTTTGTGCAAAATTTAGCATAAACCTTTCTTTCATGTTGTCTGTTGACTTGCTGTAAATAGTTTGTGTGTGTATTCAATTTTGTATTGAAAGCTACACTGCTGGAGGAACATTAACTGATGCATAGTCTATTGTTAGTTGCGTTAAAGGTGTAGTGTGCAAATTTTAGGAGGAACTGTTGACAGAAATGCAATCTAATATACATAACTGTTTCCAGTGATGTATAAAGACATGATGATCTGTATTGTTTTATTACCTTAGAATGAGCAATTTTATCTACATACACCGTGGGTCCCCTTACATGAAAGTCGCCATTTTGCACCGCCATGTTTCTACGGTAGCCCTAAATGGACAAACTGCTTTACGGAGCATGTTACGTCACTATATTGTCTCAGAAGACATGACATATTTGCCTTGTGGTGGGTCCCGTAGCTTCTCTATGTGTTTCGAAAGAGAGGGGACTGCTATTGTTTGCAATTCACAAACTCACCACTAGATGTTGTTAATCTACACACTGCACCTTTAAAAGCGCATCAACATTACAAAACTGTGTCTTTTTATGTGTGCAAAGTTTTTGTTTTGTAGCATGCCCTAATCCCTGAGCTTTCACCACAACACCGCATTGTCTGTTTATTATTTGGAGTATATGTATGGTCTCTTTCTTCCTCCAAGAGTGACATGCAGTGACCCCCAGGCTCATGGTGGGCTTTTTAGAAACTTTCACCTTTTTGAAATGCAACATAAAAAAGCAGTAAAGAATCCAATCGGCTAAACTGCTAAAGGTTCTTCCCTCCAAATGCATTCATCACCAAGAGAGGAATGTTTCAAGACAAATACATGCTTTTAGTTGCAAAGGCTTATTATTTTGTACATTTTTTACCATCAAACCACCATGTCAGAATTCTTCACGGACCAAAAGCACCACAACATATTGTGTGTTATAGTCTGACGATGGGTTTATGAAATAATGATACACTGTGAAAGAAAAATGGGCCCTGCTTTCTGTTATGATAAGCAATCTAGGGAACAAACCATTTAAATGGCGATCTTCAATTCAATGGGCTTTGTGAAACCAAACAAATCTATTTTTAATCTTGAATTCACCATTTCAGAATGTGCTGAGTTTTCATCCTCGTATTTGAGACCCTGCAGAGACTGTATGGCTGGGAAATGTGTGTGAAGCTACAGTTTCTGTTAATGGCATATCGTGTGATTGTTGAGCCTGCATTGCCTCATGTGTGGCCTGCTGGCAGGTTGGTGAAGTAAACCAGTGGTGAGGTGCGGATGGGAGGTGGGAGGTGAGAGCAGGTGAGCGCAGAGGTCAGGCATAAAGGGACCTGACAATAACCAGCATAGCTGAGATACCGGCTGTATAAATCACCTGGGCTTGCTAGAAATATTACTAAAGTGACAGGGCTGGGTCTCACCTCTGACACAATCTCAGGGGAGTGCTGTGATGGAGAGACCGAGATGGTTTAGAAAAGTATTAAGAAAAGAAACTGACTTTGACTGATTGTGAGTTTAAGCTGAATTTCTGAGGTTGTGTCAGAACCCATGAGGTCTACTGCTTTCGGTCTCCACAGAGGCGGGGCAGAGGGTCAGCTGGTGGGAGGTTGATACATGTCACTCATGATACATTTCATTTTGCCTTAAAGAGCACCGATTGTCTGGTTCACGATTTTACATTTCCTTTGTTGTGTAAGTGTGTATTAGTACATGTTAAAGAGACTGTAAGTAGGGTTTGTAAGTGTTTTATTAATCAAAATCAATGTCTTTATTCATAAATATGTCCTTATTGGTAATAATCTGACTTTTTTTGTAAGCTTAGAATTTCTTCTTTTTATTTAAAAAGCACTAGCCTATCAATGTGTTTCCACAATGCGTTTTCATTCAGAACAAGTGAACCAGCTGAAACTGACATCAGTGACTTTATAATGGCTACCGTAGTTGCAACACGCATTTGGAAAAGCGAGGCGCTAGAGAGCACTGTTCCTTTGAATGCAAAATACAATTTCATCACTAGATGGGGGTACATCCTACTTATTGTCCCTTTAACGATATGCAAAAGGTACAAACCCCAAAGTAAACTATGACAAAAGTTATTGTTTTCAACGTACATCTATTTTCTTGGACTGCAACAAACACACGGATTGTAGCAACAATTTACTTCCTGGGATTGGTGATGTAATAAAGACCAACATTATCATAATTCATCCCGCTTCAGACTCTCAGCCTATAAGTTCGCTCCTGTTAGCAACCAAATCTTTCAAACATGGTAAGGAGCGTCACCCTTTGGCTGACTTCAGAGGTGTTCAGGCCAATCACAACGTAGAGATTAGCTGGCAAATCAAGGACACAGAGCTTTTCAAATCCATGCGTTTCAGGAAGAGAGAAAAATCTAGAGCTACAAAAATGTACGGTATGTGGAAAATAATGTGTTTTTAACCATAAACCACACAAACACATTGTATTATACCAAATACACAAAATAACGTTGTGTTTTAGTAATGATATAGGTGCTCTTTAATATTTGTGCCTCTATAGAGGACTTAAAAAACATCTTTCTTTGATATACTGGTGCCTGCCTATCTATCTACTGTATCTATCTACCTTGACTGTGTGTTAATTGATATTTTAGTGACTCTGTCTGTGAAATCGAAATTAAGGTTTCATAAGATTAGGAGAATCAAAGTTTGATTTACAATAATTTTAATATTTGTCATGTTTATACTCAAAAATATTAAAGATATCAAGGTTATATTTTTTACATTGATCTATCTTTACATTCTTACTGTGTTGGTGTGCTTGGCGTTAGGAATTTCTACATTTGCCAATAAACAATCGACACTTATAAGCTGAAGAAATGTCTTTAGATTTATCAACGCATTGTTGTTGATAACTGCTGCACATTTGGGTCAAATCAAGTCAAGCAACCTCTGGCACCTAGAAACAGATATTTCAGCCCAGGATCCACAGTTCCTGTCAATCTGTTGCTTCAGAAACTGCATTTTTATATTTACCCCACAAGTTTTTAATGGGTTAGAGATCAAGGGATTGACCTGGAGTTGTTGTCTTGTTGAAACTCACTTTTTAGGGGCATCGCCTCTTCTGTAAAGGCTAACATTATATCTTCAATTATTCTGATGTATTCATACTGATCCATTTTCCCTTGTACACAGTGGTGTAGTCTAGATTTTTGTAGTGAGTATACTGTGATTTTTCCCTCTCACCCTTATGCTCACTCGTCCCAGCGTGACACCCCATAAGCACCACCACACTCACAGATGCATACAGTATGGATCTTCACGTAATCGAGAGCATTCTGAAAGTGTACTCATAAACACATAAACTGAATGTGTTATCAACATGTCAGTTTATTATAAGAAAAAAAGACTTTAACAGTCAATGGGTTTTACAGCTGGGGAAACTGGATAAATTTTTAGACTGGTTTAGTGTTAATCAACATCTAACTCAGGGACAAAAGTTACTCAACTGTTAATTAAAATTAAATAAACTGTTTCCAATCTTCAATCCGTGGCTAACACATGCATTGAAGGAGAAAAAAATATCCACTCTTTCAATAGCTATTATATGACACCTAGTGATAACATTACCATGTGTAATTTAATGGTGTAAATGTTTTTAATTAATACACATTTAAGATGACCATGAATTAACTCTTATTTGCATAGTCATTGATATAAAAGCTTTTTTTATGCATATAATACAAGCATTGTCTAAAAATGAAAATAGGCTTTTACTTTATTATTACAAGACCATCATGTAGCCTAATATTAGACACCCAAACCAAAGTGAAGAAAATGATCTTTAATTTGCAAGTCTGAACTGAACATCAACGCAGACATGAATTTCCTCACAGAAGTTTAAGATCATATACATCTTGAACGTAGATATATAAATGAACACAGAGAAGGGAAGTTTAACACTGTGAAGCAAAAGCAAACATGCTGAAAGAGGCTAAAAACCATCAGGATATAATTACGGGCTTATTTTATTGCATTTGGAGCCTTACCTCCAGATAAACTAATAAACTGGACTGATGTTTTAAATGTTGTTTACTCACATGTGCGTTGTTAACTCTCCGGATTTTATATTGCAGCACTCGTTCACTTCACATGGATTGTTTGTTTACAGTGTCGCGTGAGCAGCTACACTGCAGGTTCGACTTCAATTGGCGCTAAGCAGACCCTTTGGTGATGTCAAAGTACCGCGAGAGCGATTCAAAGCAGATTTCTCCATGTGATAAATGCAATCGCTCTCGCGGTACTTTGCTGTCACGTGCCTGTGGGTTCTTCTGGTGCCACACCAGTCTGCTCCCCACTCACTTTCGCGCCGCTATGGTAATTTGATTTCATACGCGAATCGGATCGCGCAGTTCGGCAGGAATTCAAACACACCAAATATATAGCCTAATATATATATGCAGTTCAACCCGCTAAAATAGCAAGTGTAGCATGCTACTGGTCAGTGCTTTAAATCTGAATTATGACTAAAAGTTTTAAATGTCAGAAAACCATGCTGTTACGCATCCTTAAGCTATTTTTAGTGGGTATACGGAAATCCTTGACAATTTCTAGTGGGTATACGGCGTATACCTGCGTATCACGTAGACTACACCACTGCTTGTACACTATAAATAGACCCAACATGATAGTATGAAAAACATCCCAATACCATGATTATGTTTAACGGTCTTTACAGTTGTACTGTGACTTGAATTCGGTTCTCGTGGGACGCTGAACGTACTGTTGATAACCACAAGACCCCAAAAAACTATTTTACTCTCATCAGGCCACAAAATATTATGCCATTGGGCCAGTTTATGTGTTCATGTGATTCTGCTCATGCCTTTTTTAAACAATGGTGCTTTACGGGGGCTTAATGCAAACATCTTAGTTTCAATTAGGGCGCACTCACACTATCCAAACCAAACCGCGCTCGGGCGCGTTTGACCCCCAAAGCCTGGTTTGTTTGACTAGTGTGATCGCTCTGTTCCGTGCCCGGGCACGGATTGGTTAATTGCGCCGCGGAGCGCGGTTCACTTGGGCTCAGGCGCGGAAGGCTGTGGTGTGAGCGCAATCGCGCCTGAGCACGATTCAAAAGGTGAAGACGTCATTTGCGCGACCACTCACGTTCATCTGCCTCCGTAAAACCTTCTGATGCGAGTAGCGGGTTTACGTGAATGTCCGAGCTGCACACATGACAGATCAACTAAGCAATATGATGACATGTGAGAGGGCTGTCTGTAATCGCGCACCAAACGACTCCGAATAAAAAACACAGACTTATCTTTACGGTGGGTTCCAGTGTTAAGAGAGCTTTACTTCATGCTTTTTTCAAAACAATCACATCTTTATGACGAAAGCGCGCCCGGACTCGGATCGATTAGAAGTACAGTGTGAGTGCGTGCACCTGGGGGAGTAGGGAGGGGTGACAATCGCGCTGGGGCATGGTTTGGTTTGGTTTGGATAATGTGAGTGCGCCCTTAGATGTCTTTAGACTGTCACAGTACTTACAGATCATTTCAGATCATTTTTGATCTTTCTAAATGTGATTAAAGGCTTAATCTTTTCCACCATTTTTAATCTATTTTATCAGTAGTTGCTTTTTTTCTTCAATGTGCTTTGGGTTTTTGTTGCCATTTAAAAGCATTTGAGATCATTTAAGCTTAACTTTACTGCATTTCTTTATACGTTTTCCCCTCTTAAATCAACTTTTTAATCAAATTGCGTTGTTCCTCTAAGCAATGTTGGAACGGTCCATTTTACTTAGAAATTCAGCAGCAGTTATTTTATAACAAACATTTGCTTCACCTCTTTCTTAATAAAGGACTAAAAGGACCTTTTTTCCCACAAAATAAACACATTTTCTAATTAAACTTTACACTGCTATTATTACGCACCACTTTAAATAAATAAGTCAATAACTCAGAACAAGTAGTGTGGATATCATTACCCATGGCTCTATTGTTTTTCTATCACACTACTACATCTGTATTCGCTATGCAGGGATGATTAGGGATGCACCGATCCAAGCTTTTCAGTCCAGATACCGATGCCTGGGCTAGTATACAGTATCTGTCGATACCCGTTACCGATCCATTACCATTGTTGAATTATTAATACAATTGTTATGTGTAAAGTGCTTTCTGCTACATCTAGTATAATTTTACATTTAAAAAACAATAATTTAAAATGATTTACAAGTTACAAGAACATTAATTATTAATCATGGCAGTGTTTAAGAGAACATATAATAGGCACGTTTGATCAAATAAATATGCTAAATATATTTTCCTTAATTGAGCAAAACTGTCACAGTAGTGTGCAGATGGTTATTTTGGGAATTATACGCTTGACCAGAGTTTTATGCACATCCTGGGAACAGAATTAATGAACCTAAATCACCCTGTATACCACGATTATGCCTTCCTTGACGCAGAATTGATGCTCTTGAAGCATCCTGCATGGAAATCCTTGCTCGATCGCAATGGAAAGTTCATAACAAAGAGAATAGATTCGCCCTGTGTTCAGCACATAGTGAATTGCATCCAGCCAACGGCTAACTGAGATTAGATCTTTAAAATAGCCTATAGTTATCATGTGTGTGCGTTTGTGAATGATGTGTTTTATCCATATGCTTCACCAGTGCGAGTAAGTTAGAGTTTTTGTGAACTTAAATATTTTTATATGTGCGTTTCTTCCTTCACATGAAGCTATTGAGTGTATTAAGGATACTTTGATTATAGTGCATAAAACGTTAATGGTGCTTTTATAATACTTTGTCCTTTAAATCGCTTGTCAGTAACAACTGGGTAATGCACAGTATCGGAATTGGATCGGTCCTGTTACTCCGATATCCAGCAAAATGGGCCCGGATTGCACCGATACCCGATCCAGATATTGGTGCATCCCTAGTAATGATGTAGCACTGCTATTTTTTTAACAAAACTGTATGTGAGCTCTATGATTAGCTGTGGTTGGTTAACAGAGCATCACTGTAATTTAACCTAAGATCTTTGGTCAGGAGGGTCAGAGGTCATGACCCTGCCAGGAATGGATGTTAGGAAAGGATCTTTGTAACAACAGAGGTGAGAGGGTATCAGAGACGATGAATGATAGACTTACCCAGGACTCCAACAGTCCTCTGACACATACAAACACAAACAGGAAGCAAGTGGCCTGATGTTTATTGACACAAATGAGAGGAATGAGAATTTCAATTGACACAACACACTTTGAGCTGTGACTGAATATTGGCATCTGTGCTCCAAAGTTTTTAAGGAGACTGACGAAAATCTCAATCTTACTGTGAGGAAATCTGTTCATTTCAGTTTTATAGAGACCTGCTTTTGACACCATCTGCTTTCAATTGCTCTGCCCAGGGTTTAATAGACACTTCAAAAATTCTCCCCTGTCAGCTTGTTAACATCTACCGAAACATCTTGAGTTCCGAAAAAAAGGGCAAACCGATGAGGACGATGTGATTTAATTAATTAATTTAAATATTATTTAATTTTGCATCTTCGTCTGATATTGTCTTAGTATGACAAAAAGTACACAAAAAAGTGTTATTTCATTGAATATTTTTGTCCTATTTTTGTTCGATTCAGCTTCAGATAAGATTACATTTTGTCTGCCATATTAGTTTTCATTTCTGTTGTCCTGTGCTGGACAGCCGCACAGATCACATTGGTTCAAAATCCCACTCTATAAAACTATAAAACTTTTCTTTTAGTGATGTCACACCTGTATAGGTATCAGGTTAAATGTTGAAAGTGTGTTCCAAATACCATGAATAAGAATATTGCTATGTATATGTATATTAATGCTTGCTGTGTGCTTAATTTACAGTTCTGAATGTTTTTATAGACAGAGTTTAAACGTGTAAACAGATGTTTAACTTCTCAGTTGCTGTTTTTTGAGTGTGCTTGTCGTCTTTCTGGGTCAAAGGTGAAGTGTCTCTTGTCTCACCAGGTGTGATGGAGGTGGTTGAGTTTAGATGTTCGGACCCCTAATGTTCAGACAGTGGAATGTATAACACGTTTTTAAATGTTTCCTCGTGGCAGATTCTCTGCGTGATCTCTCTCTCTCTCTCTCTTTTCCTCTGTTTCCCTTTGACCTGGTCCAGCATCATTTATCTATTGTTGCAGGAGGTGTTGAAGTTGGGGACCTGACAGCGATAGCTTGATAGCTATTTTTATTGATTATTATTGTAAACTTGCATCCAAAATGATATCTTAAGTACATACTGATCGAGTCTGTGTAGAATTGTTCATTACTGAGACAAAAAACTGTAATTGTTTAAAAAAAATTAGATAATGATTATAAAGAACAATGAATGAAACATTCACATTTTCAATAGCACATGCAAGCTCATTTCCACCTATTTGCACAATAATTTTTGTGAGCAGTTGATTTTTGCATTCATTTCGATATGTCAATAATAATTATAATAAAAAAAATTATTTATTATTTAGTGTTAGGTATGTTAGGTGCCTGAAAGATAATAAATCTAATATTTTTATCCCAATTTCCATTAGCAATGTCAATGTTTCTATCTAATACATTTCACACGCATCAGGCATGGGTAGGGGTGAACCTCTGTCCTGCTCACCTAATCAAAATTTAGTCAGAGACATCATTCATATTTTTTTTTACTAATTTATACATTGGTTAAAAGCTATTTGAGGCTGGTACTAACCAGTCAACACCAAACATTTTTTTTTGTTTTTATTGGCTGAAAGCAACATCACTCTACACCAGTAATTCTCAAAGTGTGGTCCGCAAAAAATGACCTAAACTAGGCAAGTGTTTATACAATCGTCACTTATTTAAGTAGATTTTTAATGCACTTGCAATGCTGTGGTATCAGTTCTTGCCATTCTGTTTTAATAACGTAAAAATGGATCGGTGGCTAAACCAAAGGGGAGTCAAAAGAAAAGATCAAGCGTCAACTGAAAGCAGCTAAAATCCACAGATCTATTAGTTTTGTAATGTATTAGTTTTTGTTTCATGTGTAAAATCCCTGTAATTTCAGTGAGTTTGGACATTAAGGGGAATTTTTTTTAGCATTTTATTGTTACCATAGTTACAACCATAGACTTCATATACCCACCACCTCAGTTTTAAACTAATGGCTCTTTGGAATGACATTAATGGGACCTAGGCTGTTATACTATAGTTTTATTGCAGTTTTTTTTCATATGTGCAGTTTGTTGTTCATATTAAGCTGTAACTCATTTAACATTTACTTGTTCAAATGAAATAAAAATCATATAATAATTTCTGAACATAGCACTGCATTTGTGTTTAAAAAACTAGACTTGAAACAGTTGCATATTAAGCTTAAACTTAGCTTATCCTTCCTATTTTGTTGTTTTTTGGGGGCGTGTTAGAGTGGGATTCTGTTAGGTGGTCCTCAAAAAAAAAATTTGAAGATAAAGTGGTCCTTGGGCTGAAAAAGTTTGAGAAACACTGCTCTACACTCACGCCTCATGAGGCAGTCCCTGTCTGTAGCGGAGAATCTGACTTGACACGACACAAGAATATTTGTGTGCAATATATAGCTTTTAGCCTGTTGTTTCCGATGATCCAGAAAAACTCCACTTTCCACAGCTCCGCCTTTAAAAATAAATCCATCTGTCTTCACCTCAATTCCCGTAAATCACGTTATAGGACTTGACTTGAATTTAAATGCACCGTCCTAGTCATTTGAGTCGATTTACAGTAGCAGTCATTTCATGTCGGATGGTCCGTTCGTGTCTCATGGTCGGAAATTACTGAGGGCTTTGGGAAAAATTGCATCCAAGATGAAAAAAAAAATGCCCCCCAAATTAAAGACAAGGGGCAAACATGACCCTTTACAATAAACAAAAAAAAACTATTATGACTGTCACAATCAAAATAAAAAAAATCATGAAAATGAATGAAGAATGAATGAAGTGTCGTTGACAGCATTAAATTCATGTTGAATCAGATCACTTTTTGTGCGTTATGCCGTGGTCACGCTAAACTTTGAGTTTTTGTCAGACATTGCTTCAGGGAGTGGGCGGGGAGCAGCTCATCAATATGATCTTTGGCTTCGTCCATTTGTGCTTTTCAGTAGATAGAAATGTCACACATTGACATACTGGTTTTGTACTGGTCACAACGCTCCACGTGATACGAAATCACAGGTCAGAGTTCACCAGACTTGAACTTTGCTATGCAGCAACCTGCTAAATATCATCGCACGAGCTTGCATTTCTAGTCTGACGCATTCGCTTGCGTATAAATGGAAGTCAATGGGGAAGAAAAGTCTAGTGTGACCTCAGCTTTATTTTTGCAGCATTGAATCAATCACATTGCCTGCTCATGATATCTGCCAGCCCACCCTTCTAACCGGCTCTGCAGGCGTCCATTTGTGTTGTACCATTGATTTTGTAGGTCTTGATAGATGCATATGTTTTAAAAGATAATGGGGCAGCTCCCAAAAAAAGGGTTTAGATTAATCCAGGAATAGGCCTTATATTAGGAAATAAAGTAAAACATACCTTACAAAAACAATACTGGTTTGCATCTTGAGACAAAACAATAACACTGATATATGTTAAGATATGAGTGCAAGATGGTTTTTAAATTAAGGCAGCTCAAACATGCATTTGAGTCTGGGACTGTCCGGGAAACCACCTCTACAACTCGGAAACCAGCTGTTAAGACAAAATAGGACAGGATGTTTCGGGATGGTACATCAGCTGACAAAATTCATTTGTTATTTCATCATTCACTTACGCCTCTGCTCCTAAAAAGTGACAGTCTCGTAAAACCCATCCCACTCCCTCCACTTACCTAATCTCTTTATTACACATTTTAAGAAAGCACTTTTCCTGTTTCCAGACTCCTTGTGACACATCCGCTGGAGCAGACATGTTGCAGACAGCTTTGATGACAGTAAAGGACAGTTTGAGCAACAAAATTGTTTTGCATTACACGCACAGCTTGTCCTCAGTTACGTGATCAGACTGCAACGGGCCGAACCCGGACGCCGTTGACATGCAGTCGGATGGTAAAGGCTGCGGGCAGTGTTCCTGCGGTTGACCCGCTTGTAAAGTCTTCGTGGATTAAAGGGGCATAAGAGCTGTTTTCGAGTGATTTATTTGTGCAAGCTGGTGCTGGTTACTCAGTTGCATTGCAGTTAGCAGTGTTGGATTACTGTAGGGTGGAATGTATACAGTTCACTGGGTGCTACACACATCTGTGATGAAGTCCTGTGTCTTAACGTCTTCCCACTGTGAGTGGAGTACAAGATAAATATCATTTTACGCTTTTTTTACACAAACGTTTCCTAAAAAAATAAACCTAACTACATTTTGATATCTTCTAAGGAAAATGTAAGTTTGTTGAAATTTGTAAATCTGATCGCTTATAAAAGAGACCACACCGTTGGCTGAGGTTTGTTAAAATGTATAACCCCATGGGCAGTATAGTAGTAATTATGTTTGCCTTGGAGTAATACTACCTGACCAGGGAAAAATAAACTTAATCTTAACTGACATCTTTTATTTAGTGCTCTTGCGAAAAATCTTGCATTAAAGTTGTAGCCTGTAACTTTGCTACCATCTCTGTTTTAAACATAGGCCTTGTACACACTGCAACTAAATTCGGTTGTCACCTTTTAATGCTTAATCCTGTTCTGTACACACACACACACACACTTCAGTAATTTACGGGGGTGAGGACCACATTCAACTACCAAATTAACTCCTGCAAAATGAAAGTATTGAAAACCGCATTTACAGAAACTTTGTGTACAGAACCAAACTGAACTAGTCGTTGATGAAGCATTCAAACGTGCATTATGGCCATTGCAGGTATGCCTTTTGAAAAAATCTTCTGTAGGCTGTGTGAGGTGCAGAAAATGAAAGAGGTACAGTAGAAGCGTTTCCTTATGTTTGATGCCAGATCTTGCACATAAAAAACAGTCAACAAGAAAAGTCCTATGATAAATCGACATAAATCCAAATGCTTTACCTAAAAAAAAAACTAAATATTTGGACCAGCACCTTCATACTTCAATAACACCTAAAACTCCATTGGCTCATTAGCCAGACCCATAAACAGTTAAGCGCCACAATGGTATATAAGCCCAAAAAGAGCTGGACATGGGAGCACTGTAGAGTTGAAACGATGCAAACTAATTTTAAGTAAGCAATAAGGTACGAGAGGCTGTGCTGTATCGTGAATCCGCTTCGTGTCGTGCCTAAAACACCTTTCAGTCGTTACTTATTCACGATACAGCACTTGCCTCAAGTACCTTATTGCTTTTATAAAACGGTTACCATACAATATTAAAGTTAAAAAAAAATATTAGTGCAACTTTCATGAAGTTAAATTAATAAAAAGCATTTCTTCCGCTTGAAAAAATAGTCCCTGACCATAAAAAAATATGTGTTTCAATGTGTAATATGCATGAAAGCTCAAATAAAAACAACAAACCGATACGTGTGGTTGCTAAGGGCGCAGTGATAAACAGAACCGTTGGGTGAAGCGGCCATAGCCGTGTTTTATCGTGAATAAAGCACACCTATTGAACAATCAGAATTAAGGATTGGAACTAACCGTTTTATAAAAAAGATTAAACATGTAAGTGCACTTTTGTTCGCATAGACATCAAATAAATAACATTAATCATGACACATTTGAGGTTATGAGATAAATGTTCATCTAGTTCAGATAAAACACAAGTGAGTAAATCAGATTTTAAATAAACACAGGACAAATCAGCAAGTCATCTGTCGGCGTATAGGGGGGCTTTAGGATCCAGGAGTAAAGCGCACGACACCTGCGCTAACAGCTATTGCAGAAGAGACAAACAGAGGTTTAGGGCGTTTTCACATTAGCACTTTTGGTGCGCACCCGGGTTCGATTGACATCAGAGTTCGGTACATTTGGATGATGTGAACGCTGTCTTCCGAACTCGGGTGCGCACCTGCGAAACGTACTCGAGTCCGCTTAAAAAGGGTGGTCTGGGGTCCGGTTCATGTGAACTCCAGATCGGTTCGCTCCTGATGTGAGCGCAATCGTACCAAATCGCGGAAGTGAACCGCTGTTAATTACGTATTATATGGAATGTCCCACAAAAACAGACGTGTGTGTTTGTGTGCGTGCACTTACCTTGACAACAAAATGCATAGAATGCTTGCTTGACTTTTGTTCTTATTTTTTTAAACCTTTGGTTTTGTTTTCAAAAAAAATAATACAGAAACGCACTTGCATCTGTCTGTCCCAAACATACTAAAGTCGTTTCGATAACAACGGGCTGTCCGCCGACGTCAATTTTTGCAGAGGCATTCAGAAATCATCTCTCTGCTTGCAGTTCATCAATCACGCTTGTCATCTTCTCATTTACAGCGGTTGCCAAGCAACATGAGAACGCGCCGGCTGCAGCTTGATGATGCAAGCGTACCGCGGTTCGGATTAAAAAATAATGTGTGAACACAGTCCATGGGGGGCATGGAGAGGGGGGAGCAATCGAACTCGGGTTCGGACCAGGCAATCGCACCAAATGTGAAACCTACCTTAGTCATCAGATCACATCATTTAATAGAAAAAAACATAGAAAAGTTGGATCTTTCTAAAGAAATATTAATTAAAAATGTGTCAGTACAACTAGATTTCCCTAAATGTGAATATATTTTGGATTTAAATTCAGTCAGTGAAGCACTGTCACCACAAACACATGGGAGCAAACGTGAATGTTGGTTGATGCTGGAAAAGGGTTTTCGAACTACGACACTGGCACGGTTAGGGGCTAGTCACACCAACCACGCTTTAAACGCTTCGAAACGCAAGGCGTGACGCACTGCCTTTTTTTTTAAAAAGAGCAGTGCGACGCGGCTTTTTATATTGCTAAGCAACCACCGAGTCAGCTGTCTTGTCAATCAAATATTGAAGCGTGAGCGCTCTTTTGCTGTTAACTGTCATATTAGCAGAAACTTTGAAAAGAGGATGCTTGCTCTGACCTTGTTTGAGGATGAGAGGTGCACAAACACGCAGGAGAGAGTGAGCGAGTGGAGTCCGGCTCTTCAAAGCAACTGTAAACTTCCCTCACCACAACGTAAGGCCTGCCTCTCCCTTCAATCGATTGGACAATGGAAAGGCGCAAATGACGTCGGGCGCTTCTCCGCTCTCAGCGTTCCTTCAAAGGCGCGTGCTGCGGCCGGCGGCAAAAACCGCAAGGCGCTCAGCGCGCATAAACAGCGCGCAAACGCTCCCTGCCCATAGAATATCATTCAAAAAAGGCGCCTGCAACTGCCATAAATGCTTTTGATGTGACTGGCCCCTTAAACGGCAATTTAAAAATGACGCTGTTGTTCATTTTTGTCACGTTTAACCATTAAACCGGTAATCATTACATCTCTATAACACTGCAAAACAGCACTCTGTGAAGCAGTCTCACAAATGCATATGACACATAACGGCAATATGGGGTTTATTAAAATTTCAGAACATAATGCTGTAATATTATTTGAATGGTAACCACATGAGATGGCAGAACGGTTACCTCAATCATCCCATTTTCTGGGGAAAGTTTTGTCTAGTGTGTACGGGGCCATAAAATTGCTAGTTACGTACTACGTTAGTTGAGAACTGACAACTGACATTTCCTACAAAGTACGACCCAACAGCTCAACTTACTCATTATATAAAAGATTACTTGTGAATAACTACAATAACTAGTTTTAACTACAATAAGTTAGTGTACATTTATAATCGTTCATTGATATAAAATGACTCTCTTATGCTTAGTTGCTAAACTGAATATTTTTTATCTGCGTGGTTTCCCTTGTTTGTAAGTGATCACTGTTGGAGAAATCTTTCCTTTTATCAATAAGGTCCCACTAAAGGACTGCACCCCTGACCTTCCTCTTGTTCTGTATCAGAGAGAGTATCTTCAAGCATCATGTCTTTGCTCTTTACTGCATTCACTGAAGCAGTTTATCATAATGAGGCGCAGATATAATTTTACATGGATCAGAGGCTGAATAAAGAGGTATTCATAGAGCACCGCTCGCAGGGATTGAGCAGCGGAGGCTTTATCACGGAAAAAATTCCCACATGACCTCCGTGGCGGGACCTGCTTGGCATTTCACAGATATTTTGTGAGCGGAGAGATGTAGGCATGTTGTTTCGATTTTGAAATTTCCATATTAAAGAGCATCTCAGATGTGGCCCATTAAATGAATCATCAATGTTTTCTTTTTTATTTAGTTGTTGTTTTTGGGGAGTCCAGGCAGGCTGTCACGGGTAATTATTACCCAACCTATTTCGACTTGATGTGAATGGTTAAATTGTCTTAATCTGCACACGTCCCCATGCGAGCTGGTGAACTACCTAACTGACCATGTTGTTATCATTACGGTCGGCTCGGAAAGCTGTTCCTGGTTAGCCCGGCTGGGACTCACGGCTCACACCCCTTACAGAGTTAAATCACGGGGTTAGAGGGCTTCCTCCGTGCTATGTTTCTTCTTAAGTATTGCTAGGCTCAGTGGACTGGGGTGATGAGTGGTCTGTTAGTCAATGAAGGTCTGTTAGCCAGGTGAAAAGAGAAACTTCACTGAGAAGATCAACCTGTGATGTTGTTGTGTGGGTCGTGGTAATGAAATTTGTGAAGTCCGTTAATTGGTTTTGTTGTAAACATTGGTGGATGTTTAATATATATAGTTTAGTATATATATATATATATATATATATATATATATATACATTCAACGCCACTAATTTTATTAACGTGCAATTAACACAACCCACAATTTTTGACCCTAGGTCTAGCACTTAGTTGGATAAATTGAGACGCAGCATTAGATAGTAATAGTCATCAAACGCCTAAATTTAGCTTTTTTACGTCTTTATTGTGTTTGTGCCGTCCTACGTAAATGCTTAACTTAGGGATGTTCATATTGACCATTTAACTGTTAACCAAAGGTAAGAATTTATAACATTATCAGTTAAAAGAAAACATTTTTTAACACATGGTGAGTGTCGTCATGAGCCGAGAGACATGTCGCCACTTTTCTATCTTTAATTTGTGAATGTCCTGTAAATGAGACAAATTATTGCTGCCCTGATGGTCTGATAAAGTAATAATTTGTATGAGAAATCATTTGTGTGCTTGTTTGAGTATGGTTTGAATGCTGAACGGAGACATGCGCATATGCGCGCAAGATAACGCGGTCCGTTTCCGTCTCTCGCACATCCGGACAGACCTTGGCTGATGACCTCTGACCATAAACATCTCTGTGTTTGCACACATGGAGAAAGACGACGAAAAAGCTAAACTTTTTGAAATGCGTCCTGCTTTAGAAATGCCCACTGTGGTAGATGAAAAAGAGACAATCTGCCCTTTTTGGATATTAATCATCTGGACTGACCGCGTGCTCTTTGATAAGGTAATGTTGCGTGAATATCTGATAATGTATGAATCCTGGTTCTGTTGTTGATCTGTCGCTGCTGTTTGCACGTTCAAATGAAATAATTTTTTTGTTTTTACCAGGTCACAGACAACCGTCAACTGTATTTTTACTCAATGACAATTTAATATTAAAATATTTTGATTTCGGTTTTTAAACATGCAGGAGTTAGAAAATAAAGTGCAGGACTTGCTTGATGTTAAAATAGTTATTAAGAGGGATAAAGTTTGGGACCTGATTATTGTTTAAGAAGTTATTAAGAGTGGCAATACTTGAAAAAGATCTTCCTCGCGCTGACTGACATATCTGAAGCATCCACATACCCGATATATACACACATAGACAGAATTACAGTTTTAAAAATATCTGTTTGACAAGAATTCACGCAGATATAGGGCCCTATCTTGCAGCCAGCACAATTGACTTTGTCAGTGACCCATGTATCATTCGTATTTTGCGCCGGCGCACAGCGGGGTTTTTCCCTCCACAGACGCACGTGGGCAAACTAGGGAATGAACTTGCGCTCCCTGGGCGGTTCAGCGCAAAAAAGGAGGCGTGTTGCGGCGCAAACCATACCTGATGCTATTTTGCAGTTTCAAAAAACAATTGCGCCACTGATCAGAAAAACTAGTCTAAAGTCAGTGGCGCATAATGTATAGCGTGCACAACGCGCACACACTTTGCTTATCTAATCTACACAGATCATTTTTGCAAATCATAAATTGTTACAATTAAAATATTAACACATGAGATAAGGGGAATCATTGTGGTGAGCATTGTGGTGATAGTTTTTATTTATTGTGTGGCTGTGTGGCTCCTATTCTCATGCAAATAACGATTAAAATATTAAAAGTGTGGCTGTATTACGTTTATTTTATGTAAATAATAATTAAAATGTTTTCATAAGAAACCTTAATGTATGTGAACTTGATTTGTAAGTGTACTTTGGGGTTGGACCTTGCTTGCGTTTCTTGGCTTTCAGCGGTGAGGGTGGACGCAGCGATGTCCTCTGCTGGAGTCTGTGTAGAGGCAGATCCATCATTGTAGCACTTGCAGGGCAACGTCCTGGGGATGCCAGCTGATGAGACAATTGTGGCTATTTCCTCCCATACCTGTTTAACCAACGCTGATTTGGGCGGGTTTCTCCTATCCCCATACAAAACAACTTCTCTGTCTTTGACTGCTCTTACAAGAACGTGGGTCTCCTCAGCTGTAAACCGCTCCTGGTGTACGCCTGGTAAATCCGTCATAATAATAGCAACCCGCCATGGAACTTGCGCCCTTGCGTTTAAAGGGAATGTTGGATAGCGTTCTGATTGGTTTATTTGACGTTACGCCCAAACCACACCTATGAATAATGAACCTACTTCAGACCAACCCCTTATTGATTTGCGCCTGGCGCAAGAGTTATTTTTCCCGCCGGGAAAATAGCAACAGCGCCCAAGATCCGCCCACAAAGTCACTTGCGCTTTGCGCTTCACACTTGCGTTTCAGATCGTTAAAATAGGGCCCATAATCTGTTATGTCTTAAGTAAAAAAAATTAATATTTGATTTGTAACATTATATTAGTTACATGCATTACAGTAGATCTTAAAACTTTCTGTGTCTCATTGGCTATGTTTACATGCACAAAATTGTGTCAATCCGACTGAATTTATTACAATTGAAGGTTACAACAATACAGTTTACATGCACCCTTAACATTGCAATCTTATTAAAATGTTCGTTTAGACCAGTGGTTCTCAATTCCAGGCTACATTTACACATGTGCGGCCATTTTCATAAATGGACATTTCAACCTCTCCGGTTTCAAAAATAATATCGTGCACACATGTCAGTTTTCAGAAAAGTGTTCATTTACACGTACCCGTGCATACCTGCCGTCAAGTGAAGCTCAAGCCCACGTCAGCCAATCAGCGGCGGCGCTGGTGGTGACGTGGACTGGTTCTTTGTGTTGGAGGGAGGAGTTGTTGCAGTAGTTGTTCGATGACGTGAAACAGTACGGTGAGCGCGATTCGAAATTAGATCTCTACGTGTGATTTCTCAACTAGCTCTCGTGGTACGTTGACATCATCCGCCTGTCGGTTCTTGCAGCGCCGCATGAAGTCGAACACACGTAAAATTTCTGACCTCCGAGCACTCGTCTCTGCTCCTCAACATAATGGAGCAGCTGTGTTTGTATTTGCACGAATGATGATGAAACGAGTTTTTGCACGAACATAAATGTGATCATGGAAGCGTTCAGAGTAGCAGTCACATGTAGGTCGCACTTTTGACGTAGGTGAGATTTCTTGCGCATACTGTGACATGGCCGCCTAAACATCCGTTTGTCTCAGTTTACATGCAAGCGTGCAAACGAAGGATTTCAAAATATCCACTTTAGCCGAAGTTTTTAGAAAGAACCGGTTTCAGAGGCGAAATCTACGTTTACTTGTAAACGAAGGGCGCAAACGAAGGTAAATGTTTCCGTTTTTCAAAATAACCATGTACGTGTAAACGTACAGTAGCCCCAGTCCTCGGGCCCCCCCTCCCAGAATGTTTTAGATGTCTCCTTATATGAAACACCTGATTTCACTCAGCCAGGGTTGCCAGCTTTCCGTATCAAAACCATCCCAATGGACATTCAAAACTAGCCTAAAAGTCCCCCCAATGGCTATTCACAGTCCAAATACCAATAACTAATCAACAAAATCCTTTCATCTTTTACCTGCAGGAAACAAAAACACCCCAGAGAAAGTTTAAACAGTAGCCCAAATGTGAACTCGAAAAAAGCAGATGACTTGGCAACGCCACCCAGCGCACAGCATCTTTCATCGAGCTCACGCTTTATCTCTGGATAAATGTACAAAGTTGAGTTAGAGAAAGTCATTCTTAAGAAGTTTTTATACCCATGTTGATGAAAAGTGAAAAGTGATAAACTAAAGTAAATATGGAAGAAATAAAAATCTGCGATTAATCTAGATTAAACATTTAATTGATTGACAGCCCTACTTATTATATAACCAGTGTGTGTTTGTACTTTGGACTGTGCTATGCTTATTGGGTTACAGCACAATTTGATTATATGTTGACTTATGGGAATCCTAGGCTACTTGATGGTCTTGGGTTTTTCTGCTGACACATTTTCTCTCCTTAGGGACCGTTTTACACTGCTCACTAATGATGAGGGCAGAACGACTAAACTCGCCAGTGGCAAGATGTTGATTTTTTCACTTGTATCCATGTTAATGTAAACACTTACTATGTTGTTTTGGCCATAATCTCTTACTCCTCACGTTATGGGTTCCTTTGTCAGGTTAATTTGTTTAAGGAGTCATTTGTCTTATTCATTAACAAGGCTATATGTTTCTAATAGCTTCCTGAATGTATCAGGTTAAAAAAATTATCTTGATGGAAGGCAAAAACGTTAGCCTTCATTTTGCTTAATAGCTGTTACCCATCAGTGTTTGTATTCAATGAAACGAAATGTGTTTTTTTTTTGTTCTTGATGTTTTTTTGCATTGCATCTGTTGTTATTGTCTCAGATCTCAAAGGTTTTGAATGGAGTCCATTATTCTCTCGAAGTCTTGTTGTTAAAAGTTGACTTCAGTACATGTTATGATTGTCGGAATATCTGTTATTAGATTCCAGATGTTGTACAATACAAAAATAGAAGTATTTTCGCAGTTTATGCTTGTGTGACTGTGGCTAATTATTGTCTGATGTTGTTACTGTCAGGATTGATCATGTTCGGCCGAGGTATGTCAGGAACTTGTTGTTCACACAAACATAGGGTCGCCTAACAAATGGGACGGTTAAGAAGGGCTGTGCCGATAGACGAAAGTATTGTGTATCGACGATCGTCATACATACTGCCAATAGGCTTTCATGACGATAGTTGGCAATGGTTACTATTATTATCATCATCATCATCATAGTTTTCATTAACATTCACATTGCATGCTTTTTCTCGCATGAGAGGGTTTGGGGGTTTCACTTTGGGCGAGAGAGCTTGTAACACACGCAGATTACTTTTCGCAGACACCTGGACTTAATGCGCACGTCTTGGACTCTTGCTCGGACCTGAATGTGTGCGGCATGGACACTTTCTAGCACTTGCGCATGATTCGGACTCTTTCTCGCACATGAGCTTGTAATATGCTCGGCTCTGACATTTTCTTGCACTAGAGAGGTTGTTATGCACGCAGGGGTTTAAACCAG
This sequence comes from Paramisgurnus dabryanus, assembly GCF_030506205.2. Classification (NCBI taxonomy): domain Eukaryota; kingdom Metazoa; phylum Chordata; class Actinopteri; order Cypriniformes; family Cobitidae; genus Paramisgurnus; species Paramisgurnus dabryanus. The sequence continues at coordinate 26,692,262 of NC_133354.1, forward strand.
CGAGTTTGTTGTTCACGCTCCCTGGCAAACAGGACATTTTAGAGCGCCTGGGTTTTAATGACCCACTCGGATTAATGGCATCAGTTTTAAAAAGGTTGCTGTCATGATAGTGTTGCCTTTGCTTCTTTTGTCCACCAATCAAGTGACTTGTTGTAAATGTGTAAAAAAATGAACAAATAAATAAGTAAACTATTGCCCCGCCCCCCGATTCTATCGTGTATCTCAGGCTGACGATAGGACGATCTCACAATGGGACATATCGCCAACACTACAGTTAAGTGTAATTTATAGGCTATGCGTAGCTCTGCATAGCCTGACGCGCACCACAGCAAAAATTTTACAATGGCTGCGTGGCTGCGCCCAGAAGTTTAGTAAGCTGACTTGTTGCCTTGCTGCCTTATGAGGCAATGACTTAGGAGTAGGGATGGGAAGATTACCGATTTCACGATTAACCACAATAAAATGTCCTGACGGTTAGTATTATCATTTAAAATGTTATTATCATTAAAACCGTGTTTGATTACCGTGATTTTGAAAACTCGCTAATGTGTTGTATTCATTCAACTTATTAAACAGATTTATTAATTTTTTTACGACACAAAAAATTTCAGGGACATGAAATATTAAATTGTGATTTAAAAAAAAAAAACTTCAGATCTTTTTGAACATTTCCATCTCATTTAAACAAAACCATGATAACATTGATAACCGTGATATCTTTGGTCACTATAATCATGATATGAAATTTTCATACCGTCCCATCCCTACTTTGGAGGCATGAATAGCTCCAGAAGACACATTTGGAGAGCCTTCATAGGCAGCGTAATGGAATTCTGTTTGAAATATAAACAGAGAGTACCTTTGTGATAACTAATCCCATGTGATAACTATAATAGAAATTTCTCGCTAGAAATGCAGTCAAAGTTGCAGTGCTATTGTGGGTTACACGTGTGGATACTGCGGTTTGCATGTGTAATTGCATAAAAGCGACTTTCATGCTGTGTGTCACCCGTCTCTTTCAATGAGTTGGTTAGAAGGCGTTTCTGAATCTGGTTGTCATAAACAAATGAGTACCATCTCCACTCCAGTAACTGACGAGAGACGGATGTGAAACTCACTGCTTCTCTCTTATTGGTAGTCACTCCTAAAAGGGGCTTATCATTTACATAAAGTTAAATGTTTCTCAACTTTTTTTCTCTCGCTGACATCTTGGGTCTTGAGTTTGCGCAGTAGCGATTTCGGGACCAGTCCTGCGCAATAGTGAGCAGGAAGTAAAGCCGCAAAATCAAGGCCCCACCCTCGCTCTCGCAGATTGTGCATATCACAGCTGTCAATCATGACGTGACACCACCATTTTTATAGCATTAAATAACTAACTAAAAACAAACTTATTTTTAGAACAAACACTTGAATTTACATCAGTGTGATAAAACTACAGTAAAGGGGTCGTTATAGTTGTGCGTAGATCCTACGGTGTAGGTTCCTCGTCGGTTTTATTTTATACTTTTGCGTCATCGTCTGCGTCTACGTGCAAACACGCGCGAAACCGCTGGTAGGCAGTAACCACGCATGTAACCACAGTAGCAGCTCGAACGTCAAAGAAGAAGAAGCTTAGCAAGTTAACCCACAAACGAAGAAGAAACAGCAACTTGTTGTGTATAATTTGAGAAGACCAGCAATGATGGAGGTAAATAAACAGCGACTTTTGTTGCAGTTTGAGTTAAATCACTACTCAACTTGGCCATTCTTTGTTTTCACCATCACAAATGGAAATACATATGACACAGTTTTTAAACTGACGGGAGGGGTTCTGGTGGACCAATCACAGTGCTTGCGGTCCGCGTACAACTAATGTGCTGTTAAAAATTTTGCGAGGTGCGCGCCAGGCTAAACAGAGCTACGAACAGGCTACGTAGAATTTATGCAAGACTATTAATCGGGCTTAAATGACAGAAACCAGCTTCGGAAAAAAGATAATTGAAGTGTAATTTAATTGTTTAGTTAGTCTCAAGTCTCATTGAATAACATGGGGGAGGCGGGGTTTATGACCTATACTGGGACCAGTCACTGGGGGGCGATCGAGAAGTTTTGGCCTCACTTTTCAGGGCTTGTGCGGCACGCTTGCTGTACTCATGTCGCTAGAAGTCGGCAAGCTTCCATTTAAAAGAATGAAATCATGACGCTCTGAACGCCTATAAATAAGTAACAAACGGCACAAATGTACTTAAAAAAGGTGGGTTTATTTTTATGCATCTCCTTAGCAACTTTTAAAAATCCAGCTTCAAAAAGATAGAAATTAAATGGCAAGTGCATTTTTTAACAGGTTTGTATTTAAATCAACGTGTTTCAAGACATATTTAATGCCGGGTGTAAATCTTACACTTACAACACAGATGTCAGACTTATAAAGCTTACATAAAGGCAATTTTTGCTTTCTTGAACATCTCTACCTCATGAGAATTTGGTCTTGCTGCCATCACAACACCAATGAAATTCCTTTCGCTTCTGCTTGAATCAAAAGAAAAACATTTTTTCTTGACCTGCTTACTGAGAAAAACAGATCGAATATCCGTAGTTTTGAGCGCCGTGATCTTCTGAACAGTTTGTGTGTTTGTTTGCTTTGTATGGATCTTTATGTGGCTGTCATACCTACCGCAGATGCTCGCATACCATACAGGTGTACAAACGCACATACACAAACACAACTACCGCACAGACTCCATGATTATTTATTTTAGATTCTGCGATAATGCAATTAAAAATAAACCAGATCATAAGATTTACAGAGCGTACTGTAGCGATAAGATTGTGTTGACATTACTAAGTAATGTGTGTGTATTTCTACTTCAGTTTGTGTATTATAAAAAGATGAAGGAAGAGAATATGAATACAGATTTTGTTGGCTCCATCTGAAGTCCAGAATTATTCCCCTTTTATTCAGGCCTCTTCACAGCAGCACTATTGCAAAAATATGTCACAGCTATCTAAAGCCTGTTAAAAAGTATTTTCTATACAGTAAGAAATTACACTGGACCCACCTTTCCCAGATCTGCTGTAATCGGTCGGTCTTTGTTTGATATGTATACTTTATGCGTGCAAACATTTCCACCATCCATCTAAGGAGGTTGAAGGAGTCGGTTTACGGCTCAGCATCTCTCTAGAGATCAGCAGCCCTATGATAAATCCCAACACGACTCCATCTGGGACAACCGAGGACTGAAATTGGTTATGTGTGCACATACAAAAACATACGTTAAAATTACAGTCAGCATTTGGATGTTTTTTTAAACTACTTTATGTGGCCTCATTCATGTTTTGCTGAATGTCACAGACGCAAATAAATCAGGATGAAGAGAATCACGCATGTCGTTTTATGGTGCATTTATTATTATTTGTTGAATAATAAGGCTTGTCGTTTAACAGCGGGGGTGTCTGAATGAGAAAGGAAGATCAGATGGCTTGGTTAGATTCTGGAGGGAACTCATCCCAGATCTAGTTTGCATATGGCCAGACATATTTTCCAGTACTGTGGATGTATTTGTGTGCGCATAGTTATTCCAGAGAAAACATTGTTGTGGTCTAGAGCAAATTTCCTATGTATATCCACTTTACTGAAAGCATCACACTATTAATGTCAACATATTCTCCACAAGACATGACAGTGCATTCTAATGTATCCTGTTGCGAGCAGCATGTCTGATGGGTCTTGTATTTAAACGGATAAAAATGACCCCATGATTTACCAATCCGAAATACACATGTCCATCATCTTTCAGACAAACGCATTTGGAGTTGTCATTGCTTTATAGTGGTAGAAAACAGGGATGAGGAAACAACTTCTGACTTTAAACCCCCAAAAAGTGCATCCATCCTTCACAAAAGTAATCCACACAGCTCCAGAGGTTAATAAAGGTCTTCTGCGGATAATCAATGTGATTTTGTAATAAAAAATACATATTTTTTGACTAACTTCCAGTAACGCCGCCATCTTGAATCGCTCTTGCACCAGCAGCTCCACTAAACCGAATTATAAATCATTCAACATTATTGATGTAAATCTGGTGTTATGTCTTCATTCAGTGTGTTTGAATGTATGCATGAATGTGATGGAGAGATAAACTCACCATGAACTATACACTAATACTTAATAAATGAATATGATTAATATGAATAAAAAGTGTAGTTATTTTTTGAAACATCTTATTAGCAATCAGCAATTCTCTTTTAAAAGTCTTCCTCAGTCCAGATCAATTGCGAAGTTCAATCTGAAACATCAGTCCCAGAATTATTTTAAGTATAGATCTGCAACCCCAGGAATGATGCCAACACTTCATGCCTTGTTTAACCCAGTAACTCAAACAGATCAAATTTTTCAGTAATACTATAATGATGAGCTTCAAATGTGAACTGTGCTCGGGGCGGCCAAAGGAAATATACTGTGGTATGTGACCAAGCACAGGAGGGGAGAATTAAAGCATTTCCATTGAAAGTGGCTGACTAATAGATGGCTGCTCTTACTTAGGGTTTGCCGTGACTCTCTGATGGCTGAAGAGCTCGAACAAAATGTTCTTATAAGAGGCACTTAAACAAATGAATCACTAACAGTGTCTTATTAAAGGAAAACATCACCGTTTTTCAATATTTCACTATGTTCATACCTCAAACACTTCCATTTTTCCTTTTTTAAGGCTGTTACATGAGTAGTTAAACGAGTAAGTATGGTGGCACAAAATAAAACATGTCGATTTTTTAAGCAGATAAAAAATGAGAACTATATTGTATGGCGGAAGAGCACTTCAAACTCGGGCGCAGTTATAATGAGGGAAGTTTGAACGAGAGGGGAAGTACTCAGGAGTGAAGATGTAACTGCGCGCTGAGGTCGAAGTGCTACAAACTAAGTGCTCTTCCACCATACAATATAGTTTTATTTTATCACCACATTTTATTTTGTGCCACCATACTTACCCGTGTAACTACTCATGCACAGTCTTTAAATAGGGAAAACATGGAAGTGTTTGGTGGCTTCTAAATTCATCCCTATTTGGATCCTAAGGAATGAAGGGGGCTAGACTAAATGCTAACACATTCGCAACGCGCTGTACAAAGATTAATTGCACGCATTGAAAAAGATAGGTATGTATTCATTTGTCTAAGTTGAGGTAAAACATATTAAAATATTGAAAAAAACTGTAAATTATGTGCATTGGTTTTAGGTTTCTAAAACTGTTACAAAAAGGTTGTTTGGCCAGAGAATTGAGGTTACTTGGATTTTGGATGAGAAAGTCATTTTTACAGTCTTGCAATGTGAGTTTAATTGTGACATGAATGTTTTTTGTAGGTCCAAACAAAAATGTGATGTTTTTGGGGTGTGTCCTTTAAAATGCAAATGAGCAGATGAAATTCAAACACTGATCGCCATGATGGTGGTTTGATGAAATGAAAATTCAATTGTGCTGTCAATTATTATTCTCTCTCTCTCTCTGTACTAAATGGCAGTGCTGTAGTTAGATAGTGCAGATTTAGGGGCGGTATTATTATAACAAGATCCCCTTCTGACATCACAAGGGGAGCCAAATTTCAATGACCTATTTGTTCACATGCTTGCAGAGAATGGTTTACCAAAGTCACTGGGTTGATCTTTTCTAGGTTGATAGAAGCACTGGGGACCTAATTATAGCAAAAAGTCAGATTTTCATGATATGTCCCCTTTAATTCTTAGATGTTAACCCTTTGTTTTCACTCAGTTGTTGGAGCATAGCAGTAGCAGCACAAAAGATTGTAGGTTTGATTCCCAGGAAACACACAAACTGAAAAATGCAAACAGGGCTGGCCTAGGCTCTGTTGGTGCCCTAGGCAAGTTTTAAATTGCCACCCCAGCACAAAAATCAATAATAAATATTTAGAAATGTAATAATTAAAAAGTGATTCTGAAAACCTTAATTTTAAAAGCAAAACACATGTTTTGGGTCCCTCACAAAGCCCCACGTAAGTCAAACACATTAAAATCCCATTTGTTTTGATGTGTCTGACTCGTGCAGCACTGCTTAGACCGATCTGAGTATGACATCAAAGTAACACAAGAGCAATTCAAGATCAGACCGCTCTAAATGCCTTCGAAATGCATACTTTGATGTCATAAGGCAATCGGTCTGCGCAACACAGCATGAGCCAAATGCATTAAATCAGGGATCAATGGCAATAATTTGGAATATATACAGTACATTGTTCATGAGAGGGTGTACTACTGACAAAAAATAATTTTGTGAGGCGCCTATCAGTCATTTTGCGCACCTCGCCTATGCCACAGGCCGGCCCTAAATGCACTGTAATTCACTTTAGGTAAAAGCATCTGCCATATATGTGAATGTCCTATCGAGGACGCAGGCGAGGACTTTGTCTTAGAAGGACGCAGCCATGGCTTTCATTATATCTACTTCTGCTTATTATTATTTAATGCATGCTGCTCAAAACATCTCCATTATATAATTTATTACATAATTTCATGTTAATTTTAGGATTTATAACAATGTAAACCCTCTTTATAGTGGCATAACAATGCTTCATTCCTAATGCAAAGGGAAGAATTATTATGCTGTCAATTATAATTATTCTCATAGTTACGAGAACTTCAAAAAGATTTGCTTTTCTGACCTCTTGAGGACTGTCTTTCAAAACACAAAACATATGTACACATCATAGCAATTATTTATACATGCACAATCATGCATCAAATGCACAACAAGCCATCTACATACACATCTACATGTCTCCACTTGAAACAGTCCACAAAAGAAAGAGGCTTTACATTAGATGCATCATCCGTGGAGTGGTAACAAAGAAGACCACAAAAATATCCAGCTTTCTTTTCCTCTGTGGGCCAGAAATCTGTCTTCGCCGGCTCATTCTCCACCATCTCCGCTCTTCTAAACAATGACACCCTCCCGCTGAGATCTCCTCCAGGCAGCTTTCATATCTGAGTTAGCCGTGTCTGTTCAGCTGGGTGACTGAAATCTCCCAGACTCTGAGGGCCGTCCAATGGGAGCGCTGTTTGCACCCTGTGAAAACACCGGGTCGCCACATCTGGAGCCATGTGCAACCTCCACATCTCCCCCGCATTGTCTGCTCACACGTAGATGCGCGCAGTGTCTGTCTTCTCTAGAGGTCAGAAAGCAGGTCTTAAAATCGAAATGAGAAGGAGGCCTGATTTTGTCCCGTCTCTTTCTCTACGTACCCACCGCAGGGCCGCAGGAGAGAAGCTTTCGGCTGGTGGCCAGCATAATGAACAGAGGAAATGTTTTCACAACTGGTGTTCATTTTACCCCCACTAGATGACTTCTCATATACAATAGCCAAGCATTATTTTCAGAATAACAAGCCATCTCTGTAAAATTCATGAAGCACTTTAGTAAACACAAATGCATTTCCTTTGGCTCTTAAAGTTTGTTTTAGACAGAAAACATAGAGTTCATAGAGTTAGAAAACTAGATCTGTACAAAGATAAAAGCTATAATATCATGTTCAGTGTCTTCACTGCATCATGCTGACTGAGGGGTCTGTATCGGTAAAAGGAAAAGCAAAGAACTGTGGGAGATTTATAGGGGCAGCGAAAAGGTTTTTTATGATAATGAACAGATAAATCAGGTGGGAGTCTAGGGTATCAGCATGTAATTGCCACTGGTATCATAAAAAAATATTTGGGTATGGGTATTTTTCTTTAAAAATACAAATTGTTTTAGCAAAAAGCTGAAATTTTTGTGAAGGAATTTAGTTACTTATCAGATTCAGAAAGATTATCAAAACATACAAAGAGTTTAAAACTAGTAAGTAACGTTTTGGCTTCAGTTTTTTTCATTAATTGGGTAAATAACCATCTAGTGGATAATCGTGGTATTGCAGATTAACATAAAAATGCATCTGGAACACGTTTTTTATGCAAATGTTTTTTCTTAATTAATGAGATAACTCGTCAATGGTGGAGAAAGAGTTAAGGGTGTGTACACTTGAGTGATGGTTAAACAGCCACTGCTGTCACTACAGTCGAGCTAGGCAGGCATGGTTTCAGCAACCAGCCACCTCACCTTCATCCACGTCCCGCCTCTTTGCCCATTTTCGGATATCTGCGAATGATGCGCTGTGACACTCGGCCAAGATGCCGACGGGAGGCACCGCCTTCTATTGACTTCAAAAACGATCTTCAGAAATCTATGGGTGACGTCGAGGATCCTACGTCAATCTTTTTACAATCTATGGTTATTCCAGAAACGCATTTGTTGCTAAGATTTGGAATATCCACGACAGTTACATGCTAGTATCGTATTTTGAAGAATAAAAATGCAGTACCCATTAATGTTAATATCCATTTTTGAGTTGTAGAAGTATGGTTGGTCAATGTAGTCTTTGTCCTGCCCCTCCTCTACTCTGATTGGACACTGTGTAAATAAAGAAAGTGACAGTGGTACTGTACATTTCTTTCATACCAACTAACATGTTGATTATAGTTTTATCTATAATTGGCTCTTTTGTAAATTTGATTGTTTTTCTTATATAAGCAGTGCCATGATATTTAGTCCATAAAGTTTGGTCAACACTTTAAAGGTTTCGTTCTTTTATGTCATACTGCCGCATTCAAACAAACCATCAAAGTAAGCTGACTAATTGCCGTTACAATAACATTCATTACATATTGACATACATAACTTCATTGCATAGTAAATATTATCATTACATATATAAACTCAAAAGATTTGCCTCCTGGATGCGTGTATGAGAACATTTGACCATGCTTGGCTTATCATTCAGAGTAAGTGCGGTTTTCATGATATGAAGAGTGAAGTGTGAAACAAATGTTTGTGTTTTCCTTTTCCCAAGAACTGTCTGACAAAAGAAGATTTTTAAGAAAGATATAATTGTGTTCTGCACCATATACAGTAAATCTCTCTCATTTCATTGACAGCTGGTTTTGACTTTGACAATCCCTGAGCCCCAAAAATCCAAACAGGTCTTTGGTTTCTTCACGCAAATGACTTTGGACCTGAAGTTCATTAATGAATTTATGAAATATGATTTATTGCATTATGACAATGCCTTTGATGTTTTCTTTGATCTGCGAACGTAAACCTTCCAGCATAAACAGAAGGTAACTTTTGCTGAAACGGGACCATGATAAACATGCAGATTGGCTTCATCCCTGATTGTAAACCCAACAGCTGCAGTTAGCATACAATGGTAAACTTTTACCCATAAATGTCTGATAATCTGCCTGAACATTCCTTAAAAGCCCCAAGAAATATGCTTTTGATTCAAAAGATCTAGCATTACTATGTTGCCATGGATTTTTTTCAATAGAGAAATATTGAAAATCACTTTTCAAAGAGCCAGGTTCTGATCTGCAGAAGTATAATTATTACCTCCTTTAGATTAAAAATAAACACACTCTTCAAAATTCAATATGCATTGCATGTTCAAAGGCATAATAACTTAATACTTCAGTCTTAGGAGCCCATGAATGACTGATTGACTCGGATCCAAATACCGTATCAGTTCAGCTGCTTGTTTGTGCTGTCTTTGAATTTCAGACTGATGTTTTCACCCCATCACGACTTAATGATCACTAAATTGAGACCATTTACTGTAAGCTCAGAGTCACTCATACCTTCCTCCTCAATCTCAGCAGGCACCCTTTGAAGTGAAACACTGGGGTGTTAAAATCTAATTCGATGCCATAGTTTTATTTGAATCAAACCCAGGTCCAAATCCGTTATTATGGCTAAACAAAACCTATTCCGTAATACAAATTGTATGTTGGCAACCTATAGTCAATAGATTTTGTGCCAGAAAACTGATTTAATTCAATTTGGGTAGTGTGTGCATTACAACATTTAGACTATAAGGTGACACTATAAGTAAATTGATAGTGCAGATAGTGGATAACGGATAGTTTTGTTGAAAAATCTTGACTTTTAATCTTGCCTGTGAAAACCCAGCCACATTTTTTGTGGTTTTCTGTTTTCTACATAAAATCATCCTACATAACATAAAGAACATTCTGTGAAAATACAAGCGTGATTTCTTTAACTCTTTCCCCACCAGCATTTTTTTTAAGTTGCCAGCCAGCTCCAACATTTTTATGATTTTTACAAAAGTTTAATGCCTTCCAGAAAATGTTCTTTTTTAAATATATTAACATACACTCACCTAAAATATTATTAGGAACTCCTGTTCAATGTCTCATTATTGCAATTATGTAATCAACCAATCACATGCCAGTTGCTTCAATGCATTTAGGGGTGTGGTCCTGGTCCTGAACTCCAAACTGATTGTCAGATTGGAAAAGAAAGGTGATTTAAGCAATTTTGAGCGTGGCATGGTTGTTGGTGCCAGACCGACCGTCTTAGTATTTCACAATATGCTCAGTTACTGGGATGTTCACGCACAACCATTTCTAGGGTTTACAAAGAATGGTGTGACAAGGGAAAAACATCCAGTACGTGGCAATCCTGTGGGAGAAAATGTCTTGTTGATGCTAGAGGTCAGAGGAGAATGGGCCGACTGATTCAAGAGCAACTTTGACTGAAATAACCACTCGTTACAACCGAGGTATGCAGCAAAGCATTTGTGAAGCCACAACACGCACAACCTTGATGCAGATGGGCTACAACAGCAGAAGATCCCACCGGGTACCACTCATCTCCACTACAAATAGGAAAAAGAGGCTACAATTTGCACGAGCTCAACAAAATTGAAAGTTGAAGACTGGAAAAATGTTGCCTGGTCTGATGCGTCTCGATTTCTGTTGAGACATTCAAAGGGTAGAGTAAAAATTTGGCGTAAACAGAATGAGTACATGGATCCTTCATGCATTAATACAACTGTGCAGGCTGCTGGTGGTGGTGTAATGGTGTGGGGGCACACTTTAGGCCCCTTAGTGCCAATTGGGCATTGTTTAAAACACAGCCTATCCTGCATTGTCTCTGACCATGTTCAACCCTTTATGACCAGCAGGATAATGCACCATGTCACAAAGCTCGAATCATTTCAAATTGGTTTCTTGAACATGACAATGAGTTCACTGTACTAAAATGGCGCCCACAGTCACCAGATCTCAACCCAATAGAGCATCTTTGGGATGTGGTGGAATGGGAGCTTCGTGCCCTGGATGAGCATCCCACAAATCTCAATCAACTGCAAGATGCTAACCTATCAATATGGGCCAACATTTCTAAAGAATGCTTTCAGCACCTTGTTGAATTAATGCCACGTAGAATTAAGGCAGTTCTGAAAGGGGGTCGAACACGGTATTAGTATGGTGTTGCTAATAATCCTTTAGGTGAGTGTACAATATATCAATTGAAAGAACTGACCCTCTGCTTTCAAAAAAAAATAATAATAATCCTACCTTCATTTGTTCTCTTTTTATCATCTCTCAAATATGGGTAGGTTTCTTCAAAAAAAATAAAAAAACATCTTGAGCAAAACCTGAGATTGCGTTTTTGTGAAGGACTTTGGATAGAGATCAGATTCAGAGCAATGATCAAAACAAACATGGAATTTGAATGGTTTACCCTAAGGGAATACTTCATGGTTTTAAAAATTGGGTAACAGTGCCACCTGCTGGATAATATCAGAAACACGGATTGCCGGAAAAACTCGTCATGGGCAGGGAAGCGTTTTCTCTTAATTGACGAGTTAACTCTTCAATGGCGAGGAAACAGTTAATTCATATTTCATTCATTCTGACTTATTAACACTGTTAAAGAATTGAATTCCTTGTGCTAAACATGGGCAAAGTTTCAAAGAACCATTCGGATGTATGACAGAATATTTCTGTGCTGAATGCACTTTGTCTGGGTTTGTTGAAAAGTTTTTCTCAACTACTGAATCTGTTGTGTAAGCAGTGCAGGAAGTACAATGGAAGTCCTTATATGGGCACTTTACCTTAAATAGTACACACACTAACCAAGAGCTGACACGAAATCAATGTCACCAAAGAGTTGTGTTATTGTTTGAGAGAGAAATTTAAGCTTGCTCAGTTTCCCAAAGAACCCAGCATTATGGAAACAATGGATATATCTAAAAGCGAAGTTGTGCAAGGGTGTTTGTTCAATGCTGGGTTTTGTTGAAATGGGGCGGTCCCAGTGATAAAACAACCGGGTCGCAGGTGGTATGTAAAACTGCATCAAATGTTTTCGTAATTGGACGCGTAAGTGCATATAATGTAAACGACACAAACACGTAGTGAATCTTAGGTTATTCAGAGATAGTTGGATAGTTGCATTTTCGGAAAGGAGCAGTACAGCTGATCTTTCTTTTATAAATCTGATAAAACTAAAGACTCTTTGAAGATATGAAGGATATAATACTACTCTATAGGTACTCAAAATTAACACGAGATAAGCAAAAACAGCATGTGTTATGTGACCTTTAGAGTAAGGTCATGCCAAATATTGAAATCAATGTGAAATTAATCATTGAAATCAAACTTTGATGCACCAAAACTTGGACATAATGATGGCTGTGTATTCAAGTCTGTCATATGAATTTGCTAGCAAAGCGTGACTCTGTAGATCAGGTTGTAAACCTTGTCCTGCTTACCTCATGTGGCCATACGCTAATGATTATGATAAGATTATAGCAGCTCTTTCCAGCCACGCCAGTTATTTAAAAGAAGGAGTAGGGAATACAGTGTGCCATTATTCAAAGCCAGTGAAGGGAGAGACCAGACCTTGTTTTTTAGTAGTTGGATACTCTGCCCAGCAATCCCTCTTGTTTTTGGGTTTAACTTTGACAGCTGTTGTGAGCCAGCTGTGAGGATGATATTGCCGTTTCAGTTGATCCTCATCCAATGTTTCCAAGATTCGTTGCCTCAGAAGGAATCAAGTGATTTTGTTTTAGAGTAGAGGTTGATAATGATGAAGTCTTGTTCATATATGTTTGTGAGGACTGTAGATGTGCTACAGCAGCTTTTGTTGTCTTTACTGGTTGTCTTTACACCCAAATATCAGTATTAAAAAAAAAATTGTATTTTGAACCTGTGCTTGGTTTTAAATATGCAGCTCTTTAACTGTAACTATAGCTGAACAGCTTACATGGATCACATTATATCAAATGCAAGACCATGGCTGTTTTTCACATTGCTTTTTCCCAAAGGATGTAATTCATGCAAAACTCCAAGCTCTTGATATCTATTTATAACTGCCATAAAAACAGTCCATGCAGAGACTTGAGTTAGAGTTTTTTGTCTGTTGTGGCCATTTTGATCCGTGTCTGTAGACAGTTACAGAAATAGGCCACAGAGAGACACAGCATTAATGTTAACTAACTAAATAAATGAAAGTATTTAGTTACATCAGTGATGGGAACACACAACAATGTTTTTATCTTGTTGACTGATGTCCTCATCTGACTCCGCGTTCACACCAGACGTGAATTAAGGGAATAAATTGCGCCATTCGCTTGTAGTTGGACGTTTGAACATTTTGAGTTAATTCGCTTTTTTTGCGTGTGTAATTCACATCATTCGCTATATATATATATATATATATATATATATATATATATATATATATATATATATAGCTGAAATTGAGTAAAGAGCGTTTTTACAACTTACCAGATTGTTCGACCTTCTCACTCACTTTCTTCCAAGCAAGATCCTTTTAAATCCTGTTTCTATAAAAGTACGAAGATGTGTCGTACAGCTCTGGGTGTCCACGTACCGCAACAATGATTTTGTCCTCTATTGTTGTCCTCCATGTTGTTTCGAATTTCTTCTTTAGCTCGCTACGTCATAATCACGTCACTACTAGAGCCAGCTCCTGATTGGCATTATGCGATATGGCCAAAAAAAATATCAATTAAATGTTTTCCATATCAGTCGATATGGATAATTATCATGATAAATGACAAATCTTTATTCCTGTCAAATTTAAAGGCAGATTTTTGCTCCTGAATGAAAATTGTAAAAACCAGACAGTTAATAATGGTTTTAAACTTTTATTCAGAACATGACAAATACAAATCCTAAAATCTTGTTTTAATGTCCAGGTATCTGTATTAAATGTAAATATATTTGTTATGAAATGAACATTTCTGAAACAGAAAGCAGCAGGCTACTGTCACTTTAAGACTCAATGTTTGCGCGTCCAACATTACAAAAAAGGAAAATGTTTCCGCACATTTGGAATCCGTGAATCCGTCCGCGTTATCTGCATCGTGGAATTCATATGTCCCTATAAATGAATAACATGTCATGCTTCATCTTACTTCACTTCAAGTCTAACTGACACTGTGATTGTAAACTAGGGTGACCATACGTGCCATTCTTCCCGGACGTGTCCCGTCCTGGATTTCGGTGTGTCTTCTGGAACTTATATTTGTCGACCGCAGACGTTATATATGATTATTATTATTATAACAGAAAAGCAACCGTTACATTTTAAGGTAAGAATGAAACTACGATTGTATGTCTTATGTGTTTAACTGAATGGCATATGTGGTCAACAAATCGTTGCTGCCCGATGAAACTCACGTATGTCCAAAACGGTTACTTTTCAGGAAGTGAAAAAAGAGCGTATTTCAAAAGCAGTTGAATGTAGCGGTTGAATGTATGGCATCTTTACATGTAACCATATTCTTGCCAGTGTAATAATATAATCCACATTTGACCAAAATTGAGTTTAAATGGACATACGTACATTTTTTACACTAACGGTGGGCGATACGCGTTCTTCCGATCATTACTTAGAATGGCCAAGTTGCGTTTCATATTGACAGATGAATACGCTCAGTTTATAAAATAGCCTACGTCTTAGTTTATTAAATACGCTTCGTTTATTTAATATTAATTATACATTTGAATACAATCAATACCACTACACTGACATGGTAATGCTAGACAGATACTTTGTTTGCACAGTCCTACCATAATTTTGTCACTCCTAGACGTACGTCTGGCGTCAGGGGGGAAACGTTTACCTCGATGAAGGAAAGTCATTGTCTCACCAGGTTATGTTTATTCAACCCAGTCTCACCCCATGTCGTCAATATTTGACGACACTTGACCATTCGTCATATGTTGACGCGAAGGGCATACCTTTCGCGTCATTTTTTGACGAACTGGGGACTTCAATACTATTACGTCTGTTGCATTCTCTTTCCTATTTTCTTACCATTTTTGCGTCGGTTTAGGGTTAGATTTACATAATGACATCCCTACCCAAACCTAACTCTAACCCCTACGCCAGGTGACAACTGTTTCATTTCGCGTACCTAACTCTAACCCCAACGCCAGGTGACAACTGTTTAATTTCGCGTACACTGTTTAATTTTGCGTAATCTAACCCTAAACCGACGCAAAATTGGTAAGAAAATAGGAAAGAGAATGCAACGGACGTAATAGTATTGAAGTCCCCAGTTCATCAAAAAATGACGCGAAAGGTATACCCTTCGCGTCAACATATGACGAATGGTCAAGTGTCGTCAAATATTGACGACATGGGGTGAGACTGTGTTAGTTTATTCGGCTATCCAGTGCTGAGCTTCGATGAAACTTCACAAGACCGGCGAGATACTTCCACAGGGCGGGAGATACCGGCGTGATTGACAGCTTTGACACCAAATGGATATATGTGAAAATCAGATGACGTGATTCCACAACTTTTCATTGGCTATTTAGATATGTAAAGCATACTGTATACGGAAATGAACCGGGACATTCAATCCGTCGAAAAATAAAAAAATTGGCAAAATGGACATACGTGGTTTTCATCAGACAGCGACAAAATACTACTTCCGGAAGACGCACCGAAATCTTGAACAGGACGCGTCCGGGAAGAATGGCACGTATGGTCACCCTATGTAAACCAAGACGCAAAGTGCGTAAACATTATCGATCACCCATTGAACGCTCGTTATCATTTTCTCAGGGAAAATTATATAGAGAAAATTATCGTTATTGAATTATCCCCAAGTACTATCCTAGTCCCAGACTAAAATGCATTTTTTGAGGTGCTTTAATTTAAAAACATCTTGTACTGACATATCTTAACATATATCAGTGCCATTGAATGAATCTAAACCCTGTCTGGGAAACTGAGCCTACTGTATATTCCAGAAATTATTTCCACATCTGATGACTGTTAAGACAGACTCACTATTTTCATTATTTGAGAACTAAAACAATATAATTAGTTCAATATTTAGGTGTAAAATAGCACATCTATGGCCAAAAAAAAGAACAAGCGCACCCTGTTTTAGCAATTTAAGCTATTGGTCAGTGTTTTGGCGACAGACTCTACTGCGGAGCCTTGATGTCTTAAGATGTTGTCTTCATGCAGTCTGGTCTGAATTTGATGCCGGGTGGGAGGGTAACAAGGGGGCAATTAACTCATTTTTCCTCCCTCTTTTCACACTCTTACAGCCAAATGAGCCTGTTGTCTGGTGTTAAAAATTAACGTCTTAACATATAACACCTGTTGAATGCAATTTAAAATAAAAGACACAGACCTAATACAAGACTGATGGAGGGCCGAAGCCCTTATCCAGACATCTGACAATCAAAGTGTTAAGGAATTAATTAACACTAAGTCTTTTTGAAAGCTAGGTGTAAATGTTATCAAGCGGCTGCACCTTTTCAAGCACACTCATGTTGGTCTAAAGGCGTTCACAAAGGAAATATCTTCCATGAACATGCCGGATTTCATTAACTTGCCGCATTTAAAATGACTGGTTGTCGGCCTGGGATGTGAAAAACCTCATTTGTCTGTGTTTTTGAGATTCAAGCCTGCATACTAACTTCCACACTTTTTTACCATGCTAGGAAAGCAATTTTAATATTGAATCTCCTCCAACACTAAGGATCTGATGATTGTTCATTGCTATTAGTTAATGTTTAAAGGCCTGTAGGCCATTTGAAATTACTAAGGGTTCAATAGATGTAGCTTCGGTCAATCGCATGCTGAACCAGAAATTGAAATTGTGTATACTTGCATTGACACTTGTTTAATGATATTATTGGCAGCATTTTAGTATTGTCATGTTTGTTTGGTTTCTGCATGCATTTGATTCAAATCAACAGGTTGTTCTCTGCTTGGTTTGGATGTGTAGTCTACATAAAGAATATTGCATTCATTTGCAATAGTTATGCTCAAATAACGGGTCTAGGTACCTGGAGGGGGGCGGCTTTTGGGGCGATTTCCATACAATTAATGGGTTAATGGACAAATAATGGGTCTGAGTACTTGGGGGGGGGGGGTTTCCATACAACAAATGGGTAAATGGACAAATAATGGGTTTGTGTACTTTGGGGGGGGGGCCCGGAGGTGTGGAGGTACGTCTAGGACCTATGACACCCATAATTGGCAATTGGACAAATAATGGGTCCATGGACGGGGTACAGTCGCCCCCTTGAGTCAAGGTGCGTTATCTCACCAAAACCCCGAAATCCAATTTGCTCGGATTGTTGGGAGGGGCAGAGGCTCGGTTCAACCATTCATCATGTCAGGGTAGGGCCCGGGCACGCCTGGCACCGCCCGTTGGGTTGTGAAAAATTTTGAAGAATCGTAATTCAGAAAAGTGATTGTGTCTTTGAGTGCGAACTCGGCTTCCGTTTATATAAAAACATTATGTACTAAAAACTAAAAAAAGTTTCTTCTTTGCTTTTTTACTTACAGATAACAAAGTTGTCCCTACAAACAATCCCACGTAATCACACGTATCCATGAAAACAACTAAAATGCTGCATAATGCCAGGCCAGTAGTTAGCAATGCCACACAAATTCAGAACAAGTAATACACATGCCTAACAACACCATTTTTGTCATTTCGTCGGAGATGATACCGGAGATAATTTCTTTTTCAAAGGTCCCCCAAACACAGTGTTCTACAGACTGTAAAAATATGGACGTAATGTCCATGAAGTCACCCATATGTTTGTGAAGAGCTTTTTTGAAGCCAATAGTAGACGCTGCCTGCCGTCGCCATCTTGGCCGCGTGTTACTGCGCATCACTCGCAGATAATCGAAAATGGGTAAAGAGGCAGGACGTGGGTGAAGCCGAGGTGTCTAGTTGCTAAAACCATGCCTGCCTAGCTCGACTGTAGTGACAGCAGTGGCCACACCCTTAATTATGCAGAACTTTAAGGCTTAATATAACTTAAGCCTGCCTCTAGTGGCCAGTTGATGAATTGCAGTTTAAATCACTTCCGTATTGGCTTCAATAGAGAGATCGGAAGGTTGCCCCTCGGTTTAAATTTATGCCTGTAGTGTCAGTGTCATTCACTACATCAACCAAGTGACTTTGCGTGACCCACTCGATCCCACTGTGCGACCCACTAGTGGGTTTAAACCTCTGGTGTAAACAGCCCTTGAGACTTCGGAAGTCTCATTGCTTTTTGAGGCTGGAGAACTTAGGGTTTGTTGTCCATCTCTTAACAAGATCTAGCCTTAATGTCAGAAGGGCTTATACATCCATTCCTTTAGGTTTATACATCCATAACTTACAATTATACCCTCAAGTTAATATTGAGTCCTGGTTTAGCACAGCTGTACTGAATTGGAGTGCAAGTGTCATAATTGCCCAATGACCATGTTGAGTAATCGTCAGATTCACACAGAATCTGTGGACCATTTGCAGGTTTGTATTGCATGGATTCGGTTAAATGTTCCACACCACACTGTAGCTGAAAGCACAAATAAATGACTAAAAGTAATATTCATGTAAGAGATGAATCATGTATGAATAACAACCATTACAATTCTGTGAAAATCTCTGAAGGAGATCTTTGGAGATTTATGTGAAGTTCTTCAGGCGTGGATTCTGTGTGGGCCTTTTAATCATTCTTAATTGTTTAGATGGGATGTTTACGATTTGCTTTGTCTGTTTTGGATTAATGGGGTTTTTACGTTTTAATGTAAACTTGCGATAAGCATTGTAGTGCTTTCAATTAGGAGAAGAGGAAGTTAACTTTTCCTCCAAGTGTATTTGGTCATGTAAACGTTTAAAGAAGCATATGATGCAAATGCCTAGTTTTTCTTTGTGATAAATCTCCCCAACACATGCCCTGTGGAAGGGGGCATGTTATGCGAGACATTATATGGGTGTTGGTATACCTCTGATCGTACAAAGGAGTGTGCAAAATGTTTTCCATATGATACCCATATATTCAAAAGCAAACAATATGGCTGTTGACCATAGCCATTTTTGTGTAATAACTAACTAACACCAGATTAACTCTTAACCAGTTTCTTCCTTCAACACGGTAGCTTACATATAGACTGAGCTAAACAATCAAGTTTTAAGCAAGTACGAAATATCATGATGAATCTCAGATGCTTCAAAAGGAGAAAAATATTTTGGGATGGAAGATCATCTTTATTAAATGACAACTTGAGAAAGCATTAAAATAATTGAATTTAAGTAAAGGAACAGTCTGTTCAGAATTGTCAGGAGGCAATAAGTTTATGGCACACAGTTTGGCAAATCCGAAAAATGCCATACTTTACTTACCACTAACTTGATCAGTTTAATGCATTACACACCAGTGATGAAAGTTAAATCATGACATTTCAGATGAGTCATGCACATGTGGATGAGATCCACTGTAGAGCATTTTAGAAAAAACATTTCTGACAATGGAAGTCCAAAAAGCTTGGCTGTCACGGCATTCATGGAGACTTCGGTTAGTTCATGAAAGCTCAAAGTGAGCAAAAAAATACATTGAGTTAGAGGCAAAGAGCTGTGATTTTTCTTAATAAATAGTCAAGTGCATTGATTAAAAATAGTTCAACCCAATCTTAAGGCAAGTCGTGGTATAGTGTAAGGGTTTTGTCTTGTGGTCTGTTTGGTTTGTTGTTTAGGTCTTTTATTTTGAATTCATGTCATGACTCACTTCACCATTCACTACCTGTTTGTATTGTATAAAGCCTGTTTATTCACCATCACACCTGTAACCTGCCTTACTAAGAGTCTTCATTGTTTTTTGCCATTGTTCATTGTTTCATGTTGCCTTGTTCATGTTATGACCCATGCCTGAAGTTTGATTTAAGTTTGTGGATTACTCTTTGGATTTGCTTGCCTGCCCTTTTGGGATTTTACTAATCAAACTTCTCTGCATTTGGATTCTCTTGCTCTCTCCCTCGCTTTGTGTAAGCAGCCCTTGTTACATATAGTACCAAAATATTTGATTTATTTCTTTGTGTCCATGGACACAATTGTATGCTTTTTCGTGCCATTGAGCACGATTGTCTTTTTCGTGTCACTCAGCACTCATTTCTGTAAATAGTTTTCGTGTCATTTTATGTATTGTTTTCTCTTTTTTTACCATTGTCGCTTCGGGATGGGGTTAGAATGACTTTCTGTTACATTTCAGACATGCTAACCCAGACTCTAATTCCAACTCGAAGCGAAATAGTTTAAAAATCTGTTGAAAAACATGTAGAAACCAATACATAAAATTACATCCTAAGTCTAACCCCAACCCCAAGCGACAATGATAAAAAAAAGTAAAATGACACAAAAAAGTCTGTTTATAGAAATGTGTGAAAAGACACTTGTGTTTGAATGACACAAGAAAGTGGAAATCGTGTCCATGACACAAATAAATAAATCAAATATTTTGTGACTATACCATGAAATGCCTTGAGATACGGTTGAATATTTATATATCACACAAGTATGTGCAGGTAGTATTTTATGTAAATCTGTCAATTATGTTTTTTGAGAAGATTGGTGTGGTCAGCTGCTGGTATGTTCCTTGTTAAAATGTTTTACGCTGCCTTCAACAACTTTAAAGCTTTAAAATGCATCACACTGTGTAGTATGTCAGCGTATAATATTTGTGCATGTACAATGTACAATTCAAATCAAATCAAATCAAAGTTTATTTATAGAGCACCTTTTTAAAACAGCAGTTGTTCATCAAAGTGCTGTACAGTATAAAATAAACAGAAGAACTAAAAAAGCATACAACTAATTGTGTGCTGTGAATATATTTTATGCCTGTTTGATTTAATATACAAAGAAGAAGATTCGTAAAAAAAATTCGTAAGGCACGTTTAATTTATTGTAAATTATAATAATACCCCTGTCTCAGTGTTGTTTTCTTTTTGTTGTCAATATGAACATCTGATGGAGATGCCATCTTCATTGCATTGCATTTTATAGATAAATCTGCATTAAGAAAATGGAATTTACCATTAAAAAGGTTGTTTGTGATTTGTTATGTATTGCTGATATATCCCCAGCCTGTCCTAGCCTGACCAGTTTTTCACCAACATCCCCTAAACGTACTAATTAAATAAGAAATAATCCACTACAAACGCATTGATGCACAAAGTGATTTGATTTACACGTATTGCTAATATATTTTATATTTTAAACATTTTAATTCTTAAAAATGTCATCAAGTTGATCACATTCAGTATTTTCTGCTGAAGCTCAATGGGGCTGATGGGAACTTCTGGGAACTCCATGATCCACCATTGCTGTAAAAAAAACTCTTCCATTGGAGTAAATGAAGTTGACACAACTCTCATACTAAAAAGGCCAAAACAAGGACTATCACAGCATGAAAAATAAACATATGACACACAGGTTAAATGCATAGTGTGCATATCAAGTGTGCACTTGGGCTGAAGTGTACTGCTGCTAATGCCATGATAACTTTGTTATGGGCTGTGGCAACCCAGTCTCACCCCATGTCGTCAATATTTGACGACACTTGACCATTCGTCATATGTTGACGCGAAGGGTATACCTTTCGCGTCATTTTTTGACGAACTGGGGACTTCAATACTATTACGTCCGTTGCATTCTCTTTCCTATTTTCTTACCATTTCCGCGTCGGTTTAGGGTTAGATTTACATAATGACATCCCTACCCAAACCTAACTCTAACCCCAACACCAGGTGACAACTGTTTCTAACCCCAACGCCAGGTGACAACTGTTTAATTTCGCGTACCTAACTCTAACCCCAACGCCAGGTGACAACTGTTTAATTTCGCGTAGACTGTTTAATTTTGCGTAATCTAACCCTAAACCGACGCGAAAATGGTAAGAAAATAGGAAAGAGAATGCAACGGACGTAATAGTATTGAAGTCCCCAGTTCGTCAAAAAATGACGCGAAAGGTATACCCTTCGCGTCAACATATGACGAATGGTCAAGTGTCGTCAAATATTGACGACATGGGGTGAGACTGTGTTAGCTGTGGCATGCTGGGTTCTTTATCTACACTCTCAGAAAATAAGGTCACTGGGGCAATACCCTTTCAAAAAAAAAAAAATTACCTAAAGAATGCATATTAGTACCCCACAGATACTGGTACCTCACACGCACCGGTACCTCCCAGTAACTGCTTTTGTACCTTTTCTGAAAGTGTATGCTATTGACCTTTTACACAATAGATTTTGGAATTGAAAATGGAGAGATTGGGTCTTTAGTCTGTCTTGTTACTTGATATCAACTTTAATTTATATTTATATTATAATGCTATTTCTTAAAATAATGAGCATTACCCTAAAGTCACATTAGCTACAAAAGTAAGCGACACTGAGCGACACGCACTCGCTTGATGGGCGTTCCTTGGCTAGTATCTAAAAGCGGTGACAAGAACGGTGTTTTTGGATTTAAAAGTATTTATTTCTCGATAAAAGTAACAAAATATATTAAATAAAATGCCAACCTTATCAGATATATACAGAAATACGCATTTTCCACCATCTTGAATTATTTTTTTCGACTCTGCCACAGACCTACGTCATGCTGCCCCTTCACTCCAATTGGCAGTCGCTTTGTCGCATCGCTCAGCATTTGCATAAAATAGCCTTCTTGTCTATCTTGGCTCAACCGTGCTTGCGCATCGGCGAGCTTGTCGCTGGCAAACGACCACTCTCATTGAAAATGAATGGTAGCCTGTCGTTCTGTCTCTTGTAGCTAATGTGACTGGGGGGTTAGGGGGCGGTAAATTTTTTCCAGTCGCGTTGGTGCCGCAGCAAGTTGAAAATATTGCACCTTTTCAGAATGTCGCAAGAAAGGATGAAAATGGCGTGATCGCGTTTTCCTCATGGTTTTAGGCGTGTGAATGTGAACTGCCCCTTAGAAAGTCAGCAGCTTGTTAATATGAATAATTTCAATTAAACAAATTAAATTTTCTTAAACCTTCACAAATTTCTCCCATAGCTTCTTTTGCCTGGATTTGCTGGGTACATCTGCCATATTTAGTCTGAGGGAGCTCTGTTTCTACTTTGTGCTCTTGTTGCTGTCAGTACACTTGTTGTAAAAAATGTGTTGTGGTTGTTTGGCTGGACTCATGTGATGTCATTCTTGGCCACCATTGTGCTACAGATGGAGCAGGCTGCAAAGATTTGTTTTAATGTGGATATGTTTGTGTTTGTCACAAGTCGTCTTTTCCCACATCTCTTATCTGGAGGGTGGACACTTTTGGAGAGTCTTCCACTCAGAACTATCAGCTTAGCCAGAGGAAAAGGATGTGCTGTTGTTCTGACATTGAGGAAGGGTTTGGTGATATCTGACTAGCCAGTGAAGGGCCGTTACCAGTTTTATCCGAGCTTCAAAGATGATTATGTTTAACCCGTCCATTCACTTTATATCATGTAACTTATGACAGTTTGTGTCATGAACAGTGCATTAATGGCTGTGGTTGTTTGGCGTAACACTGCAAAACTATTAGGGATGCACCGATACCACTTTTTCCATCTCCGATCCGATTCCGATACCCGAATTCTGAGTATCGGCCGATTCCGATATCTGCCGATCCGATACTACTGTATTTTTCTTGAACAATTTAAATTACTCACAGACACACATGCACACCCACACACACACTATATAAATGTGTATAGTGCTTTCTGCTAAATCTAGCATAATATAATTATATTATATATAATTATACTTTTAAATGTAAAAACCAATAATTTAAAATGATTTACAAGTTACAAGAACATAAGTAATTATTAACCATGGCAGTGTTTAGGAGAAAATAAAATAGACACGTTTGATCAAATAAGTATGCTAAATATATTTTCCTTATTTGCGCAAAAAGTCACAGTAAAAAAGCTTTAGTGTGCAGATGGTTATTTTGGGAATTATGCACTTAACCGGACCTTTTATGCACATTTCGGGTGCAGAATTGATGCGCCTAAATCATAGTGAGTGCGTCTAAATCATACTGCGCTTCCTGGGTGCAGCATTGATGCTCTAGAAGCATCTTCACATGGGAATCCTCGCTCCGCAAAGGAAAGTTACGTTCATAACTAATAAAACCCAAAGAGATTAGATGCATCGTGTGCTCAGCACATACTGAATTGCATCCATCCAACAGTTTGCGGAGACTTTATAAAATCAGATCTTTAAAACAGCCTACAGTTATTTTGTGTGTTCGTGTGTTGAATGGCGCGTTTCATCCGTCCGCTTCACCTGTGCATTAACTCAGCACATACTGAATTGCATCCATCCAACAGCTTACTGAGACTTTATAAAATCAGATCTTTAATAAAGCCTAACGTTACAGTTATCTTGTGTGTCTGCGTGTGTTGAATGACGCGTTTTCATCCGTCTGCTTCTCACCAGTGGATTAACTCAGTTTGCAAGTAAGTTACAGCGTTTCTGTGAACATTAATATCTTAAATGTGCGTTTGTTCCTTCACATGAAGCTATTGAGTGTAAGATGACTTTGATTATAGTGCATAAAAACGTTTATGGTGCTCTTATAATACTTGGTCGTTTTAATCGCTTGTCAGTGACAACCATGGGTGACGTGCAGTATCGGAATTGGATCGGTCCTGTTAGTCCGATACCCGATCCAGCAAAAAAGGCCGGATCGGCCCCGATACCGATCCAGAATATCGGATCGGTGCATCCCTAAAAACTATTAGGTTATTAAAGTTTTATTAGGTATTACAGTTGTGGTTATAACATTCAAGAATAATACAGTGTAAGATTATCCATCTGCATGAAATGAGAAATGAGTACCAACTGGAAGCCAAGCATTTCTTGTCCAGGTCATGTAGTTTGTCAGTCGATATGAAAGCTGCATTCAGTGTTTGATCCTCTCATTGTTTATAGTTCAAATGAATTTTATTAATATTTTTAATAATATTTTTATGGCAGTGATCTGCATTTGATTCTCTGTTTGCAGGTCCTCCAGGAAAACGTGGAAGAAAAGGCAACCCTGGTAAGTTTCTGATCATGCTTGGGCAGCACAGCTGTGAATTTCATTTTAATAATAGATCGCTTTCTCTTGCCGAACCAAACACACACACATTTGTTTGAAAGGGCCCTGCACCTAAACCCCAAAATTACACCAAAATGTAAGTTGAGCAAATTCAGCTGTGTAAGAGAAACACTTTGATCGTCCTCTCATGTGTCCCAGATCATTCATTTTCCTCTTCACCTTTGATTTGTAGTTTTTGATGAATCAATGGACAGATGGAAAACTTTTCTCTTGTTGTCATGGTGACACTTTCATCCCATTCATGAGTGGGGGTCAAAGAGAAAAGCTCTTCTTGTCTTTCACTCATTTTCCCAGCATGCTGTTTATTTTAGCTGTGATCTCTTCTGACCTCAGAAACCTGAGAGCGCTTCTAAGTTTTAACACCATGCTAAATATCCACACGTCGCCAGCAGGTAAAAATGACTGTAATTTTAATACAGCCCTCTATGTGCGCTCATTATAGAGTTCTTAACCCTAAGCACAAATCTGCCTGTCAGTCATTTTGCAGAACATTTCATTACTTTGTCCACTTGCATCATTGAGCCTGTAAATAAATTGTGCACACCAATTGAATTTTACTGTGACTTTTTGTAAGCTTCATTATTTTTGTAAAGGGGCTATATCATGAAAATCAGACTTTTTTCATGTTTAAGTGCTATAATTGGGTCCCCAGTGCTTGTATCAACCTAAAAAACATGAAAAAGATAAACCCAGTAACTTAGTTTTGGTAAACCATTCTCTGCAAGCATGTGAAAAAATAGCTCATTGAAATTTGGCTCCCCTGTGATGTCAGAAGGGGATAATACGGCCCCTTTATCTGTATTATCCAACCACGGCACTGCCATTTAGTGTAGAGATCAGCTCATTTGCATTTTAAAGGACACACCCAAAATGGCACATTTTTGCTCACACCTAGAAAGTGGCAATTTTAATATGCTATAATAAATTATCTGTGGGTTTTTTTAGCTAAAACTTCACATACATACACCAAAGATTTATTTTACATCTTAAAAAAGTCTTGTGAAATGTCCCCTGTAAAAAGTCATGTGCCCTAATAATCTTTAATCAAAAATCTCCTCCTCCCCTCAAAGCGATATCTCTTTACTTCCGGTCATGGGGTATGGCAGGTGGGAAAGATCGCAGCGATTAGCAAACTTTAAACAATCCAATCAATTCTCGATGGACAAATTCAAGTCTAGCTCTACCTCTTTTCATTTCAGAAGCGTTAAACTTGGATACGTCACAGCAGAGGGAAATAAGACAATTGCTACTTCCATTTCATTGCGACTTTAAAGCCCATTTAGGTATTAGTAACTCATTCTTCTATACTAAGCTATTATGACCCATTCACACTAAAATACGCCTTGTTTTCAAAGTTATACACATTGGACTTTAAACTGGACTTAAAATATGTTAAGAAAATAAGTAAGTTTTAATTAAGATGACATAAATGTAAAAGCTGTAAATACAGCACAGCCGTGGACTGCTAAATATATGTTCATGTATTTAACTCATTCCCCACCAGCCATTTTTTGAAAAGTAGCCAGCCAGCATTATTTGTGATTTTCACAAAAGTTTCACAAAATGCCTTCCAGGAAACTTTTCTTCTAAAAATATATAAACATACGAATATATAAAATGAAAGAACAGACCCTCTGCTTTCAAACAATAAACAAACAAACAAAACGGAAAAAACGTTTCATCCTATCTATATTTTTTCCCTGCTTATAAACTCTTAAATATGGGTATTTTTTAAATATACATTTTTTTTAGCAAAAGGCTGGAATTTTGTCTGAGATCAGATTCAGAACAATGATCAAAAACTACACAGTTTATAATTAGTAACTAATGTATAGGCTTACATTTTTTCATAAATTGGGTAAGTGGTATTGCAGATTAACATAAAAATTCATCAGGATCACCTTTTTTATGTAAATGTTTTCTCTTAATTGTTGAGATAACTCGTCAATGGCGGTGAAAGAGTTAATATTAATATCAAATATATAAAACACTTGGATACACCCAAGACAGAAGCAGAACTTTGTCTATGTTCTGTGTTTGATGACATGAGATCACTAACAACCTTCAAAACACACATCCTGGTCTTTTAATAAAGCTCATCTCCTGCAACCCAGGAACTGACACAATGAGAATCATCTTTCTCTTATTCTCTCTCTTTCTATCTTTTTTCTTTTCTCACCATGACAGTGATGAATCAGATCTCCAGTAAGCTTGCAGAGCTCTTATCGTCTGAACCATTTGCAGGAGTTATCGCTTGTTTATTTTCCTCCTCTGATCTCATCTGGGGGCAGATCTTAATCCTCCAAGCCCCCCTTGTGTCTCCAGATCCATTCGGTGTCACATTCCACTTTTGCTGTCACATCTCTCAAGCATTAAAGCGCAAGAACGTGCCAATGACTGTCTTATGCATTACACTCAGCAAAGGAAATGTTCAGCAAAGGAAATGTTAATCCAGATGTCTTCTTATGATGCTTTTGACACCGCAACAGCACGACTTCTCCCTGAACCTATGCACATTTTCAAGTGCAAGGGATAATTTAGCTTTGCTCTTGTAGACCGCATGATTTTGTAAGGCTGAAATGACTTGCCATTAAATCAAAATTGGTCTTTGCAAACTGCAGACCGTTGCATTAATATGGAGTGCTTGTTTCACAAGAATGCTTTTTTGGACACCGAGATCGTTCCCACACTGCTGGAATGCTTTGGATGTCATTTTAGGCTGAATTTAAATTATTAGGATTCTCCAAATTTGCAGATTGTTGTCGCAATCTATCAAATCAAAGTTGCTTCTGAATACTTATTTCTGTTTTATCAGAAAGACAGATTTTATACACTTCATGCATGCATTCATTTTCAGTAGATCAGTGGTCTTGAGGTTATTATTGTGGGCACAATGTAAATTTTAGGGTGTTTATTTCGAAAACCTGGTGCGTTTTTCCTTGGTTCAGTTCAGCAAATATAAAAATGTCAATTGCGCTTGGATTCGCACTAAAACAATCGGTCTGAACGAGGTGATATCGGTCCGATTTTAAATAACTTTGGATCTCAAAAAATATGTGCATCTTAACCAATGAGAGGACACTTCTCATGTGAGTTTTATTAACAAGTTTTTCTCCATTTTAGTACTTTGTAAAGGTGAACTGAACCAAGAAGAAAATGGAACAGTTTTAATTCCTATTTCGAAATCATGGGTCTGAAAAGACCCTAGTGTACAAAGATATACAAAGAGTTTGTATTGAAATCTATATTAAAGCAACACTATGTAGTTTTTTTACCTTTAAATAATGTCTCTAAAATTATTTCAGTGATAGAACAACTTTTAACCGGACAAATTGTACTGTTGCTGCAACCTGAGCAGCCTCCTAGCTGCTACAAGCACACTCTGAAAGTGGCGGTGGAGGGTAGGAAACACAGCCCCACCCCTCCCCCTGCCTGCAGAAGAGTGTCTGATACCAGGCACTGTTGCGCTTTTTAACCACATGGGGGAGCTGTAAGTCATTTTTACATGGAAACTACATAGTGTTGCTTTAATATATTGGCAAACCTAAGCAAAGTTTGAAAGTAAAGAAGAATGGATTTCTAGGGCTTTTTTTCTAACGAGAAAAATGTCAGATTCACAGAACTTAAATGGATAGTTCACCAAAAAAAATGAAAATCTGTCATAATTTACTCAACCTGTAGTAGATCCAAACCTGTATAAAACACCTTTATTCTGCTTAAACACAAGTTAAGATATTTTGAAAAATGTTAATAACCAAACAGATCAGGGGCACCATTTACTTCCATAGTATTGTTTTTTCTTGTTAGTCTTCTTGAAGTCAATGGTGCCCCAGATCTGCTTGGTTACAAACATTGCTAAAAATATCCTTCTTTGGGTGGTTGCTTTTCCATTGCATAGTACCCCACGGGTCAGGTCATCTTTTGGGGGCTTTTCCACTTGTAGTACGTAGTACCCGATACTTTTTTAGTACCACCTCAGTTGAAGTTCCAAGCGATCTGAGCTGATACAAAAACGTGACGTAAAAATACTGTAGATCACTGATTGGTCAGCTTATTGTAGATCACTGAATGACTTTTTCTTGGTTAGCTTTTAGTGGGAGGGATTATAGGCGTGCCCTGCCTGCTGCTGTGACATCATACAAAAAGTGGGAACGAGCATCGTTGGAATGCAGTGTTTCCCATACATTAATTTTTTTATCAATCCGCCCCAAAATTAAAATTGACCACCACAAATAGATGTTTGCACATCACTGCCTCTGTCTCACATGACAGTTTCTGTTCAAACACCCGTGGCATCAGTCGACGCACTCCGCTGAGCCACATTTAAGTTGCAAAAATGCCGTGTATGCATGCGTGCACATCGCGAATGTGCCACCACAAAGTGCAAGTCTGGATGGTGTCCATGATTCTCAGCCTATGGATGTTTTTCACCGCTTAAAGGGAGTTTGGGAACTTATAACAAAGCACAGAAGACAACAGGCTTACTCGAGACTAATTTTGCATTTAGCATTGACGCTGGTAGTGGCGAATTTCTCAGACCAATCAGTGATCTACTGTGTTTTTACATCACGTTTTAGTATCAGTTCAGATCGCTTGGAACCTCAAACGAGGTGGTATTAAAAAAAGTATCGGGTACTACATACTGCACCCAGTGGAAAAGCCCCCAAAATTGAGCTGACCCGACCGTGGAGTCGCAATGCAATGGAAAAGTGCAATAAATTATTATTATAAAAAATGTTTTGGATGAACTATCTCTGTAAGCAAAAGTCTTTATTTTCTATCTATGTAATTTCACTGCTGTCTATAAGAAAAAACTATTGATTTATTAGATAATATCTTTCCTATGGGCAATGTTTTGATTATTTCAACCTATCTGCTTCATTTAATCATATTCACCATATTGTTGTTGTTAAAAAAATGAGTAAAAAAATGTAGTTTTGTTTAAATCTGTGCCAGTTCTTGTGATTAATAAATGCTATGAACCAGAACCAGGTTTTGTGCATGCCCAGATATTTGATGTACACGTGCATATAAAGCATGTGTTGTGTTTAAACGTAACACATCATTGTTCTGATACAATCACATGATTTCACTTTCTAATGATGCATTGTATATCAATTATTATTGTGTTATTATGTCCTGCTCAAACTATTTCATGTTAATTACTATTTAGTGAAACAAATTATTATTATTATTATAAAAATATGACTTGAATTGTTTGTTGTTTTTTATGTTTCAGGCACTCCAGTAAGTACCTCTGTTATTGCTGAAGCTTTAATAAAGAACAAATGTGAGTTGGTCTGAAGGTGGTCAGATAATACACAGCATGATCAGAGCTGGCTTTACAGTCGTGATATTGACAGCAAATGAGGTGAGATAAGAGGAAATTGTCATGTGGAGTGTAGAAATGCTCCAGGAAAAAAATCCATCACGTTCCACTTTTCACTCGGTGGTGTCCGGCGATGGAGTCCTAATAACCTGCCGTGTTTTGTGCAGCCTTGACATATGAACCAAATTTCTGTTTTTTGCCACACACAGAACCTATTGTGCAAGTTAAACACTGTCCTAATGTTTGTGCCTCTTAACTCTGTCACACTAACAACACTACAGTACAACAAACTTTGTTGCTGTGGTTGCCTCATATCTCGTGTTGGGACCAGAAAGCCACAGAAATAAAGAAAAAGTCTGCACAAACATGTGGTTGCCCCAATTAGTCACATAAATAGTGTTTATGTATTGCAAACTCTCTAGTAAATATGTATACATGGGTAACAATAAGGTTGTATTGGTAAACATAAGTAAATGCATTAATGCATAAACAGATTGTGTTAGTTCTTGTTAATGTTAGTTAGTGTCAATACAGCTATTCATTTTAGTTCATGATGCATTAGTTAATGTTAACAGTTACAACGCCTGATTTTATAAATGTATTAATAAATGCAGAAATGAACAAAGATTAATAAATGCTTTAAGGTTTGTTTATAAACAGATTTAGCAGTAACAACATAAACAAACGGCTTTCGTGGAACAAACATGACTTCCGGTAAACTCTGCAAAAAAGTTGTTTATTTATATAACAAGCAAAATAAACAACATGTAGATGACCTTAGTTCATATTTCACAACTAAAGCATATCAGAAACACTGAGCTAACGTTACTGTGTAAAATTAATGTATACAATGTTAACTACAGATCGGCTGCCAAACCTCCCTTCACATAGCGGTAATCTATGTTCACCATCTCCCCTCGTCTTTAGGAAACCAAATCATTTGTTATTTTCAACAAGGTATTTGTTCCAGAGTTCAGTTTAGCAATAGTCCCACCATTATACAAACAGAGACCGGAAGTTATGTTCCGTCCAGACGTGTAACCGCGGCAACGCACCTGCGTTCGATGAAACCGTCTATAGACCGTTTCAGCAGTAACAACATAAACAAGCGGCTGTCGCGGTCCGCACAGAACTTCCGGTAAACTCCGCTAAGAATAAATAACAACAAAGTTCTTTAAACGTAGTTTATTTATATAACAAGCAAAAACACATTGATTACCTAGAAAACCAAAACATTTGTTATTTTCGAGGAGGCATTTGTTCAAGAGATCAGTTTAGCAACTAGTCAGACCATTAAAAAAACGAAACCGGAACTAAAGTTCGGATCCAGACGTGTATCACGTGCGTCCGATGAAACCGTCTATACTCGTGCTTATCCTCCGCTGATCGCGCACGCATCTCCACAAATGGACTAGACGTTTATAGTTGACGTTCATTGTTAGTTTATTTTAGCTAATGCATTAACTATTTGTTAACAAATACAACCTTATTGTAAAGTGTTACCTTTACCTGCAGCAGGGAGTATTTTGTTTGCTGTATGTCCTATGCATGTAATAAAATTTTGTCAGGGGTCAGTATATTATTATTATTAATTCAGATATAATAGTTTATTTTAAGTGTTTTGAATTGTAACATGTTTTTTTTATTACAGGGCACTTCTGGGCGAGATGGTTTCCCGGTAATTGCACCTTTAATAATTACACATACTGATGGGGTTGCATGTACACCTTAGTTAATAGGCAACGTAAGGGTGTCATAGTGCACCACCTGCTGGATAAATTAGAAATGATCACTACAGAAAAGTAAAGAATTTAGCCGAAGCATAGCTATTTGTGCTAGACTTGAATCATTGAACAGAATGGTTGCTTTTATACACCAGTTTTATAAGCAAGATCTATCTGTTTGAATTTAAGTGTCACAGTTCTGCTATGCTAAAGCATGATTTCATGGAATGATGCTTGTGATATAATTATATAGGCTGCACTCTTAGAAATAAAGGTGTAAAAGTTGCCACGGGGACAGTACTGTAGGGGAGAGCAGGAGCGAAAGTAGTATTTTTCAGTAGGGTTGCCAACTGTCCCGTATTAAATGGGACGTCCCATATTTTGAGCATAATTTATTTGTCCCGTTTTTTTTAGTAGTGCATTATTTAGCTGTTTGTGCATGTATAAGATCTGCATAGTTACAAAGTTCGTTCTTAATTCTGAAGAGATCGCAGGTCCAGACACCTGCCTTAAACCACTAAATCTGAAATGCCCCAAGGCATTTCCACCTTTGCTAGGAAATGCGCGCGTTTGTGATTATAGACTGTAAGCGTGTTTTAATTAAAGTATTTAATTAACTATAAAAATACTACAGCTCACAGAATCTATGTTTAAGTTTGTCACATGCAAAACATGAAGAGGATAAAGTTTTTTACCCTAAGTACAGGAGTCACAGGTGTTTTCTTCAGATATTAAACGTAAAGGACTTTAAAAGAACTTGCTGTAAATGAACAAACTATTAATAAACCTGTTACAAAAGTTGTTGTAAAACCTGTTGTAAGAGTTATAAATTAATATTTAATGAGGAGATTAGCCTAATTAATGGTTTAAATACACTAAACCATATCTGCATATGCTGCGACAGGTCATCTTTTGTCCCATATTTCAAGGTGAGAAAGTTGGCAACCCTATTTTTCAGTATAACGTGATTTTAAACGCTAATGTTTTAAACAGAGATGTATTTTTGCTGTGGTCAGTAACTTAGAAGTGTGGCTATCAATACCAGGTGGAATTTTTATCAAATGTAAAACGCCTTCAGTATAATTTGACTTTGCACATAAGTAGCGCATTGTTACTTT
Source organism: Paramisgurnus dabryanus (assembly GCF_030506205.2). NCBI lineage: Eukaryota > Metazoa > Chordata > Actinopteri > Cypriniformes > Cobitidae > Paramisgurnus > Paramisgurnus dabryanus. The sequence continues at coordinate 26,725,682 of NC_133354.1, forward strand.
TGACCCTGACAGCTTGGATGAGAGTAACACAACAAAACAATATAGATTTTTGTGTTACACTTGTTTTTTAGTGAATATACATGACAATGAGCCATTTTAAATTTCAGTTTTATCAAATGTTTCAAAGCAACCCGACCGTACAAACTTGAATAATGCAACAGTATTTGCAGCGGGACAAAACAGTTTAATGGCCACTAAATTAAACGGCTGGAAAAATGTATCAGATGAATATTTTTTTCAATATTTTATTTTGCATAAATCTGTTAATCAACCTCAGTACTGATCAAAGCTACCAAATGTTTACAAAAATGTCATGATTTTAACTCTTTAATTGCCAAGTTCATAAGTGGTGTCACTGATTTGAGGGGGAAAAAACACGAAAGGACTGATTTTCAATATAAAAAGTGATTGTGGACTGGATTTTTTTCTACCTTTTCACAGTCTTGGGCATGCCAAAGATTAGTAAAACATTGACTTTGATGCATTTTTAGTTTTTGTGCAGCATCAGATTTTTTCCCTCATTTATTAACAGTAAAAATACTGCATATAACTCAATGTACAAGCCAGAATTTAAGCTCTGTTTTTTGCATAGGGTTAATGGTGCCACATGGTGATCAACAGTAAAAATGACAAAATTTTACCTCTTCGCAAAAGGAAAAACCACAAAGAATCAAAAATGCATGATAATAAGGTGTCGTGGCTCTTCAATCAAAAAAATTTTTTTATAATGGAAGTCAATGGGGCAAATTGGCCACAAACAATAAAAGAGGTAGAAAAAATTAAATCTGATGCTGCACAATAACTAAAAATGCATTAAAGCCAATGTTTTTACTTATCTTTGACATGCCCAAGACTGTGAAAAAAATCCATTCCACAATCACTTTATATTGAAAATAAGTCCTTTTGTGATTTTTCCCAATTCAGTGACACCACGTATAAACTTGGAAATGAAAGAGTTAAAATCATGGAATTTTTGTAAACATTTGGTAGTTTTGATTGAGGTCGATTAACAGATTTATAAAAAAAAAAAAATGTTGGCCACTAACAACATGAAAGGGTAGTAAATTTGCCCACGGTTTATTGTTGAGTTTTTGAAAAATTCCAAGCATTTTCTTAAAATATGTGTCAACATAAGATTTGTCTCCAAAGATCACCCCATTTGCTGAAATACAGAGAAAGTTGTGCCAAAAAAAAATGGCCACAAATGGCCCCAACAACACATAAGGGTTAAGGAATTTACTTATCATGGTTGAAAACACCTTTCTGGACGTGAGAAATTATGATAACATGACATTTGTCAGCTCTGTCAAGGGTTGTGTGCTAAAGATGCTGTCATAGTTTGGAATGCAAGTCAGGGCTCTGAGAAAATTACTTTTGTTACTGTTCTGTTACTTTTGTCCCACGTTACTTTTGCCCCTGTTCTCCCCTAACTTTCGAAAAGGTGTATGAAAAGGTTATGCACTTTTGAAGTACAAAAGTGTACTTTTTGAAAAGGTATCACCCCAGTGACAACTTCTTGTATAAATTTTTTTGAGTTTACACTCAAAAAATGCTAGGTGATTTTCCAGCCAACATTGGGTCAAAAAGGGATGAACCCAACCCATTGGGTTGTAATTTAAAATATGTTGAGTTGTTTCAACCCGTTTTTGTGTCAAATGTAAACACTTTTTGGGTTAATTTAACCCAGTGGGTTGGGTTCGCCCCTGTTTGTCCCAACTCCGGCTGGAAAATAACCCAGCATTTTTAGAATTAAGTTACCTGTATCCCTTAATTTGTTCATATTTCCCCCAGGTAAAATAAAATGTGAAATAAAGTGCACTAAAATATATTTTATTTAAGTATACCAGGTAAATGTACTTCCATCCATTAAGTTTGTACTTAATATACAAAAATGAGTCTTTTGTACTTTTTAAAATTAAAAATCATATAAGTGTACATAACTGTGCTATTTTGAGACAATATTTATTACAATACACCAAAAATTAATTTAAGTACACTATAACAAGTGAAAAGTTGGATCAACCTAAAAAATTCCTTTAATTGGTAACACCTAAAAATAAGTTTTTTTCCAGCTGATATGTTAAAGTGAAAAATACTTTCCGTGAAAAATCAAGTCGATTTTTTTTGTATTACCAGTTGAAGCAATTTTTAAAGTTTGATCCAACTTTTCACTTTTTACATTGTGTTACTGATATTAAGTATACTTTATTGAGTGGTCTCAAGTACTACTGAAGTAGAACTGTACTTTTAATTATTATATTTGTAGTGTATAACTTTTACACTTTTATTGAGCAGAAAAAAATGTATTACAACCTGGAGTTAAAGTATATTTCAGTACATTAAAGTAGACTGTTAAACATGATATCAAATCAACATACAGTATCTTTTTATATTACTTTTTACATAACAAAATTAAGTTAAACAATTTCAACTTGTTTTTATAATTTATGTCAACTTATCACAGATCAAAACTTAAAATAGTATGTTGAATTGACTTGCATAACCAAGTTGTTTGGCTGCATTTCTTACAGTGTATAAATTATTTTTACCTGAGTCCTAAATCATGCATTTAAAATGTAAATCTCAAGCCTCAGAGCCGATTTATTCAGATGAATTTTAAATGCAGAAGTATCAATTCAGCTAACACAAGCACATCAAATCTTCTAAATGCAGTGTAGTTATTACTTCAATCTTATGAAACACAGAATTATTGATCTTTCCATCATCTGATAGCTTTGCGTTTAAAAGAGGCATCAGTATTTAACGCCTCACTGACAGATCTGCACACACCAGATGCGATCGGTTGCATGCGTTGGCAGCCTGTGTGCCGCAAAAAGATCAACTGGGAAGTAAAGCCCTGTGTGAAGCCTCTCCAAGCATAACAACAGAACAGATCCAAACCGAGCCATGTGCAGCACTCCACCACATGTGGCCCTTACTGGATTTCCCGCTGCACTCAAAACCATCACAACACAAGTCATCCATTACTATCTCCCCCCTTGACCAGACACGTGCAGCCCGTGCATGCTCTTTCGTAACCTGTCTGTGATTTTTGGTATACAAACAGATATGCTCTAGCCAAAAATATGATAAGCCCGATTTCCTGTTATGTAGGTACGCCAAGCAGTTGGTGAAATCCAGGCTAAAATCTCATAATCGTATTATAAAATTAAAAGCATCAAAGTTACTTTTCACTCATTGATTTCAATCTTTGACATGACCGTACTCAGACAATGTTACATATATCAAGGTTATACTTTCATTGAATGATCTTTACATTATGTACACATTTTTTTTATGATTTTGGGTTTTCACAGACTGGGTCATATATGTGCATTCAACACAGTGATCTCTAGTTTACATGGGCAGTACATGAAGCCTGTTTCTCACTACCACACAATAACAGAGGAGTTTTATGTATTGTCCTGAATCTATCTTTAGTGTCATTTAAAATTCATTCTTGTCCTAATATAATAATAATTTCTGTTCTTTTTTATCTCTCTTAGGGTCCAATGGGTATGGACGGTAAGCCTGTAAGTACTTCTGTCAGATTATGTTTCATCAAATGCTCTAAAGAGGACACAAAGTTTAACCTCGCTTAGCTGAAAGAATGCTTACATATATGTTAACATAGCTCTTTATCATGGACATAATAAACATTTGTGAACCGTGCTGGCAAAATGAGTCGTAATGTGCTCGGTCTAATTTTGAGCTAGAGGCAAAATAAAGTTTAAATGTCGATTTTGGTCGAGGTTTTCATAAAAATAAGTACATTAAGCCCTTGTCTAGTGATCCCAATGCTCTAAATATTCATTAAACATCTAAAATGATCTTTATTTGTATGTTTTCTGAGAGATGGACTGTCCTAAATGCTTAATCTAATACAAAGATGTGTGTCCATCCACATGCACGTCTGACATTTTGGTTTAGATTTTAAAACATGCAAGAATTAGAAAATAAAGTGCTTGACTTGCTTAATGTTAAAATAGTTATTAAGAGAGATATGAAACATTTGAGATCGTTTATAGTCCTTTGAAACTGCAAAGTGTTGGGCTCTATTACAGTCCATTAAAATCAGAAAAATCCTGTAATGTTTTCCTCAAAAAACATAATTTCCTCTCGACTGAACAAAGAAAGACATCAACATTTTGAATGACAAGGCAAGGTGGTGAGTAAATTATCTGGATTTTGTTTTAAGAAAATTGACTAATCCTTTAACTAGTTTTTTCTCAAAACTGACTTTGCTGACTCTGTCAACTTCAAACAGGCGTAGCTTTGTCATTTTTTGTCAGATCCAACAAATCATGCATCGTTTTTAAGTTTTATAATAGAGAAGATCAAAATATAACCAACTTATTTTTGTAAATGTGCTCATTCCGACTCATTTTTCCAGTACGTGACACATTTGCACATTAAGGTGCATACATTTTAAAGGTCACAGGAAATTGATTTCATTCTCATTACAGGGACTACCGGGTCAGAAAGGCAGTCAGGTAGGATTTTACATCATTTTATTCTGAAAGTGTCTGTTTAATGTGGTGTAGCATTGTGCAGTCATGCTCCCTTAAAGGAGCATTTCACCCGTAGGAACATTAATCTTTATTGAAAGTGTTTCATATTTGTAGTCGAAATGTAACATACATTTAGAATTTGGTGCCTATTTGACCGAGAAAAGGGTTTTTTGTAGTCTCACCCCCTCAACAAAGATATAGGACTTCCTTCTTTCAATGATGCAAAATGATGATTTTTACATCATTGAAAGAAGGAAGTGCAACACTGAAATCTGTATTTCTCCTGTCTCAACGGCAACTGAGGAAATGATGGATGACCATTCAAAAACATGACTGGGGTTCTAACTATACAAAGCTTAATGCAAATGGGTGAAGTGTCCCTTTAAGCCATGCAATATATCAAAACTAAGCCATAACAGCGACATCTGGTTCAAACCAGTCCCACATCTTGAAAGAGACACAGGTAAACTCCATTCCATCGCTTTATCCATAAAAGCTTGGCGAGAAAAAATCTGCTGGTGCAATCCCATCACATCAGACCAGATCTCTCTGGTCCTTTTCGTATGCCCATTACACGATGGAGGCCATGCGGGATTCTGTCACGTGGGAAAATGAAGTGACCGAAAGAGAAGGAGCCTCTTCAAAAAGCCCAGACGTCCAGTGGTAAACATCAGATCCATTAATTGCTCAGAACTGCACATAACCCGGTCCAACAGCTTTCTGCAATTACGTCAGATATAACTGGGTGTTCTCTGGCTGAAAGTGGAAAGGCTCTTTAGTCAAGACTGTTTACTTGAAGGACCATCGAAGGGTAAAGGAGGCACAAGAGGGGTGTGTTCGGCACACACAAACAAAAGGAACCGCGTAAAGGACATGTGTAACTTCTCAACCTAATGTAAATGTTCTCCATCTGCGCACTACGTGTGAGAGGCTGTCAATTGTAATTATCATGTATAAAGTCAGTAATATCTAATACAATATATGCATCATGATCAAAGCGATCAGAATATGAAAGCGATCAATCTAGGTTGGCTCCAGCAAATGCAATCCAGCTCATATTTTACTGCGTTATCCTGGCAGTCTAAAAACTCAAAAGTGACACCTAGTTTTTAGTTGTCCTCAGGCACTGACAGCAAATCCATGGTTTGACTCCAACTCCACATTAAGTGCCTTTGGGATCAGAGTCTCATGTTTGAATGATACCACTACACCACTGATGTTTGCATGAACCAACACACAAAATTATAGTGCTTAAGAAACCAGAAAGCAAAAGATTTTTGAGATTTTTGTTGGTTTTACGACCTCAATAAGGTTTGGTAAGCTTTCCTCCTATGCAGACTGCTGAGGAAATTAAAACTAACACAAAAATATATTTTTTCCTCTTTCTTTGATAACTTCCCGGTGGCTTACGGGATAGTAAAGGGCCATCAAATTAACACTTTGGGATCTTGCCGGACAACCCTGTATCACGAAATTATGTACCTATAGTCATGTAAATTTTTGAGTCTTAAACGTGACACTAACACGATTTTCCACCTTTTTGGGTGAACATGTCACACATTTCTGTGTACGTGTCACTGCCACGTATTTGTTACTCAACTGTTTTGTCCTATTTTCAAACTATTGACGCTTTGGTTTAAGGTTAGATTTGGTGTTTGCTAGGGGTGCACGATTCGGAAAATTTCACGATTCGATTCCGATTTTTAGGCTCAAGGTTCGATTCAAAAATGATTTTCGGTTTAAAAAAAAATGATTCACAGTATGTAAATGTAGTTTTCTTTTTCCTATGTGACTGATTGTAGTAGATATACAATTTTAAAGAAAAGAAATACAACAAATTAAATGTAGTTTGATTTTACTTTGTCAAAAATAAAAACTGTTATGAAGCAATTAGATGACCCCTTTTATCAAACTCTATTAAATACAATAATATAGTATATGAATGATAGACAATGCATGTCTATAGATTATAAATGTGACTGGTGTTATAATGGTTATTATTTTTATTAGATAAGAGCAGAAGCAGGGAAAGTGCCTCTCTTTAAAAAAAAAGCTAAATCCACTCATTATTTCAGATTCAAAAGTCTACTTGCTGTCCCAGTGACAGGGACTTTATATTACAGCTTTGCGTTTTGTAAATCTTGAATCAGCTTGAGCTTTGCTCGTTCAGTTCAATGGGTTTAACATAGCATTGTCTTTTTGCTACCATCTATGTGCAAACTTTTTAGATTTTAGAAAAGATATGGTTTATTAATAATAATAGTATAAAAAAATGGGAGAAAGAAAATCCAGCTTTCAAAACAAGAGCCAGCTGTTATCACCATAGAAACGGTCTGCAAGCTGAAACTGCACGTGAGCTTTAGCACGGTAGCACTCACGGCCATTCTCCGATCGACTCGGGTTTTACACACAATATTAATCAGACTTGGGACCCGAAGTAATTTAACTATGACTGACCCGACTGACCATTTCAAAAACAAACTCTGAACAAAAATGAACTCCTCTAATGTTAAAACTCTGCTCAAGTTATGAAGGATACAATGTGACACGAGCTTGTTCGCGTCGCATCCCAATTCATTGGGAAACAGAGAGCACGTGAACGCACACCGAACTCATCATGTCGCACACAAAATGTCATTATTAAAGAGTGTCACTATCACGGAAAAACAAAAAAGACAAAATTTGATGCCAGATACACTTGGGCACTTGTTAATATAACTGGGCAGCACACCCAAGTAAAGACACTGTGACAAGAGTGTGCAGGCGTCAGTGTGAATTCGACGCAGTGCCATCTATGGGAATACTTAGATAAACTCATTTCAGGACAATAGTAACACTGCATTACAAAAAAATATATGAATCGATTTTTGGAGTTCTGTTAATTGATTCTGAATCGGCAAAGCTTGAATCGCGATTTAAATGTGAATCGATTTTTTTGCACACTCCTAGTGTTTGCGTTAGGATGTCACTTTAAGTATTGGTTTATACCTTTTTTCATTATTTATTTTTTATATTTTATGATTTTTAAATTTTGTCGCCTGGCATTAGGGTTAGAGTTGGGTTTGGGTAAGGATGTCATTTTATGTAAATCTAACCCTAAATCAATGGTAAGAAAATAGAACAAAACAGTTGAGTAACAAATACGTGACAGTGACACGTAAACAGAAATACGTGACATGTTCCACAAAAGGTGGAAAACTATGTCAATGTCACGCTTAAGACTCAGAAATATACGTGAGGTACGTAATTTTGTGATACTGGGTTGTGCAGAAGTAGTATGTCATAACGGTCATTACGCCTACTGTTTTTGGAAAACTATGAATTTGGACTCGCCTCACCTACTGCTTTTACCTACTATGTAGTATGAATGTAGGCAGATGTATACCCTCATTCTATACTCTCATTTTCTATTCCCTTCATTAGTTCACTAATATAGTCTACATGAATGAATAAATGATTACTAGTATGGTAAGTCTCTAACGTCATCACCTGGCGGCCATCTTACCACAGGCAGCTCACTCACTTGTAGCATTGAGTTTTAATGGTGCATTTTAAATGACCATAACTTGCCCAATTTTCTACCAATTTTCAAATGGTTTGGTTTCTTACAAACGGCTATAATTCTGGATGCTTTAACATGTTTCATGAAATGTCTTTATGCAGTGTTATAGCAGGTACATCTTTGACATTTATGACAAACCAAACCCTTTAAAAAATTGGTAGAAAATTAAGCAAGTTATGGTCATTTAAAAGTACCTGCAGCATTAAAACTCAATGCTAAGAGTCAGCGAGCTGCCTGTGGTAAGATGGCCGCCAAATGCGAACGTTTCACTCAATTGGTCAGCAGTGCGGGCGAGACATCTAGCCTTTATACATATCTATGCCTGCAAAGGTAAAAAGGTAACAGGTAGCCGTTAAATGTAAATTAATTGTAAACATATTTTTGTGGTGCATTATTGGATTGAATGAGTGCATTTGATAATGTCCACTATGATTTGGGCCACCAGTATAAATGGCTGTTCTGTCAAATAGTTCACTGCATAAGGGGTATAGGAAGCTATATCTGACACGCTCTTTGTTTTCACCATGAATGGAATGCTGTAACTTATTGTTCAGTTTATATTTTGAATTGTATTCCTTTGTATTTAAATCTAATCATTCTGTCAAACATTCACATTGAACCAGTGCAACATCTGCCAGTCATTTTTGTGGCCGTAGCGATGGAAAAGCCCACGCTGACGAAAACAATGTTTAATCGAGCGTTTTAAATCTTTCTCTTCTTTTGCCAGGGAATGCCGGGACCAAAAGGAGATAAGGTATATTCACCCAACATCAGAACACATTCCAGCATGATCATTTACCCGTCTATTGAGGCATAGCAGTGATTGAAATGACCCATAGGGAACACACAAGAGTCTTCACTGCCTAAAGCTATGCATTTCTTTTATTCACAGGGTGATCAGGGAGACATGGGACCACGAGTGAGTGTCACATACATCCAGTTTAAGAGTTAGCACTTTCATTTGTAGATCTGTGTCCTGATTTAAAGTTTTCAACATTTTGATTCATCACTGTTCCACTGCCTCCATCTATTCTGTCATGAATGAGATTTTTCCTCATTCAAATGGAAGAACAATGATCCTTGACAAATCAGGAATCCTTTAGTAAAGATCATACCACTCTATCTATAGCTATCCCAGCTATCATTTAAACCATTTGGCCTTTTCCACCATAGCTTATGAGCATTCAACTCAATTAAAAACATATGCTCGGCTGTTTTTCTCTTTTAAATGATAAGAACGTGCGTTATAGGCACCAGAGAAATTTTGCTTTGCACCATCATAGTCTGACCATAGAAGAAGAGATAGGTGACATCACTAGTCAGGAAAAGGAAACCGCTTCTCTCACGGGTTTGTGTGGAGTCAAATGAATGTTTTGTAAACTCCAGTTTAACAGGGAAGCATTGCCCTATAGTTTCCATTAACAGTCTCATGGGACCTTAACCCTTTGACCTGGAAGTCGATTAAAGCTCCGTTTCCTTCCAGATGGTAGTAGTTGGTTTGTAGTGCAGGTGGATTGTTGACCTTATGTTTAGTCTTGACTTTTGCACTTTGCCCAGACACAGAAGCAGCTACAGGTCAGGCCCCATAAGCCATTAGTTGGCAGCCGTTATGCTAAATTATGTATGCTAAATTATAAACATATTTAGTTATGCTAAATTATGTAAAGACCCAAGGAGAATTAGGGCCAAGCTTAAATAAAAAACACTATCTTGAGATTAAAGTCATTATAATGCGAGATTTAACTAAAAGCTTAAAAACTAAGAAAAAAGTTACAATTAATAATAAATAATTTACGGGAATAGAGTTGTAATATTTCAAGAATAAAGTCAATATATAACAAGAATAAAGTCGTAAATTATTTTAATGTCATATTTTTACATGAACGTGTTTGGAGTGATGTGAACAAGCAGATCTGCAAAGCAGATCCCAAATGACATACCTGCCTTATTAATAAAACTAATGAGGGAGATGCACTCCCACATAAATATTTTCAGAATAAAGTTTCACTTTCAACATTGTTTAATTCATTAAACCAGTGAAATTATACACTAAATTAACTATACACTAATAATATATTATTAATAAGCATGTACCGTCAAGCAGAAAAGCCCAGAATGTGTGTTTTGCGTTCTTATTCTGGCATCTTCTGCTTGCCAGTACACAGAATGTTTTATTAATAAAATGTTTGCTGGATTTGCCTGTTTTAATATCAGTGTGAAAATACATTTAGCCACATTTAATTTATTCTCCAAAATATTACAACTTTATTCTCGTTATATTATGACTTTATTCTTGTTATATATTACACTTTATTCTTAAAATATTACAACTTTATTCTCGTCATACTATGACTTTATTCTTAAAATATTACGACTTTATTCTTGTTATATTATGACTTTATTCTCGTTATATTATGACTTTATTCTTGTTATATATTACACTTTATTCTTAAAATATTACGACTTTATTCTTGTTATATTATGACTTTATTCTTGTTATATTATGACTTTATTCTTGTTATATTACGAATTTATTCTTAAAATATTACAACTTTATTCTTGTCATATTATGACTTTATTCTTAAAATATTCTGAATTTATTCTTGATATAGTACGACTTCATTTTCGTTATATTACAACTTTATTCTCGTTATATTATGACTTTATTTTCATTATATTACAACTTTATTCTCCTTATATTAAGACTTTATTCTCGTTATATTACAAATTTATTCTTAAAATATTACAACTTTATTCTTGTCATATTATGACTTTATTCTTAAAATATTCTGAATTTATTTTTGATATAGTACGACTTTATTTTCGTTATATTACAACTTTATTCTCGTTATATTATGACTTTATTTTCATTATATTACAACTTTATTCTCATTATATTATGACTTTATTTTCATTATATTACAACTTTATTCTCCTTATATTAAGACTTTATTCTCGTTATATAACGACTTTATTCTTAAAATATTACAACTTTATTCTTGCCATATTATACCTTTATTCTCCTTATATTATGACTTTATTCTTGTTATAGACGGTTTCATCGGACGCACGTGATACACGTCTGGATCCGAACCTTACTTCCGGTTTCGTTTTTTTAATGGTCTGACTAGTTACTAAACTGATCTCTTGAATGAATGCCTCGTCGAAAATAACAAATGTTTTGGTTTCCTAGGTAATCTATGTGTTGTTTTTTTGCTTGTTATATAAATAAACTATGTTTAAAGAACTTTGTTGTTATTTATTCTTAGCGGAGTTTACCGGAAGTTACGTGCGGACCGCCACAGCCGCTTGTTTATGTTGTTACTGCTGAAACGGTCTATATTACAACTTTATTTTTAAAATATTATGCCTTTATTCTCCTTATATTATGACTTTATTCTTGTTATATTAGTAATAACTTTATTTTTAAAATATTATGACTTTATTCTCGCTATATCATGCCTTTATTTACGTTATATTATGTCATTATTCTTGTTATAAAACAATATTATTCTTAAAATATTACGTCTTTATTCTCAAAATATTACGACTTTATTTACACTACAGTACGACTTTATTCTCGTTATATTATTACTTTATTCTCGCTATATTATGCCTTTATTCTTGTTATAATACACTTTATTCTCGTTATATTATGACTTTATTCTCGTTATATTATGACTTTATTCTTGTTATATTACACTTTATTCTCGTTATATTAATTCATTTTCTTAAAATATTCTGAACTTATTTTTGTTATAGTTCAACTTTATTTTCGTATATATTACAATTTTATTCTCATTATATTATGACTTTATTTTCATTATAATCAGGGGTTAAATTGGGATTTGTTATGTGGGGGGGCTCTGCGGGGAGGGGTACTTCAAGGGGTAACATGTTTAATACTGATGATAGCAAAGCCACTGGTGTGTTTCAATGACATTCTGGACCTCTGATAGGATTTGATAAGTTTCAGCTTTAAAGCTGTGCCAGAGGTTGACCCAAAATATTTTAAAAAGAGCTTCTGAATTTTAAATGATGCAAATCTATGAGTTTGACACCCTATATCCATTTGTTGCACATGTCATTATGCACAACTGATCAGATTTAAAATAATCAACCTCCTTGAATAATTCTAGGCATAAGATAGGCTACCCCAAAAGACTCAATTAACAAGAAAAGGTACAACACACAGTACTGTATCAGCAACATGTCTTAGAAATTAGCCATAGAGATTCCCTATGCTGGTCAGCAGCTAAAACAATCATATAGTTAGGTTTGATTTGTGTAATCAAAATACATTATTTTATTAAACTATACGTTATATTCAGTGTTATCCAGTTAACATAATGTAATTAGATGAGTGACATACATACTTTAATCCTTTACACGTTTCTAGTCTTCTATTAAGTTTTCTCGACGTGGGCACCATTATTACCTCTGTCTCTCTCTCTCTCTCTCTCTCTCTCTGTCTCTCTCTCTGTCTTTCTCTCTCTCTCTCTCTCTCTCTGTCTCTCTCTCTCTCTCTCTCTCTCTCTCTCTCTCTCTCGCTCTCTCTCTCTCTCTCTCTCTCTCGTCAAATGATCCTGCGTGAGAGTGGTTCTTGAAGTTCTGAGTTTTTTCGCTTGAGTTGCATAACTTGCGCGAAGACGCATTTAAAGGGAAAAGCGCGTGTTTCGCGGCAATTGCGGCACCCAATTCGCGTCATTTTCATCGCCCCGTGCGAGGACGCGCCTGGTTGCGTCTTTGCATTGACTTTGCATGTAATCTGCTTGCGCAAATTGTTGAACTTGCGTTGGTGAGTATGCCCCATAATGAATGAAAACGCATTATTCCCTTTGCGTCAGTGCACACACACCAGCGCAGCGAGTACACTGGCAAGAGCAGAGCGAGACCTTCAGCCTATGTGCCGGGGCTTAGCCCCGGACGGCCCCGGCCCAATTTAAACCCTGATTATAATACAACTTTATTCTCATTATATTACAACTTTATTCTTAAAATATAACAACGTTTTTCTCGTTATATTATGAGTTTTTTCTTGTTATATTATGACTTTATTCTCGTTATATTATGACTTTATTCTTGTTATATTACACTTTATTCTTAAAATATTATAACTTTTTCTCTCCCTATATTATGCCTTTATTCTTGTTGTATTACACTTTATTCTCGTTATATTACGAATTTATTCTTAAAATATTACAACTTTATTCTTGTCATATTATGACTTTATTCTTAAAATATTATGACTTTATTCTCAAAATATTCTGAATTTATTTTTGTTATAGTACGACTTTATTTTCGTTATATTACAACTTTATTCTCATTATATTATGACTTTATTCTTGTTATATTACGACTTTATTCTTAAAATATTACAACTTTATTCTTACTATATTATGCCTTTATTCTCCTTATATTATGACTTTATTCTTGTTATATTACAACTTTATTTTTAAAATATTATGACTTTATTCTCGCTATATCATGCCTTTATTTACGTTATATTATGACATTATTGTTGTTATAAAACAACTTTATTTTTAAAATATTACGACTTTATTCTCAAAATATTACGACTTTATTTTCACTATAGTACGACTTTATTCTCGTTATATTGTTACTTTATTCTTGCTATATTATGACTTTATTCTTAAAATATTCTGAACTTATTTTTGTTATAGTTCAACTTTATTTTCGTTATATTAAAATTTTATTCTCATTATATTATGACTTTATTTTCATTTGATTACAACTTTATTCTCCATATTACAACTTTATTCTTAAAATATTACAACGTTTTTCTCGTTATATTATGACTTTTTTTCTTGTTATATTATGACTTTTTTCTTAAAATATTACAACTTTATTCTCGTTTTATTATGACTTTATTCTTGTTATGTTACAACTTTATTCTCGTTATATTATTACTTTAATCTTGAAATATTACATAAAAATCCAACCAAGATTTTTAAGTTGAACCAACAAACCTTTATGTGGTCCTGTCTGTGAAATCCAGGCTAAAGTCTCATATATTATAAGTAAAGTCAAAGTTTGATTTCAATCACTAATTGTACTTTGATTTCAATCTTTGATATGACCTTACTCAGTCACATTAAAGATATCAAGGTCATATCATATCTTATAGGCTCATCCAAGTCGGATTTGAGCAAATCTTTAGTATTAAACTTTGGCATGTAACTCATCACACATGCACACATTCATGCTACATACATGATTTCTACCTCATTTATGTGACATAAGTATATAATGCTATGATTAAAGGTTCTGAACCATATACAGAGACCAGAATGCCATATAAACTTATGGGTGGGCTGTTTTAATCTGGACTAAACAAAGCACATATGCCCTGAGAACCACTCATAACACCATTATGATGTAGTACTGTGGTGAGCATGTATCCATAATCCTAGCATTGTGGCAGCAAGTTTCACATGCTCACGCACTCATTTTCTATAGAAAATATAAAAATGTTGTACTCTTGTACAGCATTTGAATATATTTCAGTGTACCTTTAACCCCACACTGATCTGTGGGAAAAAGTACTGTAGTTTTCCTCATGAATCCTTTGCAGGCCCATTTAACCGCAACCCTAAACATAAACCTCATCGCCATCTGCACCCATCGAAAGTTAATCATATCCAGAAGGTGTGTCTGTGCTTCGATTTCAAAACCAAAGAATATCTAGAACGGCTCGATTTTAAAGTTGCACGTTTTGAGATGTCATCCTTTATCATTGTAAAAAGTGAAAAATTTGTTCAAACTTTTGACCTTTTACAGTGATTATGTATTCTAACAGTGCCAATTCCCATTCATTTCCTGTCACCTTTGTCAATTCCTGTCTCTGTTTATTTCTATATGACTTCTTAGGGACCACCGGCCCATGCTTCATCTGCAGGCCTGCTCAGTAACCAGATTCTCACAGTGAAGGTTTGTCCATTCCTGCATTGCTTGCATTGATAAACATCTCATTGTCTTCATTTCCTGTTTCACAAATCTTCATTCTGAAGAAGATAGCACACTTTGCAGTCTCTGTTGTAGTTTGAATTACTGTTATCACTACCTTCTTCTTATTAAACATACTTGTCTACTTTTATTATCAACTATGCTTTGCTGTCAGATGGTTTTCTCGGCTACAGGTGACCACCACACTTCTCACTGGTGGTATTTGTGCATGCCTCGCTGCTTTTCTCATTTTCTCTTTCAAATTCACTCCAGATCTCTTTATCGTTCCCTTGTGTGTGTCCTCAGCCTCTAAACTTCTCAATTAGCTCCCCTGGCAGTTTTCTGTGTTATTTTGCATGCCTGTTTTGAATTTCAAAAAGAGGGATAATTGCTGTGTTTACTGACATTTAAGATGAAAAACACTCTTCTCAAACTGGTGCAATTCCTTGAACCAAAATGGCTTTTTTTAGCGTCCTGCATTATCTTAATATGATAATAGAGAGTATTTTTATGAGCATACATAGCCTTGCCATTTCTTTATCCTCCCTGGGGCTTTGAGCCCTGAAACCTTTAACACCAGCTGATTCTTTGCATCTTAGTGCTATAGCCAAACCTGATGAGCCTTAAATATAAATGCAACACAAGTAGTATGCAGGCAAAGAAAAGTACCTATTTTAGTAACATAGAGGGCTCTAATTTAAGGATCTGGTCTGAATCTGGCGTCGCATAGGGCCCTTACACTAGAAAGTAAAACAAATAGAGATCTGAAGGAACAATAGCTATGTTTCCATTCAAAGTTGTTTATTAAAATCAGAATATAAGTATGCATATAACGCTGTGTTTTCATCAAGTGAGTTAAAAAGAACAAAATCATCACTTCCTACAATACTGGTGCTAAATATCTGTAAGAAGAGCAGGTGAAGCCAATGTATAGAAACCGTTTCGTGCATAATATTTTAAATATTTGCACTTCGTGCTTTTCACTTAGACGACAGACTTTACCTGTTCGTTTCAAAATGGACAAAACAGCATTTCAGATGCCGTGCATTGAGATCGGTCCACTGGTTAATCCAGTTATGCTGTCCGTTGTGCAATGTCAGATTTGTTTTGTAAAAGTCTTACCATAGTAGTTTAGCATTGCTTGTTTTCTTTATCTCATTTCCTGACAGACTTTTTTTTATGTTGCTCGCAAGCATTTTTTGTGATTTTCACAAAAGTTTCACCAAATGCCTTCCAGGAAAATTTTCTTCTGAATATATAAACATACAAATATATCAAATTAAAGAACAGACCCTCTGCTTTCAAACAAACAAAACCCGGGGAAACATTTCACCTATCTATATTTTATTCTCTGCTTATAAACTCTTAAATATGGGTATTTATCTTAAAAAATAAAAATGGCAAAAAGCTGAAATAATTGATTTTTTTTGTGAAGGAATTTTGTTAGAGATCAGATTCTGAATGATTATCAAAACATATACGGAGAGTAAAATTAATAAATAATTTTTAATTTTTATAAATTGTGTAAGTGCGCCATCTAGTGGATAATCCATATTACATATAACTCAAAACTCATTTGGAACATGTTTTTTCATGCAAATGTTTTCTCTTAATTGAGATAACTCGTCAATGGCGGGGAATGAGAACTGCATCAGATTCAATTGAATGCATAGTGCACATTTTTTAATCTCGGCATTTATCCCCAAATCCCGAAATGGCATAAAAATAGGTGCAAGGAATCATAGCTATGGAAATGTTTTACTTTCCAATCCTATTTCTCGTGTTTTATCTTTTCTGCGTTTCTCTCTTAGGGTGATCAAGGTCAGGCTGGGCCCCCAGGTCCCCCAGGACCTCCAGGAACACCTGGTCCCAGAGGGCCTCCAGGAAACACAGGCAGAGATGGACCCCAGGGCCACCCAGGAGAGCCGGTAAGACACTTGCTTGTATGTCACATGGTGTCCTCTGCCTTTCCATCTGCTGTGCCTGTACTGAGCTCATTTTACAGCTGTTGTGAGTCATAAATGAGTCACACTGTGATGATGACCCCTTCTTAGAAGACCAGGTGCTGTATCTCACTGTGACACAAGAGAGCTGAACCCTAAGCTCAGTGTTGGGTTCATACGATGCATTTGAATTTTAAAAGTGACAGACACTAATGTATTGGTCCCTCTCAACTTTTATATAATATCAACATATAATACATTTTAAAGGTGCAGTGTGTAATTTTTAGAAGGCTCTCTTTACAGAAATGCAAAATAATATACAATACTATATGTTCAGGGTTTTATAAAGACCTTTTTTTAATGAACCTTTATGTTTTTATTAGCTTTGAAACAGACGTTTTTATCTACATACACAGAGGGTCTCCTTACATGGAAGTCGCCATTTATTGCCGCCATGTTTCTACAGAAGCCCTTAACGGTCAAACTTTTTTGATGACATGTTTTTCCGGTGGCGGCTACTGTAGCTTCTCTATGTGATTAAAAGCAAGGGGTGAGCAATGGACTGAGCCGTTGGTTGCAATTTGCAACCTCGCCACTAGATGCCGCTAAAATTTACACACTGCACCTTTAAGTAGTACGTAAACATGGAATAGGAGAGAGAGGGGCACAAACTAAAGCGTTTTGTTTTTAGCTCAATCATTTCAAAACATATTTGAGATATTTATCTCCGCTACAAATGAGCAATTAAAGTTTGCATCAAAAGTTACAGAAGTGCAAATCTTACAACTGCCCCATGAGTGTGGTTAAAGGCACAATATGTAATTTTTAGTTTACATCCACTACCAATTGAAAATTGCAATCACTGTGATTTTTTTTTATTTAAATATCTTTTCTTTTTTTTTGCAAAAATTGACATTTTAACATTATTTTGTGTGAATGATTTAAGAAATTATCTGTGCATGATATGGTTAAGTGCAAGTACATGCAGGGGGTGTGGCCTCAATGGCCCTTCAGTAAGCTGTGTGCTGTGTGCATGTAACTGAGGAATGTGCAGGGTAGAAATTCAACTGAAATTGCATTAAATTTTGTTATTTTAAACTAAATTATGCTGCCAGATTTAAGTTTCCTGTTAGTGGCAACTCTGTAATTTTATAAATCCCACTTTATTCCCATTAATTCATATATGTTCCGGTTAATTCACATATATTCCTGTTCATTTAAAATATCTTTGTAGTATGTGTGGATATTAGAAAGGGCCAAAACAAAAGCATAAATGCCATTGATTTCCTCAAAAATTGTAACCACAGATATCATTTCGATTTATTTATTTATTTATTTATTATTATTATTGCACACCCCAAGCACATCATGCTCAGCCCTGTGTAACTATGTAAAATTAACCCCACATAAATAAAAATTATATCATCATTTAACCTCAAATTGTTACAAACATGTATACATTTCTTTGTTTTAATGAACACAAACGAATATATTTGTAATTAAGCAGGAAACAGGAGCACCATTGACCTCCATAGTAGGATAGAAAAATAACATGGGCTCAAAAACGGCTTGGTTACAAACATTGTTCAAAATATCTTCAAAACTGTAAATGGTTTGTAACAACTTGACAGTGAGTGAATGAAGACACAATTTTCATTTTGGAGTAAACTATCCCTTTTAGGGATGCATAACGATTAATCGCGATTAATCTATAGCAGAATAAAAGTTTTTGTTTACATCATATATGTGTGTTTAAACTGTGTATAATAACTTTGTATAGATAAATGCACACACATGCATGTATATATTTAAGAAATGTTTACATGTGTATATACATTTATATTTTTATGCATAATTTATATTTTATATAAATACTTAATATATAAATATATATTTTTTTCTTAAAATTATACATGCATGTGTGCATATTTATATATGCATAATTATTATACACAGTTCACACACATATATGATGTAAACAAAAACTTTTATTCTGCTATAGATTAATCGCGATTAATCATTATGCATCCCTAATTGTTAAAGGGGTCATATCGCGAAAATCTGACTTTTTTCATGTTTAAGTGCTATAATTGGTGCTTCTATCGTCCTAGAAAATGTGAAAAAGATCAACCCAGTAACTTAGTTTTGGTAAACCATTCTTTGCAAACATGTAAAAAAAAAGGTCATTCAGATTTTGCCTGTTTTGTTACAATAATACCCCCCCTTAATCTGCACTATCCAACCACGGCACTGGCATTTAGTGCAGACAGAAAATATAAATTGATCAACAGCACAATTAAGTTTAAATTTCAATAAACCACCATTACGGCTATCAGTGTTTGCATGTCATCAGCTCATTTGCATTTTAAAGGACACACCCAAAAACTTAATAAATTATCTATGTGGTATTTTAAGCCAAAACTTCACATATGTACTCTGGGGACACCACAGACTTATTTGACATATTTTAATATGACCCCTTTAAGCTTTAGAAAACTAGACAGAAGACATGATGATGGTCCACCACCAATTTACTGTAGGAATGTAACATAAAAATGATTTCCAAATGCGGCCTCTTTAAAATCTCCATCTTTGAATTGGTGTTCAGATCCCTTTACCAATAATTGGTCTGTACATTCACTGAACATTCTGGCATCCCATCATCCATTGAGATGATGCACGCTGATTAAAATGCCATGCTCTTCTTAAAATGATTTGAGGTATCATTCATGTTCATAGTGTGGTTAAAATCCCCAACCGTAGGCATGAGCAATAATAACAGTGATGCTTGCCTTGGAAATTACAGTCATTACCAATGGAGTTATATTACTTTGACCTTTCATCAGGCCTTTATAAACCACAGTCCTGACATGCTGTTCGCGGTAGGAATTATATAACAGTCCGAGGTGAAGTACTTGACTGAACAACTACAGAGTACAATATCCTGGGCATATACTTGAAATGCATACAGGTACAGCCATTTCATCCCGACATATTGTATGTTTCCGCAATTTAACCGATTATTTTCAGCCCATCATATAAACCAAACAAGGAATCATGGTACAATGATGAAGAGCTTTTCACCCCAATCTGTGCCTCATATTGTGAGCAGATGTTCTGGGGTCAGTAAGCTCAAAGGCCATTTCCTGTTGGTGTATCTCAAATTGTGTTTATATTTGCTTAAGTG
Source organism: Paramisgurnus dabryanus (assembly GCF_030506205.2). Lineage (NCBI taxonomy): Eukaryota > Metazoa > Chordata > Actinopteri > Cypriniformes > Cobitidae > Paramisgurnus > Paramisgurnus dabryanus. The sequence continues at coordinate 26,745,851 of NC_133354.1, forward strand.
AAACCACCTCATTAGCTCCTAAAGGTTAGATGCCATGCCTTTGTCCTTCTCAGACAAACATACATGGCACTGAGAGTAGACAGTAGCCGTGGGTTTTATACTGTCGCTATTAGTCACACATGGTTTGAGTAAGCTTGTGTTAAAATACTTGACATTTAAATTGGGTTTGGTTAAAAGAGTAAATATGTAAGTATCATGTGGTGTCTTACAAATTCATTGTTTTTTTAAGCCTGTTTGTGCACTATAAAGTTCAATGCCAAATCCACAGTTAGCTCAGAAGCATGCAGGATGTCTGCCAAAAGAGTCTGAAATAGATCTTGAATAAACATTGTGTTTAATGTTGTTTCTTATGTGTTCCAAGGTTGAGATCATTAGCTAAATATCTCAATCTATGTTTAGATATAACCGGTTTCAATTAGACCTTTGTTGTTAAATGAATTCAGAGCTGCCATCTGTATTTGCATAGTCGTGGATCACTTTCACTTCTTCTGCAATTATTAGTTTGGGCTACATGCAACGTTTTGTCAAATCAACTTATATTTTTATGTCACTTTAATTTGAAAGATTAAGTTAAACAAACGTTAAAGCAACACTATGTAGTTTTTTTTACCTTTAAATAATGTCTCTAAAATTATTTCAGTGATAGAACAACTTTTAACTGGACAAATTGTACTGTTGCTGCAACCTGAGCAGCCTCCTAGCTGCTACAAGCACACTCTGAAAGTTGCGGTGGAGGGTAGGAAACACAGCCCCGCCCCACCCCCTGCCTGCAGAAGAGTGTCTGATACCAGGCACTGTTGCGCTTTTCAACCACATGGGGGAGCTGTAAGTCATTTTTACATGGAAACTACATAGTGTTGCTTTAAACAAAACTTGTTTTGTTGAGTTATGCCAACTTATCACAGGTCAAAACTTAAAATAGTAGGTTGAATTGACTTGCAATTTAACCAAGTAGTTTTAATGCTAGGGGTGTAACGGATCGCTGTATGGATCACTACCCAAGGTTCGGCTCGCATGCGATTCATGGATAAATATGCAAACTTAAATAGGGAAAGTTTATCATTTGCACATGTTTCAAAGGTTTGCAAACGTTAACACACACTTTTAAAATTCAAACGTTTGCAAATGTTAACCACAAAAAGGAGCCAAGGTGAGCAGCTTTCTGTACGCACAGACGCACATGTGGTGGAAAGTATCCGGTCCTGTCGGGGCGGATGTTGTTGTGGACAGTGGTCTGACACATGGTGTAGATCAGGGGTGTCCACTCCTGCTCCTGGAGGGCTGGTGTCTCTGCAGAGTTTTATTCCAACCCTAATCAAACACACCTGATCCAGCTAATCAAGGTCTTACTAGGCAGACTAGATACACAGGCCCTCCAGGACCGACTTAGATGCACTTCTGGCGACCCGAGTTCGAATCCCGGCTCGAGGTCTTTTGCCAATCCCGTACCCCTCTCTTCAACCTATACTTTCCTGTAGTCTCCATAATTACTATCTATCAAATAAAGGCAAAAATGGCCCAAAAAATAACTTTAAAACAAAGAAAGTGTCCGGTCCAGCTCCAGTCAGACGTGATCATCCCTATGCCCTTCAAAGATCAGAACTCTTGATGTGTAAACTTTAGAGAGAGTTGCGCTACTGTGTCTCATACTGTAGTTGATTAAGGTGGACATTTCAAAAAACCTTTTTAAGATGTAAAATAAATCTTTGGTATCCCCAGAGTGCGTATGTGAAGTTCTAGCTCAAAATATCATGTAGATAATTTATTATAGCATGTTAAAATTGGCACTTTGTAGATGTGAGCAAAAATGTGCCGTTTGGTGTGTCCTTTTAAAGGCGCTCTAAGCGAATCTGTGCGACGTCACTTGTTGTTGATGTTTGAACTGTTTTCAATCAAACGGAGCGTAGCTAACTCCTCCCCCTCTCTTCTGTGCTTTCATGAACGCGCCCAACCCCGACCCCCAAATCCTTCTTGTCGTTTATTGGCTGGAATACTTTATGTTTCGTGGTGCTAGGTTTGACCATTGTGTTGTTATTGCTGTTTGTGGAGGCTGGGCTGTCTACAGAGATCGCATTTTTTTTAAAGTTTGATCAGCAGTCAGGTAGCAAGCAGATATGTTTGCTGTATGTAACAAAAAAATGTTTTATGGTCAAAAACGCGTGAATTCGCTTAGAGCACCTTTAAATGCAAATGAGTTGATCTCTGCACTAAATGGCAGTGCCGTGGTTGGATAGTGCAGATTAAGGGGCAGTATTATCCCCTTCTGACATCACAGGGGAGCCAAATTTCAACGACCTATTTTTTCAAGTGTTTGTAGAGAATGGTTTACCAACACTAAGTTACTGGGTTGATCTTTATCACATTTTCTTGGTTGATAGAAGCACTGGAGACCCAGTTATAGCACTTAAACTTGGAAAAGGTCTGATTTTCATAATATGTCCCCCTTAAAATACATTTGGCAAATAGAGCAATGACTTTATGTAGAGTGACGGTTTATGCTGCATCTTCTTCCCGAAGCGCCGTTTGGAATTCGCCCTCCATCTGTGTGTGCACGCGGGTTTAAGTGCACTCAAAAATGCACACACGGAGAGACGCGTTTCAAAAAGCAAGCGAACATAAAATCTTTCTGTTCATGACAGGACACATACAAACAAAATGATCTCAAAATGGCACTAATAAAACATTTGTTAATGTCTTAAGTTTGTGTGTACAGTAAGGAAAATAATTATTTGAACACCCTGCAATTTTGCAAGTTCTCTTACCTAGAAATCATGGAGGGGTCTTAAATTGTCATTGTAGGTGCATGTCCACTGGGAGAGACATAATCTAAAAAAAATCCAGAAATCACAATGTATGATTTTTTTAACTATTTAATTGTATAATACAGCTGCAAATAAGTATTTGAACGCCTGAGAAAATCAATGTTGATATTTGGTACAGTAGCCTTTGTTTGCAGTTACAGAGGTCAAATGTTTCCTGTAGTTTTTCACCAGGTTTGCACACACTGCGGGAGGGATTTTGGCCCACTCCTCCACACAGATCTTCTCTAGATCAGTCAGGTTTCTGGTCTGTCGCTTTAAAACATTGAGTTTGATCTCCCTCCAAAGATTCTCTATTGGATTTAGGTCTGGAGACTGGCTAGGCCACGCCAGAATCTTGATATGCTTCTTACAGAGCCACTAATTGGTTGTCCTGGCTGTGTGCTTCTGGTCATTGTCATGTTGGAAGACCTAGCCTCGACCCATCTTCAATGCTCTAACTTGTTCCCCAAAATCTCACAATTCATGGCCCCGGTCATCCTCTTCTTAATACAGTGCAGTCGTTCTGTCCCATGTGCAGAAAAACACCCCCAAAGCATGATGCTACCACCCCCATGCTTCACAGTAGGGATGGTGTTCTTGGGATGGTACTCATCAACTTCTATTTTGATCTCATCTGACCACATGACTTTCTCCCATGACTGCTCTGGATCATCCAAATGGGCATTGGCAAACTTAAGACGGGCCTAGACATGTGCTGGTTTAAGCAGGGGAACCTTCAAACTATGACGTTTTGGTGTATTACCAACAGTAACCTTGGAAACGGTGGTCCCAGCTCTTTTCAGGTCATTGACCAGCTCCTCCCGTGTAGTTCTGGGCTGATTGAGACCCCACGAGGTGAGATCTTTCATGGAGCCCCAGTCCGAGGGAGATTGACAGTCATGTTTAGCTTCTTCCATTTTCTAATGATTGCTCCAACAGTGGACCTTTTTTCACCAAGCTGCTTGGCAGTTTTCCCGTAGCCCTTTCCAGCCTTGTGGAGGTGTAAAAGTTTTGTCTCTAGTGTATTTGGACAGCACTTTGGTCTTGGCCATGTTAGTAGTTGGATTCTTACTGATTGTATGGGGTGGACAGGTGTCTTTATGCAGCTAACCACCTCAAACAGGTCCATCTAATTTAGGATAATAAATGGAATGGAGGTGGACATTTTAAAGGCAGACTAACAGGTCTTTGAGGGTCAGAATTCTAGCTGATAGACAGGTGTTCAAACACTTATTTGCAGCTGTATCATACAAATAAATAGTTTAAAAATCATACATTGTTATTTCTGGATTTTTTTTAGATTATGTCTCTCACAGTGGACATGGACCTACGATGAGAATTTCAGACCCCTCCATGATTTCTAATTGGGAGAACTTGAAACATAGCAGGGTGTTCAAATAATTATTTTCCTCACTGTATAGATTAGAGGCAGAAACCAGTCCATGCTTCTCTTAAAGAGACAGTAACCTCAATTAACCTACTTCATGCTGCAGTTTTTTTTAACAGTATGTTGTACATCATAAACTTATAATGGAGGTCTGACATCTAGTGGACAGAAACAGAGCAGATTTATTGTATACCTGTTTCTTTAAGAATTAATTCATTTCTTATGTTTATTTTATTTTATATAGGGTTCTCCTGGAAAAGATGGAAATGAGGTAAATATTTAGTTTTTATATTGGGCTTTTATATAAACTTGGCAGAATTGAAAGTTTTATAGGAATATCCTAAGTACACAATGTCTTATATAATATTTTTACCACAGGGACCAAGAGGACCACCTGGTATTCAGGTAGCAGAGCTAATTATTACATCTACATACACTAAGCACATATATTAATAAAATCTTAAAGTTTAACTGGTGTGGAAATCACATTCTCAATATACTTGTTAAGGGTTTAAAGGGAGCTGATGGAATGCCTGGACCACAGGGCCCTCCAGGGCTAAAGGTTTGATTATTTCTTGAATATAACTAGTATTCTTTTAGATATTCAACGTCTTTTTCTCATTCACACCCATTTTTTGTTATTTTACGTATAGGGGGATCAAGGCATGCCGGGTCTTGAGGGAAAGAGAGGAATTGATGGATATCCTGGCAAGGTGAGTCTACAGAAAGGTTATACATATGCATTACAATTATTCCCAATAATATATAGCCACAGATGCTGGGATGGCATTAATAAATAAATAAATATTAAACAATATAATAGAATAATCAGAAGATGCCAATCCTTTCCACTAGGGTGAAAAAGGAGATGTTGGAGAGCCAGGACCCCAGGTGAATGTTTTTCAGTCTTTTTTCGAAAAATAACATCTGTTGACCTTTCACATGTTAAACTGCGTATTTCTGTCCATGTTTATTGGTCTCTCTTAGGGTTTGCCTGGAGACAAAGGGGCTACTGGCATCATTGAATATGCTGATCTGGATATAAGACTCAAGGCTATGCAGGTAAACATATATGTTCGAGACAATACAATTAAAGTGAGACCCCTCTATCATCTCCAGTACTTATTAAATGGTTTGTGTTGGTCTGTTTATACCCATAGGGGCCTCCAGGACCTCCTGGACAGCAAGGGCCAAAAGTGAGTAATATATTGTAATTATTTAACATTTGAAAGATTGTGGAAAATGCTATAACGTACATATATCTTACATAAAAATGTCTTGATAACAGGGAGAGATGGGCTTACATGGAGCACCAGGCCCTGAAGGAAAGCAGGTTGGTTTATAGACTGTAAAAAAATATTTATTTACATACATGTTAAATTACTTTACAAAATTTAAATAAAACTAAAATAACCGCATCATGCAAAGCATTCTGGGAAATAAAATAATAAGGAAAAAAACTTGATGAGGATTTTTGGTTCCAAGAGTGCTTTGCATGAGGCTGTTATTTTATAGATTTATTTTGTAAAGATAAAAGCTTGTTAATGTTTAATGTTCATTTAACTTTGAACAAACTGTTGCCAGTAAATAGCATACATTTAAATCTACAGTAAGTTACTGGCAAACAGCTGCAAAACTAAAACACATTTTTTACAGTGATTTGTCCCGTATATAGTTATAAATAGTTATGTCCTTATACTCCAGATGTCAACAGATGTCAATACGTTATATTGTGTGATCTTTCTTACACAGGGCGAGAAGGGAGAGAGGGGTTATGCAGGTGAACCTGGAGCACCAGGAGCAAAAGGGGATAAAGGAGATATTGGGCTGACAGGTCCTCCGGTGAGTATTAAAGACATACATCATACAAGTGTGTTGTTTATTGCAGTGTTATACATTTTGATTTGTCCCATCATTTTAGGGGGCAGATGGGCAAAAGGGAAACAAAGGAGACTCTAGGCTTGAGGACAATCTGGTGAGTTAAAAATAGCCACCTATAAAGAAAATTTGCATTCATGTGACAATGCAGTAATCCTACGATGTAACTCCCTATTGTAGGCCCAGATGATCTCTTTGCCTGGCCCACCAGGGCCTCCTGGACCACCTGGGCCTGCCGTAAGAAATCAAATTGAATATCGATTTATTATATTCTCAACTGGTCTTTTGTTAAAAATGTTTTCCAATTTATTTCCTGAAGGGATATCATGGATTGCCTGGACTCAAGGTGAGTCTGTGAAAGCACTGAAATGCAGCTGCTTTAAAAGAAATGATGCTTCTGATGCATTTGATGATAAATGTATTATTAAATAGAAAAAAATGTACCGCAGGGAGAGCCCGGTGAAGCAGTTAAAGGTGAAAAGGGGGATATTGGAGAGAAAGGTCCACCTGGGCAGCGGGTAAGTTTCATACTGCAGCAAAACCATGACATCAAGAGCCTGATCATAAAAGAGTTTTGTTTTACAACAGATGCCTGAGCTGATATTATATTGCTTGTTGTGTTTAGGGTCTTCAGGGTTTTCCAGGGTCTAATGGATTAGTAGGTTTGCCTGGTGCAAAAGGTGAAAAGGTCAGTGTTTTATACATAATAAAAAGAGTGCAAAATATTTCACCGTTACTGTAATTTAACTTGTAAGACTATTGTTGCTTTTCTCTGGGTCTGTATATTTACAGGGAAAACAAGGTGAACCAGGATTAGATGTAAGTCAATATGCTTGTTATTAAATTCTTAGAGAGTTCACCCAAAAATGCAATTCTGCCTTTCACATAGTAATTACGGTAAATTACCATACATTCACCAGAATTAATTTTCCAGAAAGTCATGCACAGTTGCTCTTCACTAAACAACGTTTTATTAGATGTAGGAGTGTAAGAAATATGCAATATCGATATTTTGAAAATATAAATCATACAAGATTCATGACGTTAGTTTCGTTTGGAGTTTACATCCCGTCCACTAGATATCATTCTTCTTGTCCCTGAACAGTGACAGGAAGTACTAGCATAGGGGCACGCCACATTTTTTTTTTTTTTGTTAAGGTTTGCAATGGTACTGTGTTCTCAATGACAGCTTTTCTAAAATTATATACTATTCAGTGACTTCTCTTCCAAGGGGTGCGACTTCAAAATATGTGTTTGTTGCGTCATGTGAACCTATGTGCATTATGCGTCATGTCAAAATATATGTTTGGTCCATCATGTGAACCTATGTGCATTATGCGTTATGTCAAAAATAAGTGCCTGCTGCACATGCGTCGAAAGGGTTTAAGATAAAAGCGACGTTCAAGTTCACTAACACTAACTTAACACTAAACTCTGATTACACATGAGATTAAGTGAGTATCTAAAATTAAGAGAGTATATATAGTCATATATAAGTATATATAATTATTATTAGTATCTGGCAAACATGATCATCTCTTTTATCATAAACCCCTTCGAAGCGTCTGCAGCTGGCATGTGTTTTGACATGACACATGATGCACATACGCTCACATGACGTGCCGAACATATATTTTGACATGACGAGCCGCCAGTGTTGGGGGTAACGCATTACAAGTAACATGCATTACATAATAATATTATTTTTCTGAAGTAACGCATTACTTTTTAAATGTACACATTAATATTTGAGTTACTTTAAAAAAAAAGTAATGCAAGTTACTTTTTTAGTTTATTTAATTCGATTAAAAAAATTTTTTACTGAATTAAACTAAACTTAGTCACATTATGCACATTATGCGTACATGCCTGTGTGGGAACAGTTTGAGTCAGAAACTGAGATGGCAGGCCAGAGCTCAACATTTTTGTGATGAAATATGCAATTTCTGAATGCAGAACTTTTAAGTCATAAAAAAACACCTGCAAGGCCTAAAAAAGATAAAAACCTTAGCCAAGTAAGAACGAGTAACGCAAAAGTAACGTAAGCATTACTTTCCATGAAAAGTAACTAATTGCGTTATTTAGTTACTTTTCATGGAAAGTAATGCTTACGTTACTTTTGCGTTACTCGTTCTTACTTGGCTAAGGTTGCAGTGGATTTTTTTGGGAGTAACTTAATATTGTAATGCATTACTTTTAAAAGTAACTTTCCCCAACACTGCGAGCCACACACATGATGGGCTGAATACATGTTTTGACGAGCTTCGCATCATGCACCCTTGAAAAATAAGTCACCAGCTGCCACTTATCCTATTATATTCCTAAAATATGAAATGGCACAATATAGCATCACAGGTTACAGTAGTGCAATGTATTGCAACCCATATCATGTCGCAGGATTCTTGCCGATACACAGCCCTAATTAGATTATTTCAAATTAAACTGTAGGGAGAAGAGGGTAACCTGTGTAGACAACATTAGACAGTATTGTCTAACCATCAGGCTTTAATGAAAGTGATCTCTTAACTGTAATTTTCCAGAAAAAGACTATATTTGAAGAGTTTCGTTGCAAAACGAGATAAATCTGTTTTTAACATTTTTGTCAAAACATGTTTATTATTATGTTATCATGTTATTATTTTGTTATATGGTGCTACTTTGTATTTTTTAAGTTATGAAGGTTTAAATCAAAAGAAACCAACTGCAGTTGATTTAATATTAGTTGGAATGCACAACCAAAAAAATTTTAAAATTAAAAGAGTTATCTTGTTTTGGAATGAAACTCTTCATTTGTGAAAGCAGTTATTATTTACACCCATATGATTTCTTCTGTGAAACCCAAAAGTAGATATTTTGAGGAAAGACAATGAAAGTCAGACCCCAACATTTGGCCAAGCATCTCATTTGGTGTTCTATTGAAAAAAGTCATATTTTAAAACGGAGTATGCTCAAAAACTTTACAACAAAGTGAGTCAATTTTGTCACATTCATTTTGGGGTGAACTGTACCTTCAAGTTTTATACTGTAGGTTGGCCCATATTAAACATGTCTCTCGTTTCTCAGGGTTTTCCAGGACTTCAAGGAGAAAAGGGGGACAGAGGAGATAAAGGGGAAAAGGTTATAAAAAACAACACATTTCAAATCATTTTTTGTGCATTTTCAGAGAACATTACAAGTTAGTCTGTAATCATTTCATGTCTTGTTTGTAATATCCTTTCTTCATCTCTCTCTTTTTCTCTACAGGGTGACAGAGGCTTAATAGGAAAGAAAGGTCTGAAAGGACAGAAGGGAGAACAGGGACCTCCAGGGCTGGATCAGCCTTGTCCTGTGGTACGTCATACAACCACACACTTTTCATGTATTATCTTCTGTATGTAAAAATAAATCCCATACTGTACAATATCTTCTCAAGAAAGAAAGAAAAAATGCTGAAATTTGTGCACTGCAGCATAAAAATTTGCTTTGTAAATCCATTTCTGGCAAAGTGTGTGTGTGTGTGTGTGTGTGTGTGTGTGTGTGTGTGTGTGTGTGTGTGTGTGTGTGTGTGTGTGTGTGTGGGTTGGTCTATGTGGTTTACAAGGACATGAATAGTGTATAATGACATGTTTATTATGCTATAAAGGTGGTTTACGGGGACACAGACAGTGTCCCCATAAACGGAAAAGCTAAAAAAACATACTAAATGGTAGTTTTTCATAGATTAAAGACTGGCAACAGGTTTTTGTGACATTGGGGTTAGGGACTGGGGTAGGTAAGGGGAATAGAATATAACAGTTTGGACAGTATAAAATGCATTGCGTCTATGGAGATGTCCCCGTAAACCACATACACCAACATGTGTGTGTGTGTGTGTGTGTGTGTGTGTGTGTGTGTGTGTGTGTGTGTGTGTGTGTGTGTGTGTGTGTGTGTGTGTGTGTGTATCCAAAATATTTGCTGCAACTAGGATTTAATATGGATGGGTTTCACTAACAGGGCATCAATGAGTGTAGAGATCTTTTTGGGTAGGCAAAGGCACCAGAAGTCCCCGCCCTTTGGTATAGTATCTTATATCTAGTACAGTATGTGTGTTTGTGTGTGCTTACGCTGTTCGATGTTTCCATCTTGGTGCTATGGGTTCTTCTTTACACAACTACTATGAAAGCGGATTCAGACGGCTTGGTATAAATCAATGCTTCTGAGCAACGGTTACATCTAATTCCCATATCTCAGTAATCACAGGTTATGCTACATATAGGATACAATACATCTTAGCTAGTGCAACACTACACATTTTTAAGACAGACTACTCTGTGGATTGTCTGAAGGACTAATCTGTGTATAATTTGGTGTATTTAGAGTCAATTAAGAGAAAAATTTTGCCTGAAATAAAACGTGCTCATAATGGCTTTTTATGGTAATCTGTAATACGATTATCCACTAGATTTATAACAAAAACAAATTTATAAAAAATTTATAAAAAAAACTGAAGCAAAAATTATTTGTTAATTTTACACTCCGTGTATATTTTGATAATCGTTCTGAATCTGATCTCTAACAAAATCTAATTTTTTTGTTGATCCAACTTTTAGTTTTTACAGTGTAGCCCTGCATAAAGACCCTTTCTGAAACGTTATTTTTAAGAATGCACTTAAATGTTTAAGTTTAACTAGAATTAACAAGTAATTTTCTTGACTAGTTGCTTAAGTTTTTAAAGGCCAGATTTCCTAATGGGGTAAATAAGCGTGAGAGCACATTCCAATAAAGCGGCGAAGGGAGTGGTAATATCTGTGGGTTATTTACTAAAACATAAAATAAATAAATAAATAAATAACACAGGTGCAACAGCTGATTTCATTAATGACCAACACAATCTACTAAGAGCAGCACAAATTAGTTCAGGGTCGCAAATAAGCAGACCTGATGATCCTCAGGCAGTGTTCAAATTAAAATACTAATACTCTTCTATCAGCAAAAATTGCAGCCATTTCAAGCACAAAATGATTTAAGTCATGCTTTTATACAGCGTTAAATAATGGCAAAAATACAAGTAATATCACACGCGCAAACATTAGTAAATCATGTTGCGCATATCATTTAAATATTCTCCTCCCATAAAGTTTTTGTCTGAAAGGGAAACTCCTAGACATGCATATGCAATAATATCAGTCGCAAAAATAACTAGACCACAACTTTTCAGCGCGAATTATCCACTGCGTGTCTTACGTAAATCTCGACAGTCGTTATTTTACGCCAAAATGATGGTTTGCGCTGGTGAAACTTTATTTTCAGAATTTATAGCAACTTTTAACTTGTCAGAAAAGTTGAAATGACTTCACATTCAAGTTGTTTAAACTTAAACATTTAAGTGCAACAAGGACTTTTTACAGTGGAGTTACATATTTACGTTTTTCCCTAATTCTAGCCCACACGAGAGATAAAACAAGAACTTTAGCCGTCTGGGTTTTGTGATTTTGAGCTTGATTTGTGTTGTGGTGATGCCAAAAAAAGAGTTTTTCTGTGTGTTGGTGTGTTTCCTTTATTGGTGGCAGATCTGATGTGCAGTTCTTCTCCTGCATCCTTACCCAACAGAGCTATTTAACTAATCATTGAGTTCTTCTACTCTCTTCACAGGGGCGAGACGGACTGCCGATACCTGGATGCTGGCATAAGGTAATATAACCATAAAATATTTATAAATTTACGCATGCAGCAATGCAAAGGCCTACAGAATATCAGCAGACAAAAGCACATTTTACCATAATTGTTTAAAAACAGCAAATGGTCAGAAAAGATTACCGTATTGTCCCGAATATAAGACGCCTTTTTTTCATGGAAATGCCTCTCAGAAAATGATGACATCTTATTACGTCAATCATACTGTACACCCGCAATAATGCTGTAGGTGGCGCCAAATACACATAAACAAGTTAACCTGGACCGAAGCAACCTGATAAACTACAGTCGTTTACAGTAAGACAGACTTCTACTGTTTATAAAATATTAATAGGCTACGTGTTTTTTCACAATCCATAATGACTGTAGGTTATAAAATATAAAAAGTATTAAAGAATGAGGGGAACCAAACTGGCCCCCTATGACTTATGAAAAATATTTTCAAATTAAAGCATTTTCTTTATAAAAGACAAGGGTTTGTTTTTCAAAAAGCAGTTTTCCAGAATGTACACTTGGGGGGAGGGGGGTTGTCTTATAATCTGTGACAATATGGTATATCCTGGCAATCAAAAGGGGCAGAAAAATGATCATCAGAACTCACATTTTGTACTTATTTTTGAATTTGTATCGGCATTTGTAATTCTAAATAACCGAATTTTGGTAACAGCATAGGCATTTTGTATTGCTGCATTCCTGATATAAATGTATTATGTGGGAAAATGTCCTTTATGTTTCCATATCATCTTTTTCATAATACTAAGGATACTGCATTTGCTCTGTGAGGGCTTTCTGTGCGTCTCCTAACAGTCTTCTTCTGTTGCTCTCTTGCAGTAATGACTAACCCGGAGCATGGAGTTTGTACATATTGATATATATTTTGCAAGTAACTGCTTTTCGTCCTCCCGTCTCTTATTTAATACTGGGTGTGATACAAGAGACCATGCAAAATAATTTGTATGTATCACTGCATTAACAAAACAAGGGCTCTTCACTGACTCAATAACATGCATAGAAAGCTCAAAAGCAATCAAGAGAGTGTCGCAGGGGATGTGAACTCAGTGCTCAGTGGAATGAATGGCTCTAACCAAAATAGACTGACCGATGTGTCTACAACTGAACTGATGACTTCTTCACTGGCTGTCTTATCTTTTCTGGGTACAATTTCAAACCACCAACCCGATCCACTCTTGCTTTCAAAGGAAGAGGCTTCTGGGCAGGGGCGGCAGAGATGAGAACCGATTTCAGCCTTGAAAGACACTGAATGTGGTACATGAAGGGAGTATAGTTTGCCAAAGGGTCTGCTGGATGCTCCAAATGAAAGAGCTCACCTGAACTACAGAGAGGAAACCAATGTGGACGTTGCACTGGATTCGTACTGGCGTACATATGGACAAATCTGTACTCGGGAAACTCTTGGGACTAGGAAGGATGTTATCTTTGGTTCCATTTCTCAACAAATACAAATAGTGGAGAAGTGATACATTGTATAATAACTGATATCATGTAAACTTGTTTTTGTTGTCAACCCTTACATTGAATATAAATGATTTTATTCATTGTTTTTGTGAGGGGTTGTCTGCATCCTTATTGAGCATTATATCAAGTGTAAATGAAATGTATAATTTTAACATGATAATTATTTACTTTTTTTAAAAGCTAGTGAGAATTTTTGAGTGAATAAGATGCATTGTGTATTATGTTCAGTTCTTGTTTTTTCTGCATTAATAGAGTGCACGTGTAAGAAAAGTGTTATATACATACCGGTCCAAAACAATTGAATCAAATGTTATGCTAGCTCATTTTTTACGTTGTGTTCCCAAATGTCAGACTGCAGTTCACACTGGTTTGGTTTGAGATTTAAAGGGGACATATCATGACTTTTTCCATGTTTTTCTAAGTGCTATAATTTGGTCCTCAGTGCTTCTATCAACATAGAAAATATGAAAAAAACAACCCGGTAACTTAGTTTTTATAAACCATTCTCTCCAAGCATGTAAAAGTTGTGACGTCAGAAGGGGATCATACCGCCCCTTTATCTGAACTATTCAACCACGACAATTTGAACATGCTATAATAAATAATCTATATGGTATGTTGAAATTAAACTTCACATACGTATTCTGGGGACAACAAAGATTTATTTTACTTGTTTTTTTTCTTTTAAAAGTCTTGTGAAATGTCCCCTTTAAATGCATCTCTGCTGCTCCTTATCAGTACTGAGATCAGTTGTCAGGCATGCTAGTGTAAATATGGTTTATTGGCGTAGTGTGACAAATGCCTAAGAGAAAAGATCCTACATTAATGTGGAAAAATGATAAACGGCTTTGTTTCCATTTTATTTGTACTTTACTCTTAACAACACATCTTTTAACCGATTTAAGATTTAATTAATGACAGCTTCCTCAAATGTTTGAAATAGACATTGGTTGTATACAAGTACAATATTTCATTATGTATGTAACCTACCTGTATAATCTAAAATATATGTAAGTTATACATTAAAATGAGTTGTATTTTGATTATGGTAATGTAGATCAGTGTTTTTTTAACTTTTTACATAAAAAATTACATAAAACGTTGAATTAACCAAAATATTAAATTATACACTGTACTGATGTTGGTTAAAGGGATAGTTCACCCAAAAATGAAAATTCTGTCATCATTTACTCACTCTCATGCTGTTACAAACCTGTATACATTTCTCTGTTTTGATGAACACTAAGGAAGATATTTTGAGGAACCGTTTGTGGACCCTATTTTATGTGATAAAAATGGGGCCACCCAGGGTGCACGTATGCAGCGTTTCCGTAGTGTAGTGGTTATCACGTTCGCCTCACACGCGAAAGGTCCCCGGTTCGAAACCGGGCGGAAACAAAGTTTTATTTTTTTATGATATAACTACATTAAATACATTTATCTGGTTTAACCCTCCTGTGTGTTGAATTTATACTTACATGTAATGAATAATACAGTATAACAATGTTTTACATAAGCACTAAACATATTGTTTCGCAAGTGAGATACGTCTTAATCTGATTGGTTGTGGATGTAGAAGAAACAATCTAAGATCTTTAAATCTTATTTAAAAATATAAATAAAAATATATTAAAAATAACACATCTTTTTCACTAAATAGTATATGATGAATGAAACCCAAAATATGGTGAATCTTACAAAACAAAATCAAACAAACTTTGTGTGATCATTTTTGTTTGTAATTTATTCATACTTTAAGTTATAAATTACGTTTTGTGTAAAAAAAAAAACAACAACAACCTGTTTAGTTGGAAACATGTATATCATCAAAACTATATATTGTAAACATTTTGGCGAGCGATATATTGACGGTATTATCGTCGGCGTATATCGTTTCCGTAGTGTAGTGGTTATCACGTTCGCCTAACACGCGAAAGGTCCCCGGTTCGAAACCGGGCGGAAACAACTTTTTTCCTCATTCATGGTTAATGTATGTCTAAACTGTTTAAATTCAAATACATGGACAAAGCAAATGAATATAAAGTTAACCTGTTTCTTTAACACCACTTGATATAACGTTATATACGTGTGTTAAACAACAAGTAAATCAGTGTAGGACTACTATACGTGCCAGCCTACAGGACTTTTATTTTGAAATCACAACTGTAGTGGTGGCAGAACAGCAGATGACTTTCGCATAGCCTACATGTCGAAGGCTTCACACCAAAACTGTATTTAATCCAAATATGCCTGGTTTTAACTACGGGGATGATCAGGTACAGTTAAGATTGGTACAAATTACGTTTAACTGATGAATATAACCTCGATTTATATGCTGTACTCGTTTATTTAAACTTCAGTAGGGTTCAGTAACGTTAGCATGTCTGTTAAAAGTCAGATCGGTGTAATTTTACAGATATTTCTAAAAATGTGTATATATACTATGAAGTATGAACGTAATTGAAAACTGTCTTTCCATAGTAAAATTATGATTTTTGGCTAACTTAGTTCCAGGTTTGGGAAGGTTTCTTGGTTAGCTTGCTAATAGTGCCTGCTTTCGGAACTCATTGTCGTTCTGTCGCTATTTTAACGTGCATAAAATAGTGTTTTTTATTTAATACGATCTACTTGCGAAGACATAACAAAGTACTTTACATACCAGAAGAATGCTACACCAGTCGACCGTAATAAGATAAATACAGCTGCATAACGACTGCGCAAATATACGCAGTGATGATGCGCAAGAACACTTGCTTTTGTTTTGCTTCCGTGCACAACAACAATCACTTCAATGATCTGCACAACGCCTGCATGATTCTTTAAATCGACAGCGGTACACCCCTATGTTTTATAGCTCATATGAAACAAGGGCCTAAACTGACAGCACGTATCGTCACGTAGACATTTTCTGTAGGGTTTAAGAGTTGAGTGGCGCATTATAAATAGAGATAACTGTTATCTGCTCCTGTTTGATATGATTAAAGCTGTAGCTGTATTGAAATGAGTATCAGAGATAAAGAGTTTAAAATACATTTCGAACCCGGGCACGTTGAGCTTCTTCAGGTAAGGTTGTTGGATTATTTATGGGGAAGCAGCTTCATGGTTTACAAGCTAGAGCAACTATATGAAAATGAAAGATGTCTTTGGTGTTACAATGACACGCTGTTGTTTCTCACATCAGTTTACATTAGATCACTTCACTTTTAGCTGTCGCAGTCATACATAAGATAATCATGGGTAACACTTAAACTGAAAGTGTAAGGAATACTTTAATTTCCACCTTTTGCAATGAGCAAATGCACTTTAAAAGCCACATACCTTACATGCTATACAGTATGGTTTAAACATTAGTTTTATCTTACTTTGTTTTTGCGTTTACTATTTATATTGTATTGCTGTAGAAGGGCTACGGCTCACATCAAGCATTTCAACAGACATCCTGTGCACGTGACAGACTTAAAAATGATAAATATTGCTTAAGAAGTGAGATCCAGACTGTATTTGATCTGATATTTTGAAACTGCTCGCTGAGATCTGAATTCAATGGCATGGCAGTTTAATCCAGTTTAAGTATTAGTCTCTAGCTGCTTTTAACCAGTTTAATTTAATTAGGTTTAACGTTACATGCAAATTAAATGACACCTATCATGCACAACAGTAGACTAACTGTACAAATGTAAAACAATGCAAAACAAAATTGTATTACTATACACTTAACTGCATTAATACACATTTAATGCAAAGTTTAAAACGATGCATGACCTCAACGTTGACTATACAAATAAAGCAACCCATGACGTCACATACCTGTTAAAAATATAGATTACCTTAGGTACGATGTAGCAGAGTCTGAGGTAAATTTCAAATCTTGAGTTATGTTCACGTACATTTCCTAAGTGGTAAATGTTGGGACTCTACGATTAAATCTTTACATTTATCAATTCAAGTTATATTCCAAGACGACTGCTGATACTTTTAAATGAATCTCTTGAATCACTTTTTTCTACGGCCGTTTCTCACTCCGAAGGTCGCATTTGCAATCTTATTTCGAAATAATAACAATTATAAAGTGGACTATTATTTTAAGTTAATCCTAAATAACTTAGTTGCTATGAATTGCGAATGTAATGCTCGGTTAACTGAAATAAACAGGCTTGATGACGTATGCGAAATATATCGCGTGGCTTGAATTTTGAGCTTTATCATTTTGCAGGTATTATTTATGCTCTAACAGCAACATAACACACCAACCAAAGTTTAAAAATGGGAACACAAAAAATGTCACCTTTAAGCAAAACTTGCACTGACCCTGGCCTGGAGAGATGCCCTCCATCAGCACACAGGCATTTGCTCATAAGCCGATAAACCGGTTTGTTCAGATCTTCCTTGTGATATTCTGTATATGGAAAGTTGGATACTGTTATACCAGGGTTGCAGTCAAGGGGAAACCTTCCGATCTCTATCGTGAAGCGAACACGGAAGTGACTTAAACTGCATTTCATCGACTGGCCGCTAGAGGCTGGCTCCAAAAGGGAGTCAATTCACATAGACCTCCATGATAGAAAATAATATGTTTACAGACTGGTACAAAAAGTGTTTTTGGTCTATATCGCCAATCTTGCCCATCATGATGACAACTGTGAGGGGGGTGAATTTTTCTTTAATTCATCCGTTTAAATTATATTAAGCTTTAAAGTCCTGCATAATTAAGGGCGTGGCCACTTGAGTGACGGGTGGGTAAAGTGTGAAAATGTCAATCTAGGTAGTAGCAGCAATTTGCCCCAAAGGTGTTTTTATTTAGGCTAAAATTATGTTTTTTTTTTTTTTTTCAAGAAATGAACACTTAATAAACAATCTGACATGAACCATTGCTGAACTAAAAGATTATTATCTGAAACTTTCAGAAGCAGAATTCTTTGCACCTGTAAAAAAAACTCTTCATTTTGGGCATACAACTTTATTAAAGTTTGTCTATTCAGCAGTCCCTGAATAAACAACACAATTAATGTTGTTTCTAATCGTGATAAAAGTAGTTGCAGATGTTTCACGAAATGCATACAATTTTTTGCACCAATGACATGTGCATATCCATTTATTAACTTGCATTTAAAATTTTAAATCGCGAGGTTTGGGCAAAAGTCTCACGATTTACATCCAGAGCATGGGATACGCTTAGCCTTAAATTCCGCTCCGAAGTGGTATTCGATATGTGGGTTTAGTTTGCATTAAGGGCACTACACTTTGCCAGTTTTAAGACAGTCACATGCACGCCCTCTTGAGTGCCTTAGACCACAAGTGTTGGTATTTGGACGCAGTCCCAAATGGTGCACTTCATGTGGACTTCCGGTCTTGTGGCCTTAAATTGTGCGTGCTCGCTTAAGCCCGATTTATAGTCGTGCGTAAGCTCTACGCCGTAGCTACGCCATAGGTTATCCGTAGCCTGTGCGTAGCTTGACGTGCACCTTGCAAAATTTTTAACAGCGCGTCAGATCTACGCAGACCACATGCGCTGTGATTGGTCCACTAGAACCCCTCCCGTCAGGTTAAAAAAAACTGCGTCATGGGTATTTCCGTTTGTGACGGTGAAAACAAAGAAGAGCCAAGTTGAAGAGTGATTTAACTCAAACTGCATCAAAAGTCGCTGTTTATTTACTTCCATCATTGCTGGTCTTCTCAAATCATACACAACAAGTTGCTGTTTTTTCTTTGTTTGTGGGTTAACTTGCCAAGCTGCTGCTTCTTTGATGGTCACGCTGCTACTGTGGTTACACGCGTGGATACTGCCTACCAACGGTCTGCGCGTGTGTTTGCACGTCGACGCGGAGGACGATGCAAAAGTATAAATGAAAACCGACACGGAACCTATGCCGTCGTAGCTACACCGTGGGACCTAGGCACAACTATAACGAGCCCTTTAGTCTACAAGTCCGTAAGGTCTGCACCATATCTGTCATCAAAGTGATGAAATCCGTAAGTCCGGAGTGTGCCATTAGGGACAGGACCAATGCCGTATCGGTAAAGGTGATGACGATTTACTACTAATCAAGGCACCGGCTTTTCTGACAAGATGTGCGTGACAATCCAACCCAATATATCGCCCACCCCTACGAGAGGCTGTGCTGTATTGGTGGAATAAGTTATGGTTGAAGGGCGTTGTTAGGCATGAGTCAGTGTAACCACTTCAGCTATGACTTGTTCACGGTACAGCACAGCATCTTGTATCTTAATGCTTTTATAAACCTGTTACCACACAATACAAATATTAAAGCCAAAATCTATGTATCAACACCACTTTCATGAAGTAAAATCAGTAAAAGCCTTCCTTCCGCTGGAAAAAATAGTTCCTTCAAAACCCCCCCAGCTAAAATCAGTATGGTGAGCTGGTTTGATCTGCTCTCCCAGCTTAATATACGCTGGTTTTGCTGGGTGTAGGAAGCTGGTCTAGCTGTGTTTTGGTCACTTTTTAGCTGTATTTTTAGCAGGACTGACTGACTGACCGTGATCAGTAACAGAATGTGTTTACAGTGATGCAACGGTCATAGCTGTGACATTTATCGTAAATAAAACACAGCTGTTGACCAATCAGAATCAAAGACTGGAACTAACGTTATATAAATAACCAAACGTGTTTGGTAATTTCTGCTCTATCCTTTAGGATGACATCTACACGCCTTACCGGCGTGTGCTTGTGACAGGAGCAACGGGACTTCTCGGCCGTGCTGTTTACAAAGAGTTCAAGAACAATGATTGGGATGCTTTGGGCTGTGGTTATAACCGGGCTCGGCCTTGTTTTCTAAAGTGCAATCTTCTGGACGAAGATGCCGTGCGAGGTGTCATTCAGGGGTTTAAGGTAATGATAACAATTTACAACCAGTAAGATCACCTGCTATTTACCTGAGCTGTCAGGGAACACAGATTTTATGCTTGATCTATTAAAATTCCCATGGTTTTTTCCACTTTTTTTCAAGCCTCACGTCATCGTGCACTGTGCCGCTGAGAGAAGGCCAGACGTGGTGGAGCGTCACACCGAAGCAGCCATGAACTTAAATGTACATGCGTGTGCTACCCTGGCCAAAGAAGCAGGTAGGGTCAGTGCTAGATATGGTTAAAATGATTCAAGAGTAACTAAACCCTAAACCAACTTTTTATAGTTAATGATGTGTAAGAATGATGCTTTATTAGTGCTGTTCATTGATTTTAGTAAGTTTTTTGACATTTGGATATAAAGTGTTTCAATACTACAACATATGGTGTAAAAACGTTGAGTGCTGCCCTCTTCAGGTTGAACGGTGGCTACTGCAGTTGAATTTTCCTATTGGATGTTGGGTCCAAAAAATACCTTGTGACGTAAACAGGTTCAAGCTCACCACACCCTTGTTACGATATCACCATGAGCTTAGTTCGTCCCCTCTATCTCCGTTGGGATCTGCCCACTTTTCTTGCATTTTTTGAAATATTTCCAGTGGGTGGAGTCAGGCTCTGACCAGGGGTTTAGTTACGCTTTAACTCTTTCCCAGCCATTGACAAAATACCTCGTCATTTAAAGGAATAGTTTGGCCAAAAATTATATTAAACCCATGATTTACTCACCACCATCGTTTTTCAGACAAACACATTTTCGGATATTTTATAAAATGTTTTAGATCTTTCAGTTGATTAAATGTAATGTTTTGGGGTCCAGCCATAGTCCACGACCTTCAAGTCCAAAAAAAGTGCGTCCATCCTTCACAAATTAAATCCAAACGGCTCCAGGATGATAAACAAAGGTCTTCTGAGGGTAATCCGCGCGGTGGTGTTGTAGAAATATCCATATTTAAAACTTTATTAACGTAAATAACTACCTTTCGGTAGGGCCGCCATCTTAGTCGCGTTCGCATTCAGGATGAGAGCTTACGCAGCCTACGGAGGCTACTCTGCTGCTGCTCTGTGCCCCCGCCCTCCGAATTTGTCATACGTCACTAAGAAAAGTGCGTACACAACGCTAATACTCTCTCCTGAATACAGAGGAGTCTAAGATGGCGGCGCTATCGGAAGGTATTTATTTACATTAATAAAGTTTTAAATATGGATATCTCTACAACAACAACGCGTGGATTACCCTCAGAAGACCTTTGTTTATCATCCTGGAGCCGTTTGGATTTAATTTGTGAAGGATGGACGCACTTTTTTTGGACTTGAAGGTCGTGGACTATTGCTGGACCCCGTAACATTACATTTAATCAACTGAAAGATCTAAAACATTTTATAAAATATCCGAAAATGTGTTTGTCTGAAAAACGATGGACATATGCAACTCGGACAGCTTGGGGGTGAGTAAATCATGGGTTTAATATCATTTTTGGACGAACTATCCCTTTAAGAGAAAACATTTGCATAAAAAAGTGTTACTGGTGAAGTTTTAGGTTTATCTGTATTACTCCAATTATCCACTAGATGGATATCCCTTTCCATCTAGTGGATAAAAAAACGGAAGCAAATTTTTTTTTTATTAATTTTTACACTGCATTTTAATTTTATTAATTTTACATTGTTTTGATAATTGTTCTGAATCTGATCTCTAACAAAATTCCTGTACTAAATTGCAGTTATTTCAGGTTTTTGCTAAGAAGTTTGTATTTTTGATGAAAAATACCCATATTTCAGATTTTATAAGCAGAGAAATAAATAAAGATAGCATGAGATGTTTTTCCCATTTTGTTTGTTTATTGTTTGTTAGCAGAGGGTCTGTTCTTTAATTTAATATATTTGTATGTTTTTATATTTTTAGAAAACTTATGAAAATCACAAATAATGCTGACGGGCAACTTAAAAAACAAGGCTGGTGGTGAATGAGTTAAAAAGATAAAGTTCTCCATTTATCTTTTTTCTACAGCTGACATCTTTCTTATCTACATCAGCACTGATTATGTTTTCGATGGACGCAATCCTCCCTATGGAGAAAACGATGCCCCCAATCCATTGAATTTGTATGGGAAGTCCAAGCTAGAGGGGGAACGAGAGATACTCAGACACTGCCCAAGTATGTTTCAACTTTTTATTTTATTTTACCTCAATATATAAAATCAGGACAGAACTAAACCTCTATAAATGTGGGTCATGGCCTTGTTTTTGAGTGATATAATCTTGCTCAGGGTGTTGCTGTGTGTTAGACCCACCGGCATAGCATTGCATTGCATGTGCAAAAGGTTGTGGGTTCGATTTCTATGTATAGCTTCAATGCACTGTAAGTTGCTTTGTTTAAAAAACGTCTGCAAAATAATGTGCATAAATATAAATAACACAGGTGCAGCTATCCTCCGAGTGCCCATTTTGTTTGGAGAGGTGGAGAAGGTTGAAGAGAGCGCTGTAACTGTGCTGTGGGACCGTGTTCAGGAGGGAGTTGAGAGCTGCACCATAGAGCACTGTCAACAACGCTTTCCCACCTACACCAATGATGTGGCCCGTGTTTGTCGTAACATGGCAGAGAGAGCTCTTCAGGTGAGTCTCTTTTGATGTTTAGTCTATAATACACTCAGGCTTATACTGTTTATACTGTGTATAAGGAATGATGCTTTAAGATGTATTAAATGAGTCTCCTCCTAAATCCCACAGGCACAAATAAGCCTAAAGTGATTTCAGTATGTGACAGTGTTTATGTTGCCCTCAGGACCCATCATTGCGTGGAATCTTCCATTACTCGGGCAAAGAGCAGATGACCAAATATGAAATAGCCTGTGCTATAGCAGATGCTTTTAACCTGCCTAGCAGTCATCTAATACCAGTGAGTAAACACATCTCTAGAGTTAAAAGGTTTAAAAGCATTATTAGATCTTCTGTCCTTGCTACATTCAGTTCAGTCTGTACATTATCTTATCCCTGAAATGTAACCATATACAGATTTTAGATATATATGAAATGTGGTCTATTTAAACAATATATAAAGCACCTTCTAGATGCATCTGATGTTTTTTGTTAATGGGCATTTTTATCAGTCTCTTATGTTTACTTCAATAGCAATAAAATGGTATT
This sequence comes from Paramisgurnus dabryanus, assembly GCF_030506205.2. Taxonomy (NCBI): domain Eukaryota; kingdom Metazoa; phylum Chordata; class Actinopteri; order Cypriniformes; family Cobitidae; genus Paramisgurnus; species Paramisgurnus dabryanus. The sequence goes on from NC_133354.1 coordinate 26,769,053, forward strand.
TGTCATAAATTGAAATGCCTTATTTTCACAAATGTCACTTTTGTCATTTCATAGTAATTTGACTGTCTTTAGCTGTAAAACCGGCTAAGTGGATGCAAGCTTTTGTGGCAAAAAAGTCCCCTTCTTTGGACATGCTGTAATAAACAGTTACAAAAACACTGAAGCAACTAGAAACTTTGCAAGTGATGAAATTTAAAGGGGTAGTTCACTTTAAAACGAAAATTCTGTCATCATTTACTCATCCTTATGTTGTTCTAAACCTGTATGAATTTCTTTTTTCTGATGAACACAAAAGAAGATATTTTGAGAAATGATGGTAAACACAAAGCAGATAGTGACCATTGACTTCCATAGTAGGAATTAAAAATATTTTGGAAGTATTGTGATAAATGATGAAGAAAATATTTTGATAAATTATTTTGATGTTACCCATTAAATTCCATCATATTTTTTATTCCTACTATGGAAGTCAATGGTTACTATCTGCTTTGTGTTTAACATCATTTCTCAAAATATCTTCTTTTGTGTTCATCAGATTTAGAACAAGATGAGGATGAGAAAATCATAACAGAATTTTCATTTTAAAGTGAACTATCCCTTTAAAGTGTAAAAATGAAGAAAGTGAAGCACACACTAGGGGGCGCTGTGATCCATTTCACTGCCACATATGTGTTGTATTCAGGTCCAAGTACTCACAGAAGACACAAGTTTGAATGTGATCTATGGTAGGGATGGGTGATACAAAAAATTGCAAGCGATATGATGCAGATACATTTTTTAAATACACCTTTAACGATATCAACACTGCTTATTATGTATAGCCTGCATAACATACCCATCACAAAAAAAAGCATCATTCTGTATGATTTATATTCAGATTCCCTCACGGAGCCATACAAATCTCTACAGAAAGTCATAATTTGTTGGTATTTCTACATTTACTTAACAAATTTGTGGAGATGTTTTGGTGCCTATCCTAAAAAAAACCCCTTTTATGTTTATTCTTATTCATCTAATGGTAACAAGAGAGCGAGTACAGTTATTAAGTTAACTATTTGCTTTTTGTATCTGGATAGGGTGTCCGTCCCTGAAAACTCTCCTGTAATGGACAGAGGAAGACTTGTTGGCTTGTTTTTGTTCAGCCTCTTTATAATTTTAGGGTGTGTTGTTTGTAAATGTTTAAATCATTTTTTTCCATGGTGCTGGAAGTGTTAGTGTGCACATGCGTGATTGAATGTCCATCACTCGCACTGCGCAGTCACAGACCGATAGATGTGTATTGTCACACACACACATGAACACTTACTTATGATGAAATCATTCATATATTTAAGATATATATATACTTAAAGATATTTAATTAAGATATAGATACTTTTTAAATAACATTTATATTAAAACTTTAGCTTCTAGGCATTAATTTATCGATACTGTAGCATTGATGTGCACATCCCTAATCTACGTTCATTCATTAAATTCATATTTCGTATAAAGGTAAACAAATTAATGAGAAATTGTTTTGGAAACAGAGAAGAAATTTCCAGGTAAGCTGGAGTGTGTATTTTTACGTTAAAAGGCTTATCCAGAGTTGAATGCTTTTCCATGAAATGTAAAAACACTGTGCTGTCAAAACACTGCTTTGTTTGTTTGGGAAATTTGACTATAGCTCTATTCAGCAAAACTGCCTTGACCAATAGCATGATTTTTAGGGTGGGACAATATGATATCACAGATGGGAAATGTTTGAAAACAAGTTCTCTGTTTGGTTTTGCCAAAGGTGAAAAAATGTCACATCTCAATATGCATTCATTCGGTCTGTGATGATCTGTTTTGCTCATGAATCTGTTTGTTTGTGTAGATGACCGAGCAGCCAGCAGGCGCAGGGGCTCAGAGGCCACAAAATGCCCAATTAGAGTGCTCGCGTTTGGAGCTTCTTGGCCTGAGTGTGGAGTCCACCCCTTTCAAATCTGCCATAAGGGACAGTCTGTGGCCCTTCCAGCATGACAAACGATGGAGACAGACCGTCTTTCACTAAGGCCACCAGTATAACTACTCTTAAACATACAAGAGACCACATATTTTATGTTTAGCTTAGCCAACCATCATATTACACACTTCTGAAATAAATCATGCTTGGCATCTTTCACAAAGGTTATGATCATATTTTGCACTCCTGAAATAAATCAAGCGACACACTTTACATGTTCAGCAGCTTTGTTTGATGTATACATTTATTATAGCCAAAAAAGTGTTTTACCATTAAGTGAAATATGTTCTAAGGTCATTCCTTTTTTATTTTATTGATCAAGTAAACAACAATTTACTTGAAAAGTGATGTATGAATGTATGACAAAGTCAACATTTCTGTTCTATGTGTTCTGTTCCTGTTTATGTTAAACGTTTACTTCAGAATCTGAAAACAGAATGCACTATAAAATAAATATCAGGAAGTTCAAACTGGGTCTCTTTGTTTGGTGCACTAGTTAATTTTTTTATCAGTTACACTTTATTTTATAGATAAAATACGTTATATCCCATAAGGCCAAAAAACATGTTTTAAATATGCTAAATATATTTAAAAATATATGTTGAGATATATGTTGAAATTAAAACTAAATATATTTCAAGGGCAAGCAAATACATTTCTAATTTTACAATTCGTATTGCAAGAAATGTATTCTTGGCAAAAATATATTTTATATATATGCTAAATACAATCTAGTTTCATTGAATCAAATTTTTTTGAAGTTGAAATATATTTATTTTTAACATTTTCAAACCTGTTTACATTGACATAACAAAGTGTTTCTTCCAAATATATTTCCTTGCTTTAAAATACATTTATTTTTACAATATAATTACAAAATAAATATTTTTTTTATATTTAAACATATTTCTAAATATATTTTAGCAAATATATTTTTGGTATATTTTGATATATATATATATATAATTTCAAAATATACCAAAAATAATATATATATATATATTTTACCGTGATTTCATATTTTACGATTTTGACTTGTTATGAGTGTCAAGTGTCAGAAAAACATCCACATTTGTGGAAACATAATATATAAAATGATTACTGTCCAAATAAAAAGTCCGAATTAATGTCATAAAACACTAAAATAACAACAGCGGTTACAGTACAGTGGCGGTGACGTATGACTGAACGGGGCGGGGTTAGTGTGCACGCGCAGCACTGAAGCAGTCAGCTGATATTAGCGCACGTAACTTTCCAACGGGAGTCTGCGTGACATCACTACGTCCATTGTGTGACCTAAACGTTATTTTGCTCGTGCTTATATGGTGAGAGGTTGTCGCGGTGAAATAAGAAAAACACAACTGTCAGATAAGAGGATATATCTGAAACTCGCGCAACGCTGTGAGAACCTGTTTCTTCATCAAAGGTAAAAGAAAACGCTTTATGCGCTTTTTCTGTTAATTGTCATGTATTCAATCAATCAAGTATTAGTATGTACATTTGTCTTTTTGCTGGCGAATATATTTTTTTATAAATAACAGTTCCGCTGTCAAACATTTACTTGTGAACGGTAGACCAGTGGTCCTCATGGTCCTATCGCCCCTCTGTTATTGATTCAATACAGAAACTGTGGCGCACATATAATTGCACGCATTTATTTTGCTATAATATAAAATGACTCAATGGATGTAAACAAAGCGATACGTTTTGTTTGTTATATGTTTATTAGCTTATTGTGTGGGTGAATAAGTATGACAGACAGCAGGTGGACAATCAGCCTCTTGTATTGAAGGAATCCCGACCAGATCGCCTGATTCTCATTATTACTAACACTGCTCCATTCAATCGAATTCTTTCCCATCATCATACATTGTTTAACCTTTAATCCGCAGCCTCTCGTTTTTGTTTGGTGCGTCTCATTTTCTTTTCTCTATGAGGGTGTTTTATGCATCAGATAAAGTGATTAGTCATTATACCTCTATAAGAATGGGTGAAGTGTTTCCAGTGACTAGGAAAAGACTGTGAAAAACCTAATAGATTACATATATAAAACACATTTCTTTCTTTGTCACATGTGTATTTGGTCCCTGGCCCACTGTGGCTCCTCCTGCTGCATACTGTAACCTCTGTTATTTATGCAGACCACTAAAACACAGTTTATATAAACATATAAAAAGATAACATTTCAAAAGGTTTTAGAGAAGTATTTTAAGAATACAATACAATTAAGGCTGTCTGGCAATGTTGTTGAGGACCAGAACAAAAAAAGCCGTTTTAAAGGTTTGTTTAAAATGGATGTGTATGTCAGCCATTCCAGTCAATATAGTTTCTGTGCTGTTTGAAGAGCTCAGTTGAAAGCCATTAGGTTAATAATTAACCATCACTGAGTAAGGAAAGCACTGTTTGATTTTATCTCTTGAGTTTACACATCGCCTATGAAAGCCTGACGTAACATCCTTCCTGATCAAATATTTCGGAATAATTGACCCCAGGCCGTTGAATTATTGGAAAATAATGCACAACCAAGGTGGTAATGCGGCACAATGTGAAGCGGAGGTGTGCATTATTTTCGAATAATTCAAAGGAGTGGAGTCAAATATTCCTCTTATACCACGGTTACCACAAACATTGCTCTGGTGGTTATTTTAAGACATTTGACAGGTTAGGTTTGAGTTTTACAGAAAAATAATCAACACCTATGGAACATTTCTTCTCAACCAATCAAAATAAAGCATTCAACAGACCCGTGGTAAGGATTGGTATATAATGATTGTGCACTATATATATATATATATATATATATATATATATATATATATATATATATATATATATATATATATATATATATATATTCGTCATTTAAATAAAAAATAAAGTAAATATGCTACATTATAAACCTGTAAATTAACTGTACACTGTAAAAAAATCCGTAGAAATTACAATGTTATTGCAGCTGGGTTGCCGATAATTTACCGTAGATTCACATTTATGTTATTTACTGGCAAGAGTTTGTTCAAAGTTAAATAAATTTTAAATATGAACAAGTCTTTATCTTTACAGAATAAAACTATACAATAACAGCCTCATGCAAAGCATTGTGGGAACCAGAAATCATCAGCAACCTTTTTCTGTTTTTTGCTTCAGATTTTGTTTCCCAGAATGTTTTGCTTGATGCTGTTTTTTTAGTTTTACTCTGTAAAGACAAAGACTTGTAAATGTTTAATTTTCATTTAACTTTGAACAAAATGTTGCCAGTAAAAAACATAAATTTAAATCTACGGTAAGTTACCGGCAACCCAGCTGCAATTTCTACGGAATTTTTTTACAGTGTAGATATCCTTTACCACTCTAAAAAAATAATGCAGACTGAAGTTTGTTATTCAAGTCAATTCAACCTACTATTTTAAAGGCAGAGTGCACGATTTCTGAAAAAAATCATTTTTGTAAAAGGGAGTCGAGGCGACTACCAAAACACACTTGTAACCAATCAGAAATAAGGTGTGTGTCTACTAAACAACATCGTTGCCTGGGTTGCGTATAGGGGCCGGCCGATCCGATATTCAGTGTCGATATTATTCCGATATTGGAGGGAAATGGCTGGATCGAATATTGTAGAAGTTGGGGGATTCATTCCGAACCAACACTGTCGCAACTTGGCGTAAAGTGCAACTTGCTGAGCAATATGCCGTAAAGTGCGGCGAGTGGAAACCATAGCTAAAGCATAAGCAATAGATGACACCTGTCTGTACTTTTCATGTCCGCTGTTTGGCGTAATTTTACAGTCAAGGAAGAAAAAACGAAGTCGAGTGCAATATATGTAACGTTAACATTTTGAGAGGTGACAGTGGTGGCAAGGTCAGGCACCCACTGCAATCTCTTTATGTCATATGGGTCACTTGAACCAAAAATTTTAGTTTACATTCTAAATATCTTTTCATTCAGGAGTTGAAGAGTTAAACATTCAGAATGTGAGTTAAACTTATTTTAAATGGTATTGGATCAGTATCGACAGATACTTACGGTTGTGGTATCGACAACGGTATCAGACATGAAAACGTGGTATCGGCCCAGCCCTAGTTGCGTATGTGTGAGGCGGGTCTATCACATGAATGTCCAGATTCTATTGGGGTAGGTGTGTTTTTGTTTAGGTGATTTCAAATATCAACATTGGCTTTCAGAGATCATGGACCCCACCTTTAAGTTTGACTTGTGATAATTTGACTTAACTTATAAAAACAAGTAACTTAATTTGTTAAGTTAAAGTAACATAAAAATATTATTTTGATTTACAGTGTATACAGTACAGATAAATACTGGAATAGATTTTATATTACTGCAAAAATAATGGAAAATATTAGAATTTTGGAAGCAAAAAATAATTTAGTATTTTACAGGGAAAAGCTGTAGATCATTTTACAAGATAAACAGTGTACTTTAACAGTAAAGTTGTTATTTGTGAGTTAGAAATACAAGTCACCTTTTAAATAGAAAGTTGCATCTCAATATTCTTCCAGATTTTATTGTGAAACACGCTGTTATTTGTAGTATGGAATAATTTATTCTTCAACATTTAACTTTAAAAAACAATACCGATCTGTAATAACTTGAATGACTTTTAATTTGGTATACTAGACAACTAAAAGTAAGCACCCTGAACTTTAACATTTGTATTACTTTATAAGCCACGACAGATAGCTGTAATTATTTTGCAATAATATTTGAGTATTCTTCCCATGCAGTGTCCTCATCTCCCGTGTGTAGATGAATTGCGATCAGCCTCCACCCTACACAGGGCCTGGACCCACAGCTCCAGGATACCCTCCTCCATCAGCTGCTGGATACCCTGCTCAAGCTTACCCTCAGCAGGGATACCCACCTCAGGGATTCCCACCCCAGGGATACCCTGCACAGGGATACCAAGGTTATCCGGTCCACACGGACCAGCCCAACGTTGGTTTCCCGAACTACCCGCCCGGACCCCAAGGACCCTACCCAGTCCAGCCTCCATACCAGGGTTACCCTCAACCACAATATGGAGATCCAGCGTATGGAGAACCTCCTAAAAACACTGGTAAGATCCTTCAAACTTTCTGTGTAAAATATTCTCTTAACACCGATATTGGCTGTGTCAATCTAACTTCCTCATAAACAAAACACCTCAAGTTGACAGAAACACTGTTTGAGAGGAAATAAGGCTGTGAACCACATAAAAGAACTGCCACAGTTATGCAAATAATGGGTGTGCTTAGTTTTTGATGTCAGGGGTCACAGATTTAGCTAAATTTGTTGTGTATCTTGAATGTTTTAAAATGATTAGTAGTTAAATAAGAGTGTGGTCATATTATTTCAGTGTGTTTTAGCGCATAAATGTGCAGTGTGGGACTTTCAGGAGGATCCCTTCAGAGAAATGCAATATAATCCACATAACTATATTATCAGTGGTGTATAAAGGCCTTACATAATGAACTCTATTCTTTTTATTACTTTAGAATGAGCCGTTTTTATCGACATACACCGTGGGTCTCCTTACATGTGAGTCGCCATTTTGTGCTCCCATGTTTGTTCATTAGCCCTAAACTGACAAACTGCTTTACAGACTGCATTTCGTCACTTTCCCTGCATCCCAATTTGCATACTATCCACCCATTAAATAAATGATAGTACATAATAGCATAGGGAAATTAGGATCCATCTTATGTTGTCTCATTTTTGTTCTGTGGGGGCCACCGTAGTAGCTTCACTATGCGCTTCTTAAAGGAGGGGTGAGCTGTGGACTGAGCTGTTGGTTGCAGTTCACGATCTCACCACTAGATGCCACTAAAAGTCCCACATTGCACCTTTATGAATAAAAAAAATTCTTATAGTATTTTTATGTACTGTAAATAACTGCATTTTGTCCAAATTTGAAAATACTAATAATGTCTATTGAGATTGTAAACTATTTTATTTTTCTGCAGTGTATGTTGTGGAGCAGGAAAGAAGAGATGACTCTGGCCAGGCTTGTTTAACTGCATGTTGGACAGCACTTTGTTGCTGTTGTCTGTGGGACATGTTGACCTAAAGATTAAGAATCCACTGTGAGCCCCAGTTTCGTTTGTAAAGATCTTTAACTCCATCTGAATTATTATTTGTGTATGACTACTGAAAAAATAGTTGAAACGTTTGGTTTAACCTCAAGCTTGGGGCACCTCTTTATATTCCTGTAACGCACTGAGAGACATTTACATCCGATTACTTGCCGCCTTATTATTTGTAGATGCATATTAGTCGCAATGTTTTTATGATATGTATATTGATGAAATACAAAATCCACCTCTTTATTGATGAATGCAGTTTTTGCTTGGACATGGACCAGATTTGAGTATCAAATATGGCCTTAAAGAGTCTATGAATGTTTGATCTGTCTTAATTTAAGTAAAGGAAAATGTTTGTTCCTATTCATTAAAATAATAGAAATGTATTTCATTTATTTGTTATTTAAAAAAGGATTTTTACACCTTCCTGCAAAGAAATTCCAGTGTGAAGACACCCAAGCGTAACATTATAAATGCAATATATGACAACAGAACCGAATGTAATGAACTGACTATTGGTTAAATTGTTCTGCCTTTTCCCGTTTGAAAGATAATGAAATTTTAAATTAGGAATTATCGACTGTAAATCCTGTTTAAATGAGGAGTCTTGTTTTCAGTCATCACACCACATTGGCTCTTCACTGTAATGTATTGAACTATTACATGCAGTTCACTTTTATTTTAAATGTGACAAAAGTCTTCACAATAGAAAACCTCTACACTGCTTTGTTGTATGCAAATTTATAATGCACTCATAAAGTTATCAAGCAAAATGCTGTGGGTTTATATTCAATGAGCTGACCAACCCAGAGTTCTTGGTAAGTGCAATCGGTCAATAGGTTTCTTGTTTTCAGTCTTTTCATCATATGCGTAACAAAATCTCTAGAGAAAAGTGCAACGCTCTTGAGTTTCCCTTCCCCCAGCGCCTGTGTTCACGGCAGTTCCCTGTAAATGGTTTCCCATGAGTGTAAATGTAACACCCCGCATTGCAACAGGCTATTTAAAGCAAAGCTGCATCAACCGTTTCTCACTGTCAGTACCACCACAGCAATTTTGCCCATTGACCATTCTGACAGTAAAGAATCATTATTGTTTTGTGTTTAGATTCAACAGCAGAAACTTTTAACACAAAGAAACATATGTGTCACTCTCATGCTTATTACAGTTTTTATTAAACCTAACCCAGAGAGAAATGACTCTGGGCCGGATCCGTGCCAAAGTCTGCATCTACTAGGGTTGGCAAATGATTAATCTTGTTTAATATATGCATGTGTACTGTGTGTTGTTATTATTTGTGTGTGTGTGTGTGTGTGTGTGTGTGTGTGTGTGTGTGTGTGTGTGTGTGTGTGTGTGTGTGTGTGTGTGTGTGTGTGTGTGTGTGTGTGTGTGTGTGTGTGTGTGTGCTTAGACGGTTTCAGCAGTGACAACATAAACAAGTGGCTTTCGTGGTCATCACGTAACTTCCGGAAAACTCAGCTCAAAATAAATAACAACAAAGTTCTTTTAAAGTAGTTTATTTATATAACAAGCAAAATAAACAACACTTAGATTAACTAGGAAACCAAAACATTAGTTATTTATTCAAGAGTTCAGTTTAGCAACTAGTCAGACTAATAAACAAACAGAAACCAGAAGTAAAGTTCTGACCAGACGCGCAATCGTGTGACCGCACATGGGTCTGATGAAACAGTTTATATATATATATAGATATATAGATATAGATGTAGATATAGATAGATATAGATATAATAGTCTCATTAATGCAATTATCTAATCAACCAATTACATGGCAGTTGCTTCAATGCATTTAGGGGTGTGGTCCTGGTCAAAACAATCTCCTGAACTGTAAACTGAATGTCAGAATGGGAAAGAAAGGTGATTTAAGCAATTTTGAGCGTGGCATGGTTGTACACAATCTGCTCCGTTATTGGGATTTTCACGCACAACCACTTCTAGGGTTCACAAAGAATGATGTGAAAAGGGAAAAACATCCAGTATGTGTCAGTCCTGTGGGTGAAAATGCCTTGTTGCTGCTAGAGGTCAGAGGAGAATGGGCCGACTGATTCAAGCTGATAGAAGAGCAACTTTGACTAAAATAATCACTCGTTACAACTGAGGTATGCAGCAAAGCATTTGTGAAGCCACAACACGCACAACCTTGAGGCGGATGGGCTACAACAGCAGAAGACCCCACGGGGTACTAATAGGAAAGCAGGCTACAACTTGCACAAGCTCACCAAAATTGTACAGTTGAAGACTGGAAAAATGTTGCCTGGTTTGATGAGTCTCGATTTCTGTTGAGACATTCAGGTGGTAGAGTCAGAATTTGGCGTAAACAGAATGAGAACATGGATCCGTCATGCCTTCTTACCACTGTGCAGGCTGCTGGTGTAATGGTGTGGGGGATGTTTTCTTGGCACACTTTGGGCCCCTTAGTGCCAATTGGGCATTGTTTAAATGCCACAGCCTACCTGAGCATTGTTTCTGACCATGTCCATCCCTTTATGACCACCATGTACCCTTCCTCTGATGGCTACTCCCAGCCGGATAATGCACAATGTCACAAAGCTCAAATAATTTCAAATTGGTTTCTTAAACATGACAATGAGTTCACTGTACTAAAATGGCCCCCACAGTCACCAGATCTCAACCCAATAGAGCATCTTTGGGATGTGGTGGAACGAGAGCTTCGTGCCCTGGATGTGCATCCCACAAATCTCCAAGTGCAAGATGCTATCCTATCAATATGGGCCAACATTTCTAAAGAATGCTTTCAGCACCTTGTTGAATCAATGCCACATAGAATTAAGGCAGTTCTAAAGGTGAAAGGGGGTCAAACGCAGGATTAGTATGGTGTTCCTAATAATCCTTTAGGTGAGTGTATATACACATACATACATAATGTATGAATTTCAGAAAACTATATATTCTTATGTATTCATATATACATAATAATTACACACAGTTCACACACATATATTATGCAAACACAAACTTTTATTTTGTATGCAACTTATGACTGATCATTTCACAACCCTAGTAGATGCTGACATTGGTGCAGATCTGGCCCAGTGTCATCTGCAGTCAGGAAAAGACCTTGGAAATTGCAACGCTGTCTTATAAGAATTCGTACATATTTTACGAGTTGGCTAATTCGTACACTCTTAGAAAGGATGTGTTAATTTTTTAAACATCTTTGTGCGTTAAGCTTTTAACACATTATGTGTAATTTTAACACCTTATGTGTCATTTTGTGTTGATTTTGTGTTAAAATATAACACAAGTTGTGTTAAAAGTAACACAAAATGTTTTGTTTTCAATAATAACACAGCGATGGGTGAATTCTGGGACAACGCATTTAGTGCGTCGTCCCACAATTTTTTAATAGTTTTTAACACATTCTTTCTAAGAGTGTATTAATACCTACAACCACATTCATAAGTTTTTGTATGATTTGCATTGACCCCTGTGACGTTGGGGGTTGGGTTTCGTAGTTTTTTCCATGAGAATCGTAAATTGAAGATGCATGATTAACTTCATATGAATTCATACGAATTAGCCAACTCGTAAATTCTCATAAGATCAGGCTGGAAATTCAGAGATAAAGATTTCTTCAAGAAAAATGTCATCTTTAAATCATAATTCTACACCAAAATGTTTTTAAACAAATACATTTGCTACATCAGGTTCAATTGTGAAAATAAAATAAAATGCTTACATTTTGAAAAGCCACAAAAGGATTTTCCCCACAGAGCTGTGTTAGTGTTGAGATAATCTTACTGGCAGCTGGTCTATAGACGATCACCTCATATTTCATTAATATTCATGAGTCTAATAACATTCTCCAGAAAGTGCATTTCATTTCAGAGCATCATATGGCACTAATGAAACACAGTTTGTTCAGCTGTTTGTAAGAAATCATTTCACATTCAAAACCTAAGAATGCAAACGTTTTATTTTTATACAATTACACAAAAGAGGCTTCTTCTCCAGTGTGAAATCATTACTGACGACATTCTACGACGAAATCAAAAAGGCTGCGGCTGCTTTAGTTTTGATGCAATGGTTTTTTACTTGATGTAACAACAAAGCCACTTCCTTGAAATGTACAGGTTTGATTTAAATACAGTAAAACTGTGGAAACAACAGGAATATTTTACATGTGTGTTATGTCTCACAGTCTTAAACAATATATCAAAAATGTTATATATTATTCCCCATTTTATCTGTTATCACGTCAAGTTAAAATCAAATAAATTAAAATGAGACAATTGATAATCTCTCTCTCTTACATATTATACAAAACAGTCAGCTCATGTACAGTTTATTCATCAGTTTCTGCTCCCGTGATTGTCATATATTGTGAAATGAAGAGTGAATTTCTTTCATCTGCATTTCGACGCTGACATCCAAGGCTCCAGAAGAGCTCAGCCAACATCTGAATAAATTCATGTGAACGTTCCTTCTGAATATGTCCTTGAAGTGAAGTTTCACAAACAGACGAGTGGGTGATGGCTGGATATTTTACTGTTGGTTATTCTCTTCAGTAGCCTGAGCGATTATCTGCTATTTGCGATGTCAAATTGGTTTACAGTTTCATACGCAGTCGCAAAAAAACCCCCCAGTGAAAAGCAGTGAGCCGTCACACTACCGTTAGATTCAGTCTGAAATGACTAAAAAAGTTGTACCCCTTTCTATAAAGTCAAAACGTCACTACAAAAACGTTTGCCTTGTGTCACAAGGACTTACAAGTGCTTTTTTATTTGGGTGTAATGTTTTGCTGCTGGCTGTAATTTCTCCATTTGGATGGAAACGTCTCTCCAGCGCTCTTTACATTGGTTCTCTCCGTAGGAGATGGTGTGGCATCGGCAACGGTTCGACTCTGTTACCTCTTGCCCATCTCGTTCTGTTTGAGAAACTGGATGTTAGTGCTGCTGTCAGCCAGTTCAGGATATTGCTCCACCGGCAGAACGTAATAGCCTTCGTAGCCTGGCACTTTCCCCATGGCTAACAACTGTTGCTTCTCATTTTCAGCCCATGTGCGACCTCCATCCCTGCCTTCACGTGCTTGCTGCTGCTCCCTGGCCCAGGCTCCAGACAGCGCCCTCTGGTGGGCCTGCTCCAGCACGCGGCTCCGCTCCTTTTCCAGAACCTCCGCCGAAAGGCCGTATCGAACGCTGTATGTTAGTTTGAAGGAGTGAATTTCTAGAGTGAGACCGCGTCGCGAGCGCCCGCTGACGGTCACGTTGATTCCGTTCTCTAGCGTCTTGTGGCCGGCGCTGAGACCGAGGGCCAACAGATCGCCATCGGCTAATCCGAGCTTCACAAAGAAATGGCAGTCACGGCCATCGATGGTGTAGTGAGATCCCTCCAGGTATATAGCGTTGCTGAGAATCTGCGAAATTTTGCGGCTGTCTTCGCTAGCTACGCTAGATAAGTCTGTTAACACGTGCCCGTCCCTGATGGCAAACATCATGCCCTTTCCCACGATGGGTGTGCTGGTACCAAACCAGAATCCGGGCTTGTCGCGCTTGGTGCGTCGCTGTTTATTGAGCAGCCTGCCTTCGAGGACCATGAAGGCCTGGTTATGTCTTTCCACTGAATGCTGGACTCCGGTGAAAAGCTATGAAATGAAAGGATTCAGTAGTTAGTAGTTGAAATATAACCTATGTGCCTTATTTAGCCTGCCGCCATATTGCTTACAATTCATTCAGCCATCAAATCACAGAAAATACATAATTTTACAAATTTCAACCTCAGAAATCATGGATTGTTATAATAAGAAGGGACATATGACCTAATTTTGAGATAAGAGTAGCACAATGTGTACATAAAATCTGTTTTGTTATTAGCATGTTGGCTAATCGCTAATTTCTAATGTAGTAAGCATGCTTACTTTTCTTTAAAACACTAATATAGTCCTGTAACTAAGTACATATCTCCAATTTGTACAGATTACAAAAAAGGCATGAATACGTTAAAAACTGTTCTCCGGTTTAATTTTTTCTTATACACATTTACCGGAATTAACAGACGCAGGATTTAATTCTAACTAAATAAAAATCATGTAAATAGCTTGTTATCAAGTCAATCACACATTATTAAGTTAATGTTCATGTCATGAAAAAAACATAATGTAGAAAATACATGGGACATACTCTTATGATCTATACAAACTGAAGATGTAAACTTAGTTGTTGTCATAAAATATTTTTTTATTGCACTTTATTGGTGTTTCAAATAAAAGTAAGCATGCTAACAACATGAAAAATTAGCAATTAGCCAACAGGCTAATATCCAAAAGAGATATTATGTACACAATACACTATTTTCATTCCAAATTTGGTCTCATGTTGGTTGAGAATCGAATTTCAATTCCAGTTCTGGAATCGTACAAGCTTCACGTGAGAACCCCTTCTCCCTCACTTTGAAAGGAACGCTCACACAGAAAAAAGTGTGACAGATCGATCCCAATATTTATAGTGAACAAAATAAATATTTTTGATCTATAAAGGCTTGACTGTTATTGCTTTTTACACGTTTGGAATGGAAACAAAGAATCGTTAGCATTTGGAATCAATAAGTGAAATTAAATTTGGAATCGGAATCGATCAATTTTAAACGATGCCCAACCCTAGTCATATGTCCTCTCTAATTTTAACAATACACGTTTTCTGAGGTTCTTTGTCATGTGGAAATTAGTTTTAATGGGTGTTAATCAACCAGCATCCTGATACAAAACAATATATTTAAAGCACACGCTATGGATGCTCATATCTCACAGCCTTGTGTGGCGGCAGACTGAATAAGGCGTATTGTGCTACTTCTGTTGAGTGAGGTCACATTCGGTTCGTACATGACCGCTCAGCTAATATTGACAAATCATTTTAATTAAAAAAGGAGCAAATCAAACAAACCTGAGCATTATCTGAGTCCAGGCTGGCGAGAATCTCATAAGGAGGGTCAACGAAATAGAGCGAGTGCCTAGGAAACCCAGGTATGATGTTGTTGAGCTGAAAGCCAAACATAACCAGCCAACTCTTCACATCTGAAACCATAAACAGAGAGAAATAAGATACTCTACATACTTTATAAACCACAAATGCAAAGTAGACCACTGTTACCTGTCACATAATTTTTGACATCAATCATATCGCTGAGTGGATTATTGTTCTTGAACATGTATAAGTTGAATGGTGCCGGCTCTTTGCCTATCTTCGTCCACAACGTATGATCAGGTGCAGTCCATCTTCCTGCCAGCACGTCGTAGTCTCTTTGGGCAAAGTGGACCAGTTTAGTGAGAGGATCATAAAGACCTCCGTGAAAGCCCAATATGAGCTGGAAATCCGGGTTGGAGTCATGGTAGATCTCGCCGTATGCCGTGTACTGCAGCTGCTTGACCATCTGTCCGTTACTGCTGAAGATGGCCAGCGGAGTGCCTACGTTGTCCGAGGCGATGTAGTATTCCTCTCCACCAGTGACTTCCATAGCAAACAGATGGCCCTGTAGGTCGTAATAGAAAGAGGTTATTTCAGCCTTGGAGTGGTTGTAGACATGGGTGACCCGAGTGGGGTAGTTCAGGTCAGCGTAGAAGTATTGCTGATGCTCGCCATCGCCGGTTCTTCGGGACACGCGGCGGCCCAGACCGTCGTAGCGGTAACGGACGCTCCAGCCCCCTGATGTGCGACTGTAAGCTCTTTCTAAAAGCCCCTTTGAGTTGTACTCGAATATATCCGAGCCCCTTTGCGCAAGCATGCCGTCTTCGTCGAGCTGATACTGCATGTCCCCAAGTCGCGTGAGTCTGTCTCGAAGATCGTAGCGTAGTGGAAGCAATCGAGCACTGTTTCCCGGGTTTAGCAGGTGTAGATTGCCATTCAGGTCGTAGCTATAGCGCCAAGTAGACCAGTCGTCAACTTTGACGCCAACGAGCTGGCCGTCACCATCGTATTCGTAACGATACTGCGTAGTATTAGCGTAGGGACCGATCTTCAGTTCGCGCTTGATAACGCGACCCATGCTGTCGTACTGCACTGTCATCCAATACATCAACGAGCGGAAGATCTCATACTGCACCTCTTTGATGCGACCGTGCGCATCGAAATGCTTACTGAGGGTCATCACGGCTGTAGTGATGATTTGGTTGATGTCGTAGTATATGATGCCAAACTTGCCAAAGTGTTCGACCTTACCGGATATCTCATCGTACCGGTAGAGGTCCACAGGAAGTGGGGTCTCTCCAATCACAGGCTTTATGCTGGCCACCCTAAAGCTGTTATCATGATACGTATAGTCGAATCGAGCATTCACCATACCCTCTTCTGAGAAGCGATACATCTGTTTGTCCACTAGGGGGCCCAGCTTGCGATAGCGAATGGTGCAGGAAAAGCCTCCGCTCTGCAGGTTGACCATCTTGAGCACACCGGTAGTCTCATCGTAGCCGAAGGTGACGGCGGTGGCATCGTACAGGACCTCCGAGAGCTTTCCCAGCTTCCCGTACTTGTAGAGCACACGGCGGCCGGTTCCAAGGTAGAACGTAGCGCGTGGACGCCCATCTTCGCTGAAGTCGTGGATCACTGTGGCGTTGCTTTCAGGAGGGTTGTAGGTGTTGCGAATGTAACCGACAGACACGTGGGTGGACATAGTGTGTCTGGCCATGCTCGGCATAGTGACCGCTGTGAGCCGGCCTGCTGTGTCATAATCGAAAACGTACTGTTTCTGACTCTGTTGCAGGAGCAACACCATAGACTGTGGACGAAAACAGAAAATATAAAACAGTAAAAGATGATTCAAGTTTTAAAATCTTGTCTCAACCCAAGGGTTGCAACTCACCTTATCTAGGTAGCTGAAGCTCCAAACTTTTCCATCGACAAATGTACGAGACAATATCCGTCCAAAGGTGTCAAACTCGCTTTTCTCACTCATGCTGCCTCTCTGCAGCCCCACCAGCCGGCCTGTGGACGAATAAGACACATTGACCAGGGCCAAGCTACTGCTGGGAAGCCAAGTGGCTGGCCGGCCCTGGGCGTCGTAGATGATGCGTAAAGTGAACTTGCGGTGGTCGTCATAGATCTTCTCTGTTCTGGTGTTCCGGTCATAGTCGATAGACAGCAGATTCCTGCCGTGTGCCTGGAGAATGAAAATGATTTTTTAAGGATAAGTTCTTACTGCAATTCCAAATTTCTTAAAACAATTAACTTACGCGCAACTTCCTCCCAAACACTGTGACCTTGCCCTTTGTCAGCTCTTTTCTCATACGCCACTCGATTGAGTTGAGGCCGCTGTCGGTGGGTAGCGTGATGTTACGTCTCCCGATGGTAGGGCTCACTGATCCCGCGAGGATATGTGGCTCTGTGTGAAAGCTCAAGCCCATTCCATTGGCATAGGATACTCGCAGTGTGCCATTGTGGTACAGCTGATAACTATTTCGCACTTGGTCTGTGAAAAGGCAAGATGAGGGTATAGAAGTGGTCAGCAAAGATTATAAAACACTTTAAATAAAGTGCATTACTAAATGATAAAAAGCTTGACACGAGTGTATAGGTGTGTTTTACATAAGGGATAATGTAAGGCAGGCAGTTGTTATCGCAAAAATAACCCCCGATCAGGACTCGATGCGGATCTCGTCTATAAATATATTTTTTTAAAAGGCTGCAAAGTTAAGACAAAAAATTATTGGGAGTTTCCCCTGATATTGTATTAACAGTTATCATTTTGATGAATGATAGATTGCTCGGCCCTGTATAAATATGTCAATTAGCTGTGTTACAATTAACCCTATGTTTGTTTGTGCCCCGCTCACCCCTATGTTTTAATTGATGCCCATTTTTGTTGAAAGATGTCCGATTTTCAATTGCAAGTACGCAGTCATTTTCTCAAACATGTATATTTGTCTCAGCCTTTGTGTCCACTCTTTCACCCAATTCACAGTGATTATTTTTCTGTCAGCCATTAACAGTATATGTAATACAAACAAGCAGGATTTACTAAACTGATCTGCAGGGAATCCCTCCAAAAGAAAAGTACTGGGTGCATTGCTACATCTTTTTCGGAAATTTCACAAATTTCCCTTAACCCCCTGCCAATACACTTGTATTTGGGACATTCCCAGAATATATGAACGTCGTCTTCCACCTTTCCACAGTCTCTCTAACACAGGGGTGGGCAACTCCTGGTCCTGAGGGCCAGTGTCCCTGCAGGGTTTAGCTCCAACCCTAATCAAACACAGCTGATAAATTGAATTGAAGTCTTCAGGACTGTTTGAAAATGACATTCAGGTGTGTTTGATTAAGGTTGAAGCTAAACTCTGCAGGACTGTGGCCCTCGATGCCCACCCCTGCTCTAACATTTTGATAATAATAGAATTTAATTCATTTTCCAATCAAATTCCTTCAACATTTGACTACTAATATCCTTATGACAGCTGATACATACTTTCATCCATCTCATCCTCCATTGTAGTATTTTTACACTAAATCCCAGTTTCTCTTGATATGAAATGTGAAATGAGATTGGTCCTTCATAAACATCAGATAAATGTGTGCTTTATGATCACATAGACCTTCTTCAATTATAATAATAAAATATTTCTCAACATTTGTTGGAGTTTGTTTTATTATGTCGCAATGTTTATTTAGTGATGGGAAAAGATTAATCGCGATTAATCGCATACAAAATAAAAGTGTTTTTTTGCATAATATATAAGTGTGCGCTGTGTGTATTTAAGAAACATTTACATGTGTATATATATTTATTCATATTTGTATATATTCTATATGATATATTAACAATAAAAATGGATATATAAATAAAAATGTTCTGGAATGTATAAATGTATGTGTGCATGTTTAAAGGAACAGTATGTAAGAAATTTATATCAATTAATCATAAAATGGCCCTGATATGTCACTAGACATTAAGAAATCATTTTCATTTCAAATATTTATATCACTGACAACAGTAGTCTGGCCAGGATATTGTCATTTAAAAAGTGGAGTTGCAGCCCTCAACTGATGTTTATGTTGTCATTTTGTGTATTGGCCACCAGTTCTGTGATTGCAGTACCAGTTTTAGCCACAAGTTTTGTGATTGCAATCCCAGTTTTGGCCACAATCCTCCTTCTTCTTCCTTTATTTCTTAACGCCATTCCAGCATTTACGGCTATATTCATGGCGAGAACCAGGTAATCCATGATACACAAGTTTATTCAGACAAGTTGATTTATACACAAGTTGGGGGAGGAACAATTTGGTATCTCCAATTTGCCTAACTTGCGTGTTTTTGGCCTGTGGGAGGAAACCGGAGTGCCTGGAGTAAACCCACGCTGACACAGGGAGAACATACAGAAACTCCACACAGAAAGACCACCTGCCCTAGCCGGGGCTCGAACTGGGAGGCCACAATCCTACATACTGTTCCTTTAAATATACATAATAATTAAAGTACAGACACATATATTAGGCAAAAATGCAGTTTTATTTTGTATGCAATGAATCGCGATTAATCTTTTCCCAGCACTATTATTATATGCGATAAAGTGTTGTAATTGTAAGTATCTAAAGAAATAATTTTATTTTAATTTAAACATCACTTAACAGAGAAAAAGATCTTATGGTCTCCCCATCAAAAAAGTTGATCAATTATCTTTAACCCATTCTTTTCCCATATACTTAAGGCATTGTCCCATATAGAAGGGGGAAAATCTGTGTTACCTTTAATTGGTATTGCATATTTGTTTTATTTCACTCAAGCCGAGCAGCCCAGTAGTAGTATCTAAGATTAGGAAGGTTAACCTCCCCCCCTGTCTTTATTTGTCATAAGTATTTTAAGTCTTATTCGTGGTCTTCTATTTTGCCTAGGGATGCATAACGGTTAATCGCGAATAATCTATTGCAGAATAAGTTTTTGTTTACTTCATATATTTGTGTGAACTTTGTATAATAATTATGTATATATAAATATGCACACATGCATGTATAATTTTAGGGAAAAAATATATTTATATATTAAGTATTAATATTTCTATATAATATAAATGATACATAAATATACTTATGTATAATTAAATTATAATTGTATATACACATGTAAATATTTCTTAAACATATAAATGCATGTGTGTGTATTTATTTATCCATAATTATTATTCACTGTTCGCACACATATATGATGTAAACAAAAACTTTTATTCTGCAATAGATTATTCGCGTTAATCGTTATGCATCCCTTTTGCTAGATACATTTTTAAATCTGCTTGTCTAATTTATTGAATTCTGAGACTGGAACCCAAACGGGAAGGGGTTGAAATAAGAAGAGAAGTCGTGGCAGTATATTCATTTTCACTGCTTTTATCCAACCAAACATTTATAGAGGAAATATTTCCCATCTTGCCAAGTCCTTTGTTATGATCTCAAAAAGCCATATGTAGTTAGGTGTATATAAACATAATGCCGTGGGTGTAATAATGATGCCCAAATATCTAAAGCCCTGGTTAGGCCATCGAAAAAATGCTACGTTATCTAGTTGAGTGCATTATCACACTTAATACATGGATATTTACCTCATAAGGAATGTAAGGAACATTAAATATTGATTTGAAATATTTTAATTGCTCATTTTAAACAAATGCAGACTTTCCGTGAGGAAAACACTTTTCGGTTTTAAGATAAGACAAGTTCAAATGTCACAAACTTGGTTTAATAATTTGTAAAATAATGACATATACAGGCTCGGACTGGTAATCTGTACAACCGGGCAAATGCCCGGTGGGCCGCTCGACATGTGGGCCAGTGGCCTCCGAGATTTATATTTTTTACATGCCAAAATGTTTAAGTTATTTATTTCCGGTCCGTCATGTATAAATGCAGTTGCATTTGGCTTTGGGGGCGGGTGATAGGAAAATATTTTCGGCTTCTTCATGACAGGTTCAGTGTGTGTTAGGATCGCGCACCCATGCCCCACCCCTCAAATGGATTTGTCCAAGCAGCCGCTAGGTTTATGGGGAAATATACAGTGATGATAGCGCATCATTTAGCCTTGCACTTAAGAAAAATCATTATGGACAGCAGAGGCTCCAAAAAGAAGAAATGGGGAGCGGAGAAGATCCGCGAGAAAAAGTCGCCCAGGTATATTAACAACCGCCCAAATATATCTGGCATAACTTTTTTTTGTTCTTCCGTGATAATGACACTATTTGATAATGACATTTGAGTGCGAGCACGTGTCTCTTCCAACGAGTTCGGTATGTGTTCGCGTGCTCTCTGTTTCTCTATGAATTGGGTGTGAGCCGAGGCAAGCTCAGTGTCACGTTGTGTCCATGTTTCTGAACTAGGGTGCGTTCCACTCCAGTTTTAGACACACACTCGCGAACTTCCCTAAGCACTTCCCCTCGGGGGAATCCCTGTCGCCATTTTGAAGTGCGTTCCACTTCGTCAAGTGGACGAGGGAAGTTTGTATGGACAGACCCTCGCTCCCTCGATTTTGACCGAGGGAGCGAGTCTACTTCATATGTACACTTCATGCAGCTTCATATCCCACAATGCAACACGATTGTGACGTCACTTCATCGTCTCGCGCTTTGCACATGGAGGAGGCGGTCTCCACTTTCCATGTGATCAAGGGCTTAGGGCGAACCATTTGAACCCACTTCAAGTGTTCTAGCAGTAGTGGGCACTCGTACAACGTGAGCAATGACGTACATCCGAGTGAACGAGACTGATGGAAGTTAGCGAGGGAAGTTCATAAAAAAACGAACTGGAACGCTGAACTTGAGCAGAGTTGTATGCATTAGAGGTCTTCACAGAGGACCCGTACAGTTCCGGGTCTTTGTTTTAAAGGGGCAGTTGGGTCTGGGTCGGTCCCAGTTTAATTATGCTACTTCGGGTCCTGGGTCTGATCGACCAGTCGGCGCTAATGCGTTAAAGCTCTGGTTTCTATGGCTATAACAACTGGCTCTTGTTTTGAAAGTCACAATGCACTTTCTTTCTTATATTTTTATAAATATTATTAATTAACCATCTTTGCTTTCTGAGCAAACATTTTAGATATAAGAGATGGTAATCTTTTAATATGCAAGAGAGAAATAGAAAGAGAGGCACTTTTACTGCTTCTGCTCTATCTAATATAAAGTGAAGAAAGCTACATAAACCATTATAACACCGGTCACATTTATAATCTATAGACCTGCACTGTCTATCATTAATATACTTTACATATTATTGTATTCAATAGAGTTTGATAAAAGGGGTCATCTACACAAGTATTGCTTCATATAACAGTGCAAAAATAGTAAAGTGTTTTTGTGGTGCTTCGACAAACAGTGTCAGCTTTGTTCATGGCAAAGAGAGTTTGAGGTGGTTGAATTTTAACTATACTGTGAAATTAATATTAATGTTCAATAAATCAAAGCATTGGGTTAGAGGGGCGATTTTGGTATCGGTGGGCTTGTGTGTGGAGTGGGGGGGGGTCGTCGGTCCAGTGGTGGGCCGTTCCACGAGGAAATTGGCAGGGCCGAATTTTGTTCCCAGTCCGACCCTGGACATATATGTTATTAAAAACATATTTATATTAAAGTTTTGTGTAATATTAAACTGTACCTGTCAAAATAGTTTGCAGCATCCGGGTTAACTTGTGTTTTTAGTTTTGAGCAGTTGTTATCTAGGCATTATAAACCTGCAAACTGGCCAATCAGAATCTAAGATTCCAATGAGCATGCAGTAAAGGCATTAAAAAAATTATTAGTACTACAAAAATATACAAATGATGGTTAAAAACATTTCTTATCTGTGAAGCGTTAAATGAAAGGTGACATAGAATGATTGAACAGAGTATTTATCATTGTTCTGTGATGTGACATGTAGACAAAACATTTTTTGTTTGTGTCTGTAATGCCTTAGAAGCTTCCTAAAAACCTCTCTCAGATAGCTCTATTAGGGTGGGGGATTTTAAACAAGTGGTTTTGCACCTATTTGGCTCCCCCTACTGGCTTAACTTGCAATCTCATTACTGATTGGCTGACTTTGCTGCCACTCAAAAAATGTGGCCAATTATTTTAAAGTGGAGGGGCAGTGAGATGCCTGTGATGTCATAAGCATCAGTTTTTCAGATTGGGCCGTTTTCTGGCTGACATTTCTAAAAGAGGAATTTCCATGAGACTGAGATGTCTAGCACTTTTTGTATGTTTGTGAATTCGGGTAGACTACCGTTATTCAACAAAGACAAGGTAAAAAAATGGTTTTTTCATTCTCTGTCCCTTTTAAATGAAATGTTTATGTAATTAAGTTAAGTGTTAACTAAAACCAACTTCTTTTCATTGCTTATAAGATATTAAGCCTGACCTGATCTATTGTACATTGAGGAAAGAGCAGTACTGTGGGATACAGTTATGAAGCTTTTGGATATAAAGATGCTAAAAGCGGCACAAATGTCTTCACTTCCATTTGCAAGCTGTAATTGGATCATATGCTACTTTCCACTGATATATACCTGGGAAACACGATCACGTACAGTTCTGAAGTCATAAAAACAGTTTGTAGTAATTTTGGCATGTTGCTAACAAGCAGATGGCACCCAAGGGTTTCCTTAATGTCGTTTGTCTTAAGTAAACAGAACTACAGTAGCATAAAATACATGAAACAAGCAAGCTTGGTGAGAGAGTCCATTATCAACACCCAATCCATTGAAACTGGATGTAAAGAGAGAGTTTAAGCCTTGAAGCTTCCTTTAGAAACCCCTAAGGGCAGCCAATGGTAAACTGTAAAACAGTGATTTCTCTGCTCTGTTGGACTCCAGACAGTCAAACAATGTGGTCTGACTGTGGGTAGTAAAGAGAAACATTAGTCGACTTGCCTTACTTGTGTTTTGTTCTTAATGGAAGTGATTTACAGGCGAAACAGGGGGTTAACAGCATGAGATCTGTTTTGATATGTATCCTCTGTGCTTGCACATGTTGTTGATGTGAATTGTGTGTGTACCTTGAACCACGGTGTATGAGGCCTCTACAGAAGAAAGATTCGTGATGACAGTGACCTCATCATCACGGTTTGAGCTCTCCATGTCAATGTTAATGGACTCCTCCATCTCACGATGCAGATTGGTTACTACACCGGTGGGGTACGTCACGTTGGTTAGACGACCTTCGCCGTCATAGCTGAGAAGATACAAGAAAAAAGTCACTCGTATGCATTTCATAAACAAGTACCAAACTGCATAATACACAAGAAATAAGACAAAAAAATTATCTTTTCACTCTTTGACAGTTTTTTTTTTACTTTTTGCCAGCCGAACCCCTTTGACCTAAATTAATGAACTGAAGTACCCCTGGCATTTGGTTGATTTTGGTCTTGTTTTAAAGAAGACACTTTATAGTTTTTTACGGAAGTGTCTGGAGGTGAAAATATTTTTTATAGCGTTTTCATTTATTTGTAATACATAAAAAATGCAATATAGTATTATTTTTAATACATACAATTATCAGAAAACTGAGGTTTGTGTTGGTTTGCTGCATACTCTTGTCACAAATGAATAAATTACAGTTACTGCATTATTATTACTGCTAAAAGGTTTTGAAATATGAAAACTAAATTCTTAGACCTTTCCAACAATATATAGTTTGTCGCTATAGATTAACATTTACATGAAAAATATCACAGGACAGCGCCAATTAACAGGTTAAGTAAATATTTAATAATTGAATAGCACATTTGCATGTTTAACTTTTCATCCCTTTTAAAGTTTTTATCAGTAGAGTTGTAGATACCCTGCAAAAAATGACTTTCTTAGTATTTTTGTCTTGTTTTCAGTACAAATATCTAAAAATAAGTAACAGAAAAAAAAAACATAAAATTTAAGTGAATTTGTGCTGTCAATAGGTTAAGAAAAAAAATCTTGACGTTTTTCCTTAAACTCTTAATTCAAGAAAAATTCAAGAAAAATTGTCTTACCACATTGGCAGTTTTTGTTAGCTTGTTTTAAGGACAAATTCACTTAAATTGTATTTTTTTTACTTATTTTCTTATCATTTTGCTAAAATCAAGAAAATGCATCTTTATTAAAAAATTTTAGATGTTTATACTGAAAACAAGACAAAAATACTAAGAAAGAATGTAATTTTTTGCAGTGCAGTTGTTGTTATTATTATAACTTGTTGGACCTTCATCTAATAATTTTATCGGTATATAAAATGTATCTGTCCATTTTGCAGGAGTCCTCACTTTCTGATTTAGTGTTGTGTAATGGTCTCATGACATGAATATATATATATATATAAAAAAAAAAAAATATATATATATATATATATATATATATATATATATATATATATATATATATATATATATATATATATATTAATAAATAAATATATTTAAAAATAAATATATAAGTCCTTTATTTAGTTTTTTTATTTTACAATTATTTATTTGTGTCTTATAATTAAATTGTAATGAATTGTAACAAACTCGCTGCAATTCCCTTTCGGACCACCAGGGGTTCACAAACCACAGTTTGAAAAACCCTGCTCTGAGAATGCTTTGTATTAACAAGTATCTTCCTCATCTCAAATGTTTGAAGAATAGTTTGAACAATAAATTCACTAGTACTTCATCTATGAAAAGGTGAACGCATCTATGAAAGCAGTTCTGACACCAGACACTAGATGGCGCCAAGACCAAATCTATTATATGCTGCAAAAGCATTAACTGCTTTAAGAGTAACCATGACAAGATGAGCACCATCTCATAAATGCTACTAAAGTGCTAAGTCAGTGCTGAAACTAATTAATCTGTTTAGATCTTGCCCACTGCCCTACTTCAAACGATATGTATGTTTAACATATGCTATACACTTCAAAAATGACATCTTACTAAGTATTCTACTCTTGTTTTCAGTACAATTATCTAAAAATATGCAAATTAAGACGACATTTCTTGATGAGCAAAATGACCTAAAAAATAAGAAACATCAAATTTAAGTGAAATTGTGCTTAAAACAAGCAAAAAATTCCCATTGGCAGATATTGACTTAAATTGTATATTGTAACTTATTATTTTAGGTCATTTTGTTCATCAAGAAAATGCATCTTAATTTAAGAACGTTTAGATATTTGTACTGAAAAAAAAAGGCTTTTTGCAGTGTACATTGTGGGAATTATTTTTAAATATGGCTCAGGGTTCAAGGCTAAGGATTAAAACCATACAGTAAATAGGTTAATAAATGTTAAGAGTTGGTAAGAGGTGCGGAAACATGTTAACATTTCTCATCAAAATAACAAATGACTATAATCAGATTACTGCAACCTGATTTAAGTGGTTAATTAGTGGACTATTATTTATTTAGCTAATAATCTCATTAAAGCATTCATATAAAATGTAATTGCTTGGATTACAAATAGGGTTTCAATGAATAATGGTTTATTTTAATCCGAAATTTGACATTCGACAATTTATACAGATTGTGCTTTATATCATTGACCTGCATGTGCACGCTCTGTGAAGTAGCTATTTGCAGTTTAATGATGACTGAAACATTTATTGGCTTGTTTGCTGGTAAAAAAATCTGCATTATAAAAATACAGCCATAAAATGCAACTCCTGGCGAAAAGCTCTCATCTACATTAAACAGCACATGCAATCTGTCCAAGCACAAACACGGCAATCTAAGCGCATAATATAACCATATGCCTGTGGTGTATTTTGAAACATTTAAAAAATAATGGTAATACCCAACGATTAATAAATGCATTAGCTAACATGAACAAACAATGAACAATACTGAAATTCTGCATTCATTCATCTTTGTTAATGTTAGTTATTTCCAATACCGTTGTTCATGTTAGTTCATTGTGCATTGACTAATGTTAAAGGATTAGTCAATTTTCTAAAAAAAAATCCAGATAATTTACTCACCACCATGTCATCCAAAATGTTGATGTCTTACTTTGTTCAGTCGAGAAGAAAATCAGTTTTTTGAGGAAAACATTCCAGGATTTTTCTAATTTTAATGGACTTTAATAGACCCCAACACTTAACAGTTTTAATGCAGTTTAAAATTGTACTTTCAAAGGACTCTAAACGATCTCAAACTAGGCATAAGGATCTTATCTAGCGAAACGATTGTCATTTTTGACAAGAAAAAAAAGCACATTTAAACCACAACTTCTCGTCTATCTCCGGTCCTGTGATGCGCCAGCGCGATCTCACGTAATTGCTTCAACATGTCAAGAGGTCACGGGTGACGTATGCAAAACTAAGCCCCAGTGTTTACAAGTGTGGAGAAAGAGGACCGCTCCGACGTTGTTGTATGTCAAATGATACTAATTAATGTCTTTGTGTCAGTTTATTGTTTAAAATGGCGCGCAAATATGCGTTTCATATATGTAACACGTGACCTTTCAGCATCATTACGCAATTGCGTGAGGACGTGCTGGTGCGTCACAGGACCGGAGATAGACGAGAAGTTGTGGTTTAAAAGTGCATATTTTTTATTTTTCTTGTCAAAAATGACAATCGTTTCCCTAGATAAGACCCTTATGCCTTGTTTGGGATCGTTTAGAGTCATTTGAAACTGCAATTTTAAACTGCATTAAAACTGTTAAGTGTTGGGGTCCATTAAAGTCCATTAAAATGAAAAAAATCCTGGAATGTTTTCCTCAAAAAACATAATTTCTTCTCGACTGAACAAAGAAAGACATCAACATTTTGGATGACATGGTGGTGAGTAAATTATCTGGATTTTTTTTAGAAAATGGACTAATCCTTTAATAAATTTTGATTTAAAACATTTATAAGTGAATGTTAAAATGATCATGAATAAATAAATACGGTAGATGTATTGTTTATTGTTAGTTCATGTTAGCTAACAAATTAACTAATGTTATCAAATACAACCTTATTGAAAAGTACTACCAAAATCCAATAATTTTTTAGATAGATTTTCTACGCACAGGATCGGATTTAAGATTTCACCGATTCATCACAGACTTTCGTTTATGTCTCATACTCACTCGTAAAAGTTTGTCCATCCGGTTTCATCCGACTTAGAAACCAAAAGTTCTGTGTTAGCGGCATAACTGAGCTGTGCCACTTCCTGGCTGAGGGCGGACACCGAGCGCAGACTTCCAGCTGGATCCATTCCAAGTGTAACCACCTGGTTCTCTGGCAACAGCACAAGCCTGATGGACCCAGAGGCTTCCCTTCTCACCCGAAGCGTATTATTCGAGGCATCAGTAACCGACGCCAACTCTCCATCCAGCCCGTAAGTAAAATTATACAGGGGCAAGCCTGTAATGAGGCTGATCGTCTGACTGTGAAGACCTTCTGGGCTGAACACGTACAGCTCCTGTTCCAAAGACGAGCCCACTTCGTTCTGTCCGCTCGCTGTGGCGTTAGGGCGGTTGCCACGAACCGAACGTACGCGGATGTTGTTCAGGTCGGCGATGTACAGGGTGCCGTCCGGTGAGACCGCCAACGAAGCAGGACAGTTAAGGCCAGCGTCCGCGGCATAGCCCTCATCTCCTGAGAAACAGTTGCAGTTGACGTCGTTCTTGCAGTCGCATTCAGAGGCTGCGCCGGCCAGCAGGGAGATTTCGCCGTTGGTGCTAACTTGGCGAATGCGGTTGATGCGTTTCTCGTCGGTTTCGGCGATGTAGAGCACACCTGTGTGGGAGATGGCTATGGCTGTTGCACTCTCTAAGGCAGAATGGATGGCTAGCTTGCTAAGCGAGTAATCAATGCCAGGGACCTGGCAGTGCATTGGCCGCCCTGCGATTATGCTGACTTGGTGGTTCTCAGAGATACGTAGGATGACGTTGTTCTCCAGTACGTAAAGAGAATTGTCCAGAGGATTGATGGCCAGGTCTGTAGGCCACTCCAGACGAACCTGAAATATCAAGCGTTGGATAAATGCTAAATTTAAAGATGGGACGCAACCCATAGGACAACCGAGGAAATGTCGAGGCCCCTGTTTTTCTGGCAGTAAATTAATATTGATTTAAATTTTTTTACTTTTATGATTTATAGTTATGTTATGAAGTATAAGTAATGCTTCTGCATTCAAATGATCTTTCCCTGATATCTTTATATAGCCCTAACATAAGTAAGACATTTCATTACTAGTTCAGAGGCATTATTGTCTAAAGTAGGGGTTTTTAAACTCGGGGTTCTAAGGGGTCCCCAGAAAAAATCAAAAGAAAAAAGACAATGCAAAACTGTAAAAGTCTACTGTTTAACCAATTATTATTTATAAATATTTATAATATTACCATAAGTATTTATTTAACACATCTGAAAAGTTTATTTATACATACACTGCAAAAAATTATTTTCAAGAAAAAAATGTCTTAGTATTTTTGTCTTGTTTTCAGTAAAATATCTAAAAATTCTTAAATTAAGATGCAAAAAAGCAAAAAAATCTGCCAATGTGTTAAGCTAATTTCTCTTCATTTTTCCTTGAATTTATTGTTTAAGAAAAATTTTCAAGATTTTTTGCTCAATATCAAATATTAATATCAAAATTAAGTGATTTTGTGCATAAAACAAGCAAAAAAAAAATCTGCCAATGGGGTAACCCTTAATTTTGATATTTTTGGTCTAAAAACTAGACTTATTTTCTTGGGTCGTTTTGCTCATCAAGAAAAAGCTTCTTAATTTAAGAATTTTTAGATATTTTTACTGAAAACAAGACAAAAATACTAATAATTTTTTTCTTAAAAGTCATTTTTTGCAGTGTACTATGGATACATGGATATATATTTTAAGAAAGGGTTCCCTTGGCTGTCAGGAAGATGCCTGCAGATGCGGGTTCAGGAAAAGTGAGCATCAAGGGCGCATCTCCACCAAAAAGGGGGCACCCATGAGCACTCTTTTTAAATCTAAAATACCAAATGGGACATCCTATGGTCTTGTTATAACATATGGGTTGTGTTGTTCACAATTCGCATCTAAAACCAGCGCAAAAAACATGACTGCACTGCTTTCCTCCTTCTTTCCAACATGCGTCTACATTCAAAATAATGTATTTGTGTGCACAAAATAGGTGAAATGTGAACTGCCCGTTAACGGACATGCGCACGTGGTCGCCATTGTGAGTCCACAAGAACGCTAGTCACATGAAGAGATCCATTTGGGACGTACTGTAGCTATAAAGTGTGAAAACCCCTGGTCTAAAGCAAATAGCAATCTGATTGGTCAGTTGTATATGAGTACTTACAGGACCTGTTGGCCTGTGGTATTTATAAAAGATTTTCAATAAAACTAGACTATTTTTTATAGGTTATAACATATATCTGAATAATGCATTTTAATAAAGATTTTATTCTGAATACATTTTTGAGAACCACCACTGACGTCACAGAGTAAGTGTAAGGAAAATATTTTTTACCTGGCTGACGTCCATGCTGGAGTCACAGCTGAGGGGTCTGACTGCAGTCAGGTCATTGGTTTTTATCAAAGTGGAAATAATGCCATTCTGATCCACTTTTCGAATCATGGTGGCATCCACGAAATACATTAAGCCGTTCTTATCCACTGCGATACCTACACGAGAGAATCAAGATGAAGAAACTCATCAATTGTGCATGAGAACTTTTTAGGCTGGATTTACACTGCAAATCTTGAAGCCCAATTCCGATTTGTTGCCTGTATCCGATTTTTTTTTTTTACTAAAAACAGCGACTTGTATCCGATATCTGAATTTACACAAAACACTTGTCAAAACAATTCAAGGTTACTGACCCGGAACAGCACAAAGGAAGTAAAATGTTAAGATATGCAATGCACAAAATGATTATTCAAGATTATAAAGATTTATTTCAGTAACAAGACATAAAACTTCAATATTACTCCACGAAGTGAAGCTGTCGTCCTCTATTGCTCTGTTAAGCAGTCCCTCCAGAAAAACGTGATTATGTGATCGCATGATTCAACGCATAATCAGCCAAAGTCTGCATATTTATGCAGGGGGCCCATTTTTCAAATTTGCAGAATATACGGAGCTTGCATGATTTCATAAACCCCACATTTTGTAGCAAAAATCTCATATATCTTGGCAGAAAGTTGAAAAATTTTGCATTTACTTCACACAAACACAGCCATGTCCTCTGTTGCCATGGGAACGTTATGAAGTGACGTGATTATGTGACGTGAACATCATTGAAAAGCTGCAAAAGCTGCAAACAGTTTTTGCAAGTTCCCGCAGTTTTTTTCAAGTTCGCGCTATTTTTGCAAGTTCCCGCAATTTCATCGCATAAAAATCCCGCATATTTGATTGCATTCTTTAAGAAAATGTGTCGCAAGATCAAGGACTCTTCTGGAAGGACTGGCTAAGAAGAGTCTTGTGATCGTGGGTGGTGTCCAGCTGAGTTGATGTAATTGACCAGCATCGCATTTTTAATGACTTTCAACACATGTTGACATGGGAATATCCGATCTGTTTGCTTGCATTGTGGACGTGAATGCATGTATCAGATTCATATCCCATTTATTGTCACATATGAATGAGGCCTGAAACCATTCGGTGAATACTCGATTTTATGCGCTTTTTCCTGCTTACACATCTGTAGGTTATATTCGATCTGTGCCTGAATTGAGTCACTTCAAACAAGCAATGTAAATGCGGCCTTGGATGGCCCTTAAGAACTTACAGTTCATGTATAGTGCGACAAGAATTGCTAGAACATTCATGAGAATTATCAAAAGCTTTATAGTAGAATGCTTTCATCTAAAATCTCAAAGATATTCTCATAAGGGCCGTTCAGATGAGTTTTTCTACTCCTCAACTACAGTAAAACTCATCAATGTCACAGATATCACTCCTGACTCTCCCAAAAAAGATTACAGCTCTCTATAGATCTGCTTTGCCTTTCTCCTATTCTGTTCCAGGTGGAAAGATGTTTTTGAAAACCCAAATAATTAGTAGTCGGTGGGCGTAGGAGCAATGACCTGGAAAAGAGACAGACGCTGTGATGCTCGACTGCAGCAGTCAGATTCACGCTGTCACGATGATCATGTCAGAGCGGTTTTTTTTTTTTAGATTCTGAGATAAGGCCGAGTGGTCTCTGAGTGCAGTCTGGTAACCTTACGATCTCCGTTTATCTTCCGTGTCATTTATTTTCCTCACATCATCAGGACATGCTATGGTTCAGGAATGATGTTTAGAGAATTACAGGTTAGTGCAGACTGCAGAGCTGCAATTTGTGACATCGTAGAAAGTGGCAATGACAGAAAATTGTCTATGGGATTAAGCGTTGATGGTTCAGGGGAAATAAAAAGGTGATTTAGATGTGATCATGAAGTATCATAGTGTGAATGATCAGTTGTGTATGTGCTAGCCCAGTTAAAATTCAGTATTTAGTATTTTTTTAAGGTGCAGTATTATTTTCGCATTATCAGGCAGAGCTAATTGCAATGCCTTCTCCTAATCCTAACTTACCAATATCACTTGGTTCATGATGCCAAAAAACAACACATCCAATTGAAACTGATCCTACAGCTGCCTCTGCACTTTAAGCTGGTGTACTGTACTGCCCCCTAAAGGCAAAGCGCAGGAAATACACATTTGGTCAAAACTGGGTTAAAGGGGACATTTCACAAGAGTTTTTTAAGATGTAAAATAAATTTTGTCTCCAAACTACATATATGTGAAGTTTTAGTTTAACACTTTCCCCACCAGCATTTTTAAAAAAAGTTGCCAGTTTTTCATGATTTTCACAAAAGTTTAATGCCTTCCAGAAAATGTTCTTTTTTAAATATATAAACGAACAATATATCAAATGAAAGAACAGACCCTCTTTTGTATATTTAGTGATTGGGTACATCCCTAAAGGACATCACGTTTTCGACGGCGCTGTTTGCATTATCTATTATTACCTCCCTATTTTAAATACAAACTTTGAAGCGGGTTCATGTGTTTAACGGAACGTAAATTACCGGAGTGTAATCTCATATACCCTTACATGTTACGATGTAAATAGTCCTCAGATTGTATATTATATTCTATTACCAGACGTTTATGCGAAATCTGATGTAAACAATAGACTATATATATATATTTCACAGATTATACGCATTTGTGGACAAAAATGGTCATTGGATGATTCACACATCTGAAACAGACTGGATTCGACTTGTGATCAACACAAAGGTACAAAGTTCTGTTTATTTGTGCATGTTGTCATCCGGACTTCTGTCACAAAATACTGCATATGATGCTAGAACATCTGTATCTCAAAACGGCTTTACAGGGGGTAAAACAGCTAAATGGGATGTAAATGAGCCCTATTGTCTCTCCCGGCAGGGAAAAGTGTAACTTTCCGTCTCTATTTACTCGGCTTTCTGTTTCTTGAATGTGTTTCATTCAAATGGCCACAACGTTGGAAAGTGTAAATTTCAGAATCTGTGAATAACTCAAAATGCCCCAGATCCGACTTGTGTCCCTACTTTCCAAGACTGGTCACAATTTATAATACCATGTTAAAATTGACACTTTGTAGGTGTGAGCAAAAATGTGCCATTTTTGGGTGTGTCCTTTTAAATGCAAATGAGCTGATAATGCAAACACTGATCACCATAATGGTGGTTTGTTGAAATTTAAACTCAATGGTGCTGTCAATTATTTTCCCTCTCTGCAATAAATGGCAGTACTGTGGTTGGATAGTGCAGATTAAGGGGCGGTATTATTATAACAAGATCCCCCTCCGACATCACAAGGGGAACTAAATTTCAATTACCTATTTTTTCACATGCCTGCAGAGAATGGTTTACCAAAACTACGTTACTTTTTCACATTTTTTTAGGTTGATAGAAGCACTGGTGACCCAAATATAGCACTTAAACATGGAAAAAGATTTTCATGATATGTCCCCTTTGTGAAGTGTGGAGCGATACTCCAGCCAAATATCAAAATCACCCCCCGTGATTTTCTCACCCTCAAGCAATGCGAAAACAAATATGTCTATCATCTTTCAGAAAAACACATTGGGGTTTTAGTAAATGTCCTTGCTCTTCCAAGCTTTATAATGGTAGAAAACAGGGATCAGGGAACAACTGACTTTAAACCCCTCAAAAAGTGCATCCATCCTTCACACATGGCTCCAATGGGTGAATAAAGGTCTTATGCTGGTAATCAGTGCGATTTCGTAAGAAAAATATTCATATTTTAAACTTTAGAAACTATAATAACTAGCGTCTGGTACATCGCTATCTTATAAATGCTCACTATGATAAAACTCTTTTTGTGAAACGTGTGAGTCCAAGATGACTTTGTTACCAGAAGCTAATTATTACAGTTAATAAAGTTTGAAATATGGATATTTTTCTTACAAAATCACATAAATTACCCACAGAAGACTTTTATTTACCCAGTCTTCTGGATCACTTCTGTGAAGGCCAAATGTACTTTTTGGGGGTTTAAAGTCAGAAGCTGTTCCCTGTTGTCAACCATTATAAGCTTGGAAGAGCAAAGACATTTACTAAAATAACTCTAAATGTGTTCGTCTGAAAGATGATGGACATCTGTATCTTGGATTGCTTGAGGGTGAGTAAATCATGGGGTCATTTTGATATTTGGCTGGAGTATCGCTTTAAGGCTTGAAATGGGCTTTGTGACAAAGTCTCCTGGTTCAATTTTATCCAATTTTAGAGAGTGTTGAATTTGCCCGGCTGGTGTAAACAAATTTAAGGGCATTTTTCTCAGTTTTAGTGTTGGTGTAGTTACTGCACTTTGCCTTTGTACGGGAACTAGAAGGTCTTAAGTATTTTACCACCAAAAAATACACACTGCACCTTGAACACCTTTTGTTTTATCAGCTCACAGAACAAGTCAACAACTGGTCATTATTTCTTTACAAGCATTACCTCTTGGGCTCATTAGTGTGGCCTCCACAGCCTTGCCCCCATCACCACAGCGAGCCTCATCAAATGGGACACACTGCTCGCCCGTGCCTACAACCACCTCAGCGTTATCCAGCAGTGGCCTTGCCCCGTTCAGAGCATGCACCCGGTAGATCTGCCGAGAGTTAGTGTCTGACAGGAACAAAGTACCTGACACTGGATCCACCGCCAGGTAGTACTTATGGCTCGGACTGTTGCTATGGGAATAAGCAAATGGGAAAATGTCTCTTAATAAAATCCTCTGGCAAACAGCACGGTTACCGTGGTGAACATGATGAAATGTGAATAGCTCATTGATGGTAAGGTAAATGGAACTAAAAAAAAGTACTCATGTTGATATAAACAAAAAAACATAGTTAACAAGGTTGCACGTAGAAAGAGAAGCAGGAGACAAATAACGTAAATTAGCTATCAGTGATCTTAAAGTACTGCATGAAAGGAAATAAATAAGCTACAGTATCATGATATAGACAAGTGATGAATAGTTTCACATTCATATGCATTTATTTTCATTACCTGTGTCTCAGATCTTTATTCCTTAATGGAGCACAGGACAGAGAACAAAACAAAGAATGCGTTACTAAATGTAAACAAACAAACAAACATTAAATGCATGTGCATGTCCAAAAATATCATCGCCTACTTTTACAATCCAGTCCAATATTGATAGATAGCACTGTGTCTCACTCAGAAATATATTGCAAAAATTAAATTAGCGACAAAAATGAAGTATGCAAGCAATCAGCTCTACCTGAGCTCCAGTACAGCTGTCGTATTGAGGGACGGATAGACCCGCCTCACAAAGTTAAGGTCACCCACGTACAGGTTGCCCTCTCCGTCACAGGCTAGTGCCACTGGTGCCAACAGTTTGTTGCCTTCTGCCATCCCGCTGCAGCTTGGGCAAGAGATGCTTCGTCTTCGTCCATTACCCATAATGCTATTAATGATGGGGGGCTGCTGCTGGGACAGGAAGACATTTTCCCCACTGCCCTTGTGTAGGATGCCTGCAGGAAATAAATTAAAACATTGTCACAAATGCAATTGATTGCAATTTCATATATGGCATGTTTCTGATGCTCCATACGCATTTGCAAATGTACGGCATCAATTTCTAGACTCTGACATGTTAATTGCATTTCATGATCAACTGCCTGAAACCAGCAGTCATTAAAGACCTCATAATCATCAATAACGACCAGAAAAAATCTTTGGTTGCTTAAACGCACTGAATTTTTCCCCCGAACGTAATGATGAAATTTCAAGTAATAACGGCTGTATTAGTGAACGTGCGGATGTTGTTTTATTGTCTGCTGGCGTGCCCTCATTGATCAAGTCTCTCGGGCTCAATAAATAGTATTTCTTTTAACGTGGACTCTACCTTTCTATCTCCTAATGACGGGAAATAAGTCTTCGGAGGAAGTAACTTTGTTGTGGTAAAAGCAAAAGGATAAACAGGATTAAATAATAGATGTTTTTCTCGAACAAGCTTCTAAGACAGCATGGCGATAGCTCATTCTTTCATTTGTGCTATTTTATATAATGTACAGTACATATACTTGCATCAGTCATGTTTTTGGCCGTTGCATCACTGTTTTTCAGAAGCTCACAGAATAAACGTTGAATGTTAGGATGTCACATTAAGACTTTAATAATAGTTTAGCTTTTCGATGCGCATGAACCCCACAGCGTTCAAAATCAGGTTATTTTTAAAGACGAACATGTGTCCTGTGTTTATGCTTTCAAATTTTTTCAATGCAATTTTAATATGTTCAGCCTCATGGTGCGTTCACACCAGACGCGAATGAAGCGTTAAGCACGAGTGATTTACATGTTAAATCAATGGAAAGACGAGATAGACATCCTGCCGGGCGTTTCGCGCAAATGAGGCAGCGTGAATGACTGGGCGTTTGACGCACATAACTCGTGATTTGCGCAAGTTAAAAAATCTAAAACCAATTGTTAACCAATAAGGAGAATGCTCTAGTAGTAATGTGATTTTGACATAGCGAGCTGAGTCAGAAATACGAAACAACATTTGAGGACAAAATCGTTGTCGCTGTATGTAGACACCCAGAGCTGTACGACACATCTTCATACTTTTATAGAAACAGGAATAAAAAGGATATTGCTGAGCGAGGAGTTCGCTCAATCGGGTAAGTTGCTATTTACTCAATTTTATTATTATTATATTATATATATTATATATATATTCTCAACTCAAATTGTTCAAACTTCCAACTATGCATGAATAGCACAATTTATTAGCTTCATTCGCATCTGGTGTGAACGCACAAACTGTAATTCACTATGGGTTGCCGTTACCACCCAGCATGCCACCAAAACAAGCCAACTATTTAGTGTTCATTTTGTCACCTATTTTTAATTTAGTCTTAGTCTTGTGCCAAATGTCCTTGTTAGTTTAAGTTTTAGTTGACTAAGGGGCGGTTTCCCGGACAGGGATTAGACTAGTCCTAGACTTAAACACTTTTAAGAGCTCTCCAAACGGAAAACAACTTGCACTTACATATCTTAAAATACATCAGTGCCCTTTGTTTTACCTCAAAATGCACACAGGTAATGTTTATAGTAAGGCATGTTTGTTAAAACTAGTTATATTTCCTAATTCAACTAAGGCCTAGTCCTGGATTAAGCTAATCCTGGTCCGCGAAACCGCCCCTAAAAGTCTCATCATTTTAGTCTAGTTTTAGTCAAAAGAAAACAATATATCTTAGTCAAGTTTTAGTTAAAACATTTTTGTCTTTTTTTAAATAAATTATTTCTGAGATTATTTTCTGATAACCATTTCATTCAAATTAAATAGTGTTTCACACATCTCAACTATTGGTTAAATGTCATAATCACATGACAAAATTCACTTGTTGAATGATTTTTGTTGAATGCAACTTTGTTAAACGTGTCTGGTTTCCTGATTTAAGAGACACATTCATGAATGATGTCAGCGCTCGTTGCTCGTGTTCGCTATCTATGGGTGTTGTGTTCTTGCTCTATGTAGTTTTGTGTTGCAGCCACAGGCTGGCAGCAACAGGAGTATGAGACCTGTACTAACTTGAGCACTTAGTTTTTATTTTATGCAAAATATTTTAGTCTCGTCTTTTTTTCGTCAACAATAATGCATGTTAATTTAGTTTAAGTCAGTGTTTTGGACATCTGTGCAGTATTTTCATTGTCTCTACTTAGACGTGGAAAAAAAGGTCGTTGACAAACATATTTACTCTAGTCTCGTCTGACGAAATGAACACTACAACTATTTTAGCTTATTTGTGTAATTTTTGTTGCTATAGTTTAAAAATGTATGTTTTTATGGTTGACCAATGTGTCACTTTTGAATACTTGTGAGTATGAATTCTGTACAAATGCGTGTTTTGTAAACGTACCGCTGCGAACGTTCAGCATGTGGTGTTTGTCTAGAGACCAACCGCCCAAGTTTGATGGGTTAAGCTCGTACCCCTGCAACACAGCCGTTCTCTTTTCCCACAGGACCTGACTAGGACACGTTTCATACTCGTATCCCACAGAAACTGTAAATAGAGTGCATTAGAAAATAAATGTGAATTGAAAGAGCAAATGACAGAGAGAGAAAGAGAGACTTGGAGCAAAAGCAAAGCTTTGCTATCTTAATTAAACACTCCATCACGGAGCGGGGACATAACAATTCATTAGCTCACAGGAGGAACTTTATGCCGCTGGCGTTGACCATAATGGATGAGAGACAGACAGTCTCATTAAACTCTAAAACTATCTGTTTGTCGGGGCTCAAATGATCAAAAAGCATGTGAGAAACTACAATAGCCTACCTATTGTACCTAACCATGTCATAGTTACCTAAAGCCTCGGTTAGGCCGTAGACCCTCTGTCTGTAGGCATCAGTCTTATCCCAGATGTAGGTGTATGCGAGGTTAGGGGATGCATGGAACCACTTCTGGAGAAGATGTCCCTCCACGGCCACCATCAGATGCACTTTGGCCAGGTTGAGCGGTACTACTGCTGGGGTCATGATGACTCTGAGGATTGAGAAGTAGCCTGAGGTCCTGGAGCTCAGATAGCACAGTTTCAGACTGGTGCCGGGAATCTCAATCTGCTCGTGAAGGGCCTGGACCGTGAGAGGAATGAGAAGACAAAATGTGGGTTAATGGCTTGTCACTATTATTCAAGCGCTTGCTAAATGCTTTTCCCAGCTGCTGTTATGGCCTTGAAGAGAAGAGAAGATAGATGCAAAGTGAGCAGTGAAGAGAAACGGTGATTGAGAAACGGTATGAGAACACAAATGAATGAAAACGAGAAAATGGAGATTAAAAACAAGAAACCAGCTGGGAGAGAAGACAAAGTAATAGACCTTAGTCAGTGCACACAGCAAATAATGATTATTTGTGAATGAATACTGGGTCTGTGAAGGATAGATGTGCATTATGTGGATTTGAGTGGATTAAGATCCCAAGTCACATTCTTTTGCAATCAGGATTGTTTTTAAGATGTATTTTATTGTGGCATCAACAGTTATATTAAAAACAATACATCCCATCAAACAGACAGCACATCTATCTCTCACACCCTTGTTGTCATTTGCAGAAAATGTAAGAATTATATACATTAAGTCCACTAATGGTGGGTTCACACCAGACGCAGATGAAGCATTAAGTGCAAGCGATTTACATGTTAAGTCAATACAAAGATGCGGTTAGACATCCTGTAGCACGATTTGCACAAATCACGCAATGGTGTGGTTGCGAATTGATCATTTGAGTGTGTTACGTGCATTCACG
Organism: Paramisgurnus dabryanus; assembly: GCF_030506205.2. Lineage (NCBI taxonomy): Eukaryota > Metazoa > Chordata > Actinopteri > Cypriniformes > Cobitidae > Paramisgurnus > Paramisgurnus dabryanus. Next base: position 26,808,777 of record NC_133354.1, read on the forward strand.
CAAGTTGAAAAATTGGAACTTTGGATGATATTCGTGTCACGCTAACCAACCAGGAGCTTGTTTTAGTTGTGACGTGATTACGACATAGTGGGCTGAGGCAGAAATTTGAAACAACAATGAAAGACAAAGTCATCTTTGCTGTCCCCGGAGCTGTACGACACATCTTCGTACTTTTATAGAAACAGGAAAAAAATGATCTTCTTCTTGGAAGAAAGTGAGAGAGTAGACCTAACAATCTGGGGTGCGTTTCCCAAAAGCATCGTTAGCCAACGAACATCGTAAGTTCCATCTTAACTAACATCGTTCAACGATTTGGTGTTTCCCGAAACCATCGTTCAAACGAACATTCGCAAACTGCATCGCTAACTTGTGTCGTTGGAACGACAGCTCTTGACCTGTCGTTAGAAGCATCGTTCCTTGTTATTATAATATGTAGACTTATGTTGATCATGCTTTTGAACAAAATAAGCACAAAACATGTAGTACAGTCAATATCCATCATTTTATATATATTAAAATTTTATTTTACGTCTTTAAATTTGTAAACAGAATGAAAGCGCTGCATTTGAAAACTGCGCATGTGCGCAGACCTACGAGCTTTAAAACCCTGGGGAATCCCTTGGAGGAGTGACGTAAGAGGAAACTTGCGCGTGAATTAAATATCTTGAAAATAAACAACAGATAACTAAATCACGATAACAAAATCAGTCGTCCGAGGCAATATATGTTATTTACAGCAATAATCTGAAATTAAATAGATTTGCACAGATTAATTAGTACTTAACCTCCCACGTGACATCATCAACTATGTTGTTAAACCAACATCGTTCAAACGGCGAATGTGCGACTACAATGTGAGACTACAAGCTACCTACACTGCAAAAAATGATTTTCAAGGAAAACAATTCTTAGTATTTTTGTCTTGATTTCAGAAAAAAATATCTAAAAATTCTTAAATTAAGATGGTTTTTCTTGATGAGCAAAACTACCCAAGTAAATTAGTCTAGTTTTTAGACCAAAAATCTCAAATTTAAGTGATTTTGTGCATAAAACAATCAAAAAAATCTGCCAATGGGGTAAGCAAAAAAATCTTGAACATTTTTCTTAAACACTAAATTCAGAAATTAAAGAAAAATCAGCTTACCCCATTTGCAGATTTTTTGCTTGTTTTAAGCACATAATCACTTAAATTTGATATTTTTGGTCTAGAAACTAGACTTATTTTCTTGGGTCCTTTTGCTCATAAAGAAAAAGCATCTTAATTTAAGAATTTCTAGATATTTTTACTGAAAACAAGACAAAAATACTAAAAAATGTTTTTCCTTGAAAATCATTTTTTGCATTGTAAAGCTGGCAAATTGAGCGTATTCATGTCTGAATTTTATGCTGGAAAATGTTCAAGCGTCCAGCTATGCTCGAATAGTCTGGTGTGAATGCACAATAAAAAAGAAGAGCTACACAAACATAAAAAAAAATGACGTGGGAGCAAGTATGTGGCACACCTGACTCTCTGGCAGAATATGTCTTTCTGAAGGGTTGGAGCTGAAGAAGGATGACAGTGGGGAGGGTAGTACAACCGGATCCGGCCTGACGAAACCACTCAGATCACAGCTGCCCTTTATCTTCTCTTCCGTTTGGAGCACCACAGTGTCCATGGCATAAAAGCGATTCCAGGGTAGCCACACAGTGCAATCCTGACTCCGAAACGGAGCACGCTGGAACCTCAGAGTCAGAGAGCCTCCACCATTGGCTACCAGATCAAATCTGAGGAGAACCAGCATGTCTAACTGTAAACACCAAACTTTTTACAAAGATATTGCTTGAGGTTTAAAGTTGTGATACTCACGTGCCATCTTGCCGGGTCATGGTGTAACCATAATGAGGGAACTTCACAAACGTAATGTTGACGCCTACCAAAGGAGTCCCATCTGATGTCAAAACCTGACCTCGAATCAATGATGCCAGGCTTTACACACACACACAATTAAGCAGACATGCAAAATTAGTACACATTAAACACAACCAAAAGAAACAATTAACACACACACAAATTGTGGTGCACTTGTACATCCCAGCACAAAACAGATGATATATACCTGGCATTGAAAGGGTTAATTCCTGGAATGATGTGAGTGCTGTCTTTACCCACAAGCATCTTAATTCTGTCATAGAAAGAAGGGACTTTTTGGACCTCGGATTGGCTCTGCTGAATGACCTGGATTGGGTCACGTGATCCACGGCACAGAGGATTGGTCAGACAGGAGCTCTGCGTGCAGCAGTCCGGATCCATGCAGTCAACCAGACCATCTGAATGGAAAAATGTTACGACATGTCATATTTTACACTTGAAATAGTTAACTCTGGGTTATACTAAACGCCAGGTTAACGGAATCCTGGGCTTTTTCACGTTTCACACTGTCCATGCTTTAACCAGGGGTTAAAAGATAACCATGGGTATTCATAATCTGACGTTTCACACTGTGCATTTCTTAACCCTGGGTTAACATTTCATTTGCATATTTGCAGTGTCAACAGTTATGATTGGATAAAAACCGATGACTGAATTGAAATAGCTCACTATTGCTTTAAATAATCGCTTGTCTCACGCTTCTGCGTCAGTGACAGAACAGGTTGCAATGTAAATCTCTCCTGGACTCTCTAATTCTTCTGGGATGTCATTTTTACTCCAATTCAGGTGTTTTCAGTACACAGATGGTGATATAAGGTACATGCTCTTCAGTTTCTGATTGGCTGTCTGTTGCTAAGCATTGAGTCACAACACTCTAACCTTGCTTCGTTTCAAAAATGCATGCTTTTGGCACCGAAATGCTGGGTTAACCCCACAAAAGCGGTGCTAACCCTGCTTCGAGGCAGGGTTTCATAACCCTCGTTTAATTTCAGGGATAACTATGCTTCTAAATTACAAGTGTGAAACACTTCTTAACCTAGGGTTAAAAGGGAGGTTCATGCTGCATTTACACCAGCCGCGATAGAGGCGTCAAGCGTGAGTGATTTCAATGTTAAGTCAATGTGAAGACGCGTTGACGTGCGTCTGGAGGTCTTGCGGCGCGAATGAGGCATTTAGCACGACGCGGTAGACGCAATTCCGCCTTATTCGCGCATCTAGTTCACCCGAATGGCTTGAATTAAGCATCTGCCGTGGTAAGCGCGAATGGTGCTTTTTGTGCATTTTGCGTTTGTACGCGAATTTGCGTCTGATGCTGAGTAAAAAAAATTGAACTTTGGCGGATTTTCGCGCTGCGTTAACCAATCAGGAGCCTGCTTGCTGCTGTGGCGGCAGCCCTGCCCGGAGTCACTCATTCAGCATGGAGGAACGCTTGATATTTTCTGTGAGCAGTCACCCGGAGCTATACGACACAAGTTCTTATTTCTATAGAGACAGAAATAAAAAGGACCTGGCTTGGAATAGTGTCAGTGAGGACATTGGGAAACCTGGTTGTAAATACACATTTCACTGTTGAGTCACGAGACGTTTATGGACCCGCGGCATTCCCGCAGTTTTGTAAACAATTTTCTGGCCCAAACCATGGATTTGATTCGCGATCGTTATATAAACACAAAGGTAAGGAGTCCCGTTTATATTTTGCATGTTGTCTTCTGGATTTTTGTAAAAAAATACTACATTGACCATACACTGATGCTAAACCCGTAGACCTTTTAAGCGATGTATTGTAATGTTAATATTAGTAATGTTTGTAGACAGTAGATATTGTTAGCAGTGTAAAAAAAACTGACGTCATCCCGCCCCCGAGCTAGTGCGCGCTGAGAGGTTAAGCGTGTCTGGCATTTTTATCAGACTCTTATGTTTTGATTCAGTAATTTCACTTTAATGGCAATGGCAACGTTTTTCACGTCACCTCATTTTAGTAATTTCATTGGTATTTAACAAATTTTCTCAGCAAAACCCTAAGTGCATGCAGTCACTCTTTACTGTCCTTTCTGAATAAAGGTAAAAGGTTTAAAAATTTGTTCAATATCCTAATATATTTGGTAAACCTACTTTAACTGGGTCAAAAAAAAAACTCCTGGATGTGCAATCGTTCATCCAATGCGCTTAACTCTTTCCCCGCCATTGACGAGATATCTCGTCAATTAAGAGAAAACGCTTCCCCGCCAAAGACGAGATTTTCCGTCTTTCCGCAATACCGCTATTATCCACTTCCGCAACTTTTTAAAACCGGAAGTATTGCCCTATGGCAAGCGGCTGCATGTCCGTGTCTGTTTTAAAGATCGCTCTGAATGGGATCTCTATAAAAACTCCGTCATAAAAATGGAATTATCTCTGCTTTTTGCTCAAAATATGGTGTTTTTGCAAAAACCTACCCATATTCAAAAGCTGATTGCAAAAGAACCACTAAAGGTAGGATGAAACGTTTTTTTTGTTTGAAAGCAGAGGGTCGGTTCTTTCATTTGGTCTATTGTATGTTTATATATTTAAAGAAGAACATTTTCTGGAAGGCATTAAACTTTGGTGAAAATCATGAAAAACGCTGCCGCTGGCTGGCAACTTTTTTTAAAAACGCTGGCGGTGAAAGAGTTAAAGGTTTCTGCCAACATAGCGCTATTTGCTTACAGTAAATGGTCTGAGGCCGGGATTAAAAGGATTTGAAGCGAAAGTATTTGATTATGTCTATTGCATCTGAGCTCCTCATTTTTAACGTCACATAATTGGATTAAATATCCTCAATGCCCAATCTCGCTGTAACGACAATGTCAAACATATAGTATACAGAATACTTTAATATGATGTGTAGCTGACATAAAATTTGCAACGACAGCCATGTATAATTAACGTACATGCATGAATGTCATTTATATAAAATCTTAATCTAATCAAAAGTCTAAAGGTTTTTACATTTAGGTATAAAGCAAATGCTTTTTTCGACTTACAACAGTGACAGCAAAGCGATTCATCACAGGAAAGCAATAATATGAGAAGTGCTATACAAAGTTACTCAAACCTTACAAAGTTTCAGCATTCTTGCATATTTAATATCTAGAATTTGTATGTTTAACTTGATTCATCACGCTGCAGTATACTGTCTATGCAAGGTCCTGTTTTGTGGCTTAAAGGGGACATTTCACAAGACTTTTTCAAAATGTAAAATAAATCTTTGGTGTCCCCAGAGTACGTATGTGAAGTTCTAGATCAAAATCCCATACAGGTAATTGATTATAGCATGTTAAAATTGGCACTTTGTAGAAGTGAGCAAAATTTTCCTTTTTTGGGTGTGTCCTTTAAATGCAAATGAGTTGATCTTTGCACTAAATGGCAGTGCTGTGGTTGGATAGTGCAGATAAAGGGACGGTATTATCCCCTTCTGACATCACAAGGGGAGCAAAATTTCAGTTAGCTATTTTTTCACATGCTTGCAGAGAATGGTTTACCAAAACTAAGTTACTGGGTTGATCTTTTTCACATTTTCTAGGTTGATAGAAGCACTGGGGACCCAATTATAGCACTTAAACATGGAAAAGTCATGATATGTCCCCATTAAAAAATCTGGTCACCTTACTAACACACAGAGTTTCTCGAAGCGGTTTTGAAAGACCAGATGGTTTAAGGAGACTTCTGAAGTCTCTCAGTTTGACTGCCATCTTATTCTCAAAGCTTGTACTTCTGATGATACCTTCTCACTTCAAACCCCTGAGCTGCTTTGATGTCAAAACAGAGAGTCAAATAAAAATACATAATAAGTCCTTATCATTACAGAAATGAAAATGAACAAGCCTATTTATTTATCTCTGTTTTGCTAATGAGCTCATCTCATAGAAGTGATGGAGAGATCGTATGATGCTATGGTTTATCTCTCATTTCCCTGGTTTCACTTTTAAAGAACTTACATCAAAGTCACGAAGGGCATTGCACGCACCCCTGAGAGCTTCCCATCCTGTTTCATCTCTCTCTCTCTCCCTGTTTCTTCTTGTCTCGCATTCACTACATTTCTCTCAGTGCCCTGTACATACACAACCTTTCAACCGTTTTCCCTAAATGGGTCTTTCCTGATCCGGAAACAAACACACAAGCACCCGCTGCCAGAGACTTTTCCTCCATGTTGTTTAGACTTTTGCTCTCTGATCTTTGTGGTTTCTGTAAAGTAACACCCAAATAAAAGGCAAACAAAATGGAGAGAGGAAAGAAAAAAAACATTTGGAAATCATGCATGTTTGGAGTGCATATTGCCAAATGTACCAAAATGTATACATATGCGTACCCAAAGCCCAGATTATAGTTTGTTTTTTATAAGTGTATGTGAATGATGTGCTCTAATGAATTAGAGAGGGAAAAGAAAACCAAAGATGAGTATGAAAACATCTAAATTATTCTGTATTGGTTTTACGTAGATGCCCACCATAAGACTGAACAGCAGAGGGGGTGGATGCTCTTATATAATCAATCTGTCCCGGGACAGCTTTACATCCCTCAACTCTTCAGAAGCATCACCTTTCTATACAGATGATTTCAGCAGCTCAATCCATCTGTTCAGTTTGTCCTCCTCATAAACCCCCACAGTAACTCTTTTTCATATCCATATATCAACAAATCTCATATAGTATGAGTAGAGGAGAGAACAGGAAGGCACTGATAAATTCATTTAGTGGAAGACAGTGAACCGGTGAAAGACGGATAACGGCTGCTACTAAAGAAGGATGAGTGATAAATCTGATTCATATGTCATACTGGTCTCAGAGAAAAACAAACCTGCAAAACCAGGTCTTGGAAATCATTAAAGTTATGATGGTAACAACTATAAACATAGGGTTGCCTATGATTAAATGTGTTTCCAAGTATGATAAACATAATAAGTAAAGTGGTGATAGAGAAGTAGGGAAGAAAACATGGAGATTTGCCATATTTTCACAACAGGCTTTAAACTATAAAATGTTTTTTTCCAGCGCACTTTGTAACTGGAGGATTATATGAGGAAAATATATTTTTCTATTAAAATAAACCTTAAGTTTAGCTATGAATTAAACGATGTGTTGGCTCTTATTCCCAAATAAACACACACAACCTAATTTCATGTAATGTTTGTTCACCCATTAATTTGGGCCAAGAGTGGCAATAAAGAAATTTACAGTACTATAGTGAATTTATTGTAGGGACATTAAGTACTGTTCTGTTCACTTAAACTTAATATAAGTCTGCTACTTTTTATGTTTACTGTGCTTTGATTTTTATCATGTAAAGCATGTATTTCCGTATGGTAAGATAAATAAAATGCTTAGCACAGCGTATTTCAGACCATCAAAAAGTTATCTATTTCTACCACTTCATAGGCACAGTTTACTGAAAAATGACCAGTCCAGTTCTACAGGATTTTTTTACATGCTTGATAGACCAAGCAAGAGTGATGCTAGCAACTTATGTAACACTAAATTATGAGTACACACTATATGGAGTACATAATATATGAGTTTATGCTGTGTTAAACACACATGATTCGACTACCAATCTCACAGTCGAATCGTCGCAGATGTGTAATGAAATGAGGATCATTCAATTGTGGCCGTATATGGGTGCACACATTATATGATTTCACATATAACAGCTTTCTCACAATATATTAATATACTGCATATTATGATAATGCTGCAAATAATATGTGAAGTAGTAGCTTTCAATAAATATTTTTAAAATGCGTTTATAAATCCAAGAACTCCTGTGACCGGGCTTCACGTCCATAAGAGGTTTATATGTTAATAAAGCCTTGCCTCTTTGTTTCTACATTTAAAAAACAAAGCTGGCAAATTATATTATTCCTTTCGTTCTTTTAGTAATTTCGATATTTTATTTTATTTATAAATCACTTTGGGTTATCTGATTTAACTATTTGGCTTGTGTTTTGTTTCCGTGCACTTGAGGCATTTTGCATATTTGTTCTGCACTTTGTAACTTCTGACCTTATTTTATTAAAAAATTGTATTTATTATAAACGTAAATTCCGATCTAATTTAAGTATGTAAATTTTGGATAGCTTTTCGTTGTATCGATGTTGCGCTATTGCGTGCTGGCCATGCTTGCGCATGTAATTTAGCCGAACGGGCTAGGTGCTCTGCGTCTCATATTTAGGAGTTCATCAAACAAAACATTAAAAAACGGATGTTTTTCGACGAGTATAAGTTTTTAAAATGTATTTAAAACAGAGTGGTTATCTTGTCAAAAGTTAAACTACAAAACAGGTAAGCCGTTTTTTTATTTCGGTGATGAAACGGAAACTAGTATCTGCACCGAACCTATTTCTGCCTGACACGAATGTCTTTCTTATGATTTAATATTATTGTCGGTCGGTGTTCACTTTCAATGATAGCAAAGAGATTCCTGAAATAAATAATATCATCCGGTCTTTCTGTATCTAAAGTGAATACAGAGATGATCAAAGTCAAAGCAAGCAAGCAGGTATTTCTGTGCTAAATAATAATGCGTAGTGTCTATAAAATCATTAATTTCAGTGTTTTTCTTGTTATAAATTAAAGTTTAATGAATTGTATATAAAGATTAGTTTTTATCATTTACAGTCACAATCACAAATTATTTGTCATTTCTCATTTGTCGGGTTTTTTTTTTTTTTTGGTCATGATTGCTTTGACGCGCTATCTCCAAATTAAATAAAAACACTGAATTGTAGCCGAAGTTTCCAAGGCAGGATCACCTTTGTTATTTTTTTAGGTTTAGTTATCAAATGTATTTTTGTGTGATGTTCTGTAGATCGTGGCTTTAAAATGTTATGAGGAATTATTAAACAAATGTTGCCTTACATTTTACCTTAAAATTTTTTTATATAAATGCATCCTCAGTTTTGTCTTCGTTTATTACTTAAAAGATAGTTTTGGTCACTTTATCAGACAGTTGTTTATGTGTGCTGCTTGTGAAAGAAAATAAAAGTTAACAATTTGTACCCGGTCTGGCCCCCTCCCAACCCATGCACACAAACATAGATGATTCGACTATCGGTCGACTATGGAAAGATTCGACAATTCTGATTCGAATATTTAAATCCTTAGTCGAGGACACCCCTAGTATTTAGTAATAAAAAGGCAAAATACTGGATACAGGAAGTGTGCATATTTTTTGAAAATGCATTTAATATTTTTTTATATATATCCTAAAACAAAAAGTAACAAAAACAGCATAAGTTATAACATATATAATATAGGTAAAAGTAAAAAAAGTATATAAAAGGTAAAAATAGGGGTAAAAGTTTGGCCCACATCATATTTACAATTTTAAAATCTGACCCTCAAAGAAAAGTAGTTGGCTTAGACCAGGAGTGGGGAACCCTGGGTCCTGGGGGGCCACTGTCCTGCAGAGTTTAGTTCCAACCCTAATCAAACACACCTGCATTTCATTTCCAAGTGATCCTGAAGACTTTTCAGGTGTGTTTAATTAGGGTTGGAACTAAACTCTGCAGGACAGTGGCCCTCCAGGACCAGGGTTCCCCACCCCTGGCTTAGACTAACAAAAAGGAGAAAAAATGGAATGAGAATTTTCTTAAAGATTTACATCTCATCAGCTTATTTAAAAAAAATCTTGACAGGCATAATGCATATAAGATATGATTACTGCCTTCTACATGCATGCATGTGTATCCCCCTTACCTCCTTCATTGTCTTTATTGTCATTGCAGGAGGTCTCCATGGCAACATTGCAACCCGGACCTCTCCAACCAGTGTGACACTCACAGTGCCAGCTGTTCTGACCCATGATGCATTGCCCATTCCCGTTGCACAGCCCTGGACAGCCATCTGGTAGAAGAGCAGGGAGAGATAAATTGTGTGAAATTATAGGGTTTCAGAAAGAAGAAATCAACTCACATTGGCAGATAGGAACGGTACTCATTAACATTAACACGAGCATACTAACACATACACAACAAGATCCGAATCCATTAGTATTCTTCTTACAGATGGACTCTAGAGCTACAAAGTCATTTAATATTTGTATGGCTGCGGATTGCACACTGAAGACCATGTCCGCTACTCTGAATGCCATTATAAAACAATGGCAACAAATACACATAAACACACAAATGTGTTTATTGATATGCAAAAACGTTGAATTAAACCACACCAAATGAGCAAACAGGCAAAGAGACATTTAAGGCGATTTTTTTATATAGTAGTAAATCTTAAACATTCTGTGGGAATGGAGAACTGGCATTAAGAAACACCTATAATAGTTTAGACACAAAACAGTTTACTGTAGGAGTGTGTGTGTGTGTGTGTGTGTATTTACCAATGGTGCAGTGTTCTCCGTTCCAACCCTGTTCACACTGGCACTTGCCGTCTCTGCAGGTCCCGTGTTTCACACACTGTGGGCTACACAATCTTTGGTCACAGCTTGGGCCTGTCCAGCCCTCCTCACAGTGGCAAACACCTCCAACACACAAACCGTGACTTCCACAATCTGATGAACATACCTCTGCAAAGAAAGAGAGAGAGAGAGAGAGATTTATTATTTTTAATCATTCTCTTACATGTATTATTGTATAATTTAGCCTAAAATTGTTCACTTCACCACTGATACACGCAACAACTCTAATGCTTTGCCAATACACATGCACGTGTCTCTTTGCCAATAAAAATTGCATTATGTATAGTAATGTTGCATGGCATGAAAAATGTGATGGCTGGTTTAGCAGATGGATAAAAAATTTATATTCCAAGACATCACAGCACAGTTTCAGATGAGATCACCACAACACACCTGTGGAGCAGTCAGGACCCATCCAGTTGGGATCACAGTTGCAGAGGCCTGTGTCAGGGCTGTAGGCTCCGTGGCCATTGCACTGATCTGGGCACTGGGCTCTGGACACATCACACATAGGCCCCGACCAGCCCGGCTTACAGTGACACTGACCCGACACACAGCTGCCGTGTCCAGAGCATCGAGGGTCTATGCAATCCACTGCGGAGGGAGAAAGAGACAAATACTTCAGCATCTTCTTCTCCTCATCTTTTACCTTTCTTACAATAATATCACCTCTGGGATCTCACATGCTTTCAGAGACTTCGTTTCTGCACAATTTTTAAAAGCCTGATCAATAAACTGGATTTTAGTACTGTAATAAGGTTTATTATGCATGTACGGACATGCTTTTATAGCGGCCAGCGCAAAGATTTGAAAACTGAGATTCTCAGAGAAAAAACATTTCTGAAAGTGCTGAGTCCTAGAACATTTGTGAGTATGTGTGTGTGTGTGTGTGTGTGTGTGTGTGTGTGTGTGTGTGTGTGTGTTGAAAAGACCTCATGATGTAGTGGTGATCGACCAACAGGGCTGGCCATTGTCTACATTTATTACACGTAAAAAAGAGGACATTCAACAAAACAGTAGGAAAATTTAATTTTACGACAACATACTGTAGTTTCCTCAGCCAATTCTGTTTGGTTATCTGACAAATTTAATCTGCCAACGTTAATCTACAATACAAAGTCTTTTCCTTTTATTTCAAGTATTTGTGAAACAGCGAGTCGACGACTTTTGAACCGTACCTTCCTCGCAGGATTCACCGCGGTAACCTGCTTCACAAGCACAGCTGCCCTGGGTGCAGGTCCCGTGACCGCCACAGCTGGGGTCGATGCACTGCCCCTGCGCCACGTCACACTCCAGGCCTTTCCAACCGCTGTAGCACATGCACACCCCCTTGCTGTACTGCCCATTCCCGCTGCACAGTACGGGACACGCCACTGCAGAGACCAGAGGAGGCAGGTGGGAAAACAGTTGAGGGAGGGAAGGACAGAAAAGGAGGGCGTTCGAGAGGAATTAGTGAAAATCAGCTTTATTAAGAGGAGTTCAGGTATGAAATGTAAGATTAGTTAAGAGAAAATGAGATACAGTGATATAAAAACAAAAACAAGTCCAGTGTTAAACAAAACATAGAGTAACAGTAGCTGCGTTTCCATTAGAGATTTGCGCAAAACTTTAGCGTTATTTCTAAATGTCGACTAAAAACTATTACGAAATGATGGGGTTTTATATTAACTGATGATATGCGACTGAAACATAGTCACTGATTTTGGTAGTTTTACTAATATCACATCCATCGCACTAGGCAATATTTTTTACAGAAGGAGATGTAAATGTTTTATTCAAACATTAATGCCAAGGAAAGACCCTTATACCTAGGAGCGGCAATGTATGTGTGTTTCTTGGAGGTAATAGTACATTATTTTAAATCAAAAGAGATGTAGGAGTGTTATCCAAACATTATTGGCGAGAAAAGCCTCTTATACTTGGGAGCAGACATGTATTGAGGTGTTTCTGGTAGGTTTTAGTACAAACAGCATCATCTTCAAATAATAATTATGTGACTTACTTGCATCAGGTGATGTGAAAATATGAATAAACTGTTTCCATTGCAGTTTCGCCAAAAACACCTCTTCCTGAAAAACCACCTCATGCGTGTGTAAAAACTTTTTTGGGACATATGGGAGTTATTGCAAAATTGATGTATTTCCATTGGCAATATTTTAATTTCGCAATGTCAATTTGCGAAATTTGAAGTGGTAATGGAAAGCAGCTTATCACTTTACATCATCGTCAGATATGCCTAAATGGGTTGCTTCTGGTAAGTATCAGCGATTAAAAGCATCAGACCTTTGGCCACAATCAACGGTTGTGGAGAACAGTTTATCAAGGGCTGCAACTAACGATTATTTTAATAATCGATTAATTTGGCGATTATTTTCGATTAATCGACTAATCGGATAAAATATAAATATTTACTTAATGAGATGTTTTCACATATTATATTTAAATAAGGCACTAAATTAGGGTATTTACGTGTAAAAGTGTACTTTTAAAAGTGCTAAAACACACACTACTACAGAGTTTTACTAATATAATATTTTTGATTTAGATATTTTAAGTAGGGATGCAACGAATCCAGGATTCGGATTCGGCCGAATACTGGGCTTTTTGACGGGGTTCGGGTTCGGCCGAATCAAAAAAATTTTTTCCACAGAACCGAACCCTAAGCTTGCGCTACGCTGGTCGACGTCACACGGCCGTTGATTACACACATCAGGTGCTGACGTGGAGATAAGTATTATTTTTTTTCCGGTGAGCCTTAAGGATGTTTTACATTTCGTGGACGTACCTGGAAAAACTAGCGCACCGCATCGCTTTCATTGTGCTTTGCAGTCGGGCTATCAAAATGCATCCCCGCCCTGCCCGTCGGGCTATCTTGACTATAGGGAGGAAAAATGCTTATGTATCCTCTCACAGATTTGGATGGGTAATTGTGGTACATAAAATTCAGGCATTGGGTATTTAAATTGCGTTTGAGCGCGCGCTCGAGTTTTACTTTCACTTTCGCGATCGAACGAAACCGCAGTACAGGAAGCAATCCGTACTGATTTGTCATGGATTTTTGTGCAAATCCAACTTTGTCCTGTCAGTCATTACTATCCTCACGTAAGAAAATTAAATCTCTCGCAGCAAGCTTTAAAGTGATATAGATTGCAAGGGCAGTGGAGAGACTCTCTGCAGAATCGCTCTTAAAGTGACAGTAGCCCCTGTTTTTCTGATCGAAAAAATTATCCAATCTGGATGATCCAAACTGTGAGTTTTGTGACCACTGAACCACTTTTAAATGGTGGGTATATCTGGTGTGGGGATGAGCAGGAACAGTTGGTTTACATGGAAATCCATTTTTTTTTGTTTTTTGTTAAAAAAACAACAGCATCAAAACAACAACAAGAATAGCAGATTACACATTGTGGTTAGAGGCCCTATTGGCTTTGTATTGGCAAAATTTCGGGCTACCAAAAACTGATGAGTGCCTGCCCGAAGGGCTACCAGGGATTTTGAAATTTTGCGAGCCCTGTAATGGAATAAGGATGCGAGTAGGATTCGGTATTCGGTTTCGGATTCCGCCGAATCTTAAACACTGGATTCGGTATTCGGCCGAACCCAAAAAATCTGGATTCGGTGCATCCCTAATTTTAAGCCTTAAATACAAAACGTTTGTGCAGCTTTTAAATAGTAAAACATCTTTAAATGTCAAATTGAGTCTTCATGTGCTGAGAATTTTGCCACAGATTAATAAACTCATTTTAATCTTCAGATTTAGACCTTGATGAATAAGATTATTAGCTATTAACAAAATAAATAAGCCATTAAAACTTTAAAGCCATTTCATTTTGAATTTCATTATGAACAATTTTAAAACATTTAAAAAGTCATTGAACAATAATACAAAATATTATACAAAATATTAGTGCACATCGGCTAAAGATCATTAGCCTAAACAACGAGTCATTCTATTGGTGACATTTCAGCACTTGATAGCGACTCGTAAGTAGCACTTAAAACCCAGCTGCGAGCGATCGCTTCATGTGCATCTTTGGGAAACGCACGTAAATGAACAACGAATGTCCGTTAAGTAGTTTGTAGAAAGCGCTCTTAAGTGCTAAGTTCAATCGTTATCGGGAAACCCAGCCCTGATCTCTAACACAATGTTTATTCAAAAATGCAATTATAAAGCTTTTGCTCAAAATTTGGTATTTTTGAAGACACCTAACCATATTTATAAAAAGAGACCAAATGAAGATAGGATCAAAAATGTTTTCCTGTTTTGTTTGTTTGTTCATATTTGATATATCTTTATGTTTATATATGTGAAGAGTTTCGTTGCTAAATAACTCTGTTTTTTGGTTGTGCATTCCAATTAATATAAATTCAAATGCAGTTGGTTTGTTTTGATTTAAACCTTCATAAGCACCATAAAACAAAATACTAACATGATAACATAATAATAAACATGTTTTGACAAAAATGTTAAAAACGGAGTTATCTCGTTTTGCAACGAAACTCTTCATTTAAAGAAGAAAATTTTCCTGGAAGGCATTTTGTGAAACTTTTGTGAAAAAAAAAAGCTTTTCACATCAAAAAAAAAGGCTGGCAAGGAATGAGTTAAGATGTGTGATAAAAAGATAATCGACACTAAAAATCACTTTATCGCACAGCCCCATTGTGTACAAAACCAGCAAAAATGTTACAAGCACGTAGAAAACTACGAGGTGTGAATAAACAGACAACACTTAATGTAGCACCTAATGTATCACACCCGTTTGATGCCCAGGTGTGGCCACAGCATTAATCATGTCTAAATAGGCACTGAATAGACTACCCAACAAGTTGTTTCAGCCAATGAAATTACTTTGTGATCCAATTGTGTGGAGTGATAACGCTTTGCAGAGGGAAAGGATCTTGCGTGATACCAGCATACATTCAAGCTAAGCAGAGATTAAGATAAAACATTGCCAGCACTGAATGTTGCAAAGTGAGAAAGCTTTTCACAAACGTTATGCAATTTCTTCTGCTTACGGTTGGAAGACAGACTATGTCATGTGTAATTAAGCTAAAGAGATTGAGAGGCTCTCTGTTACTCAGAGGTGTTATTCTACAGTAATAAACTAGCATCTAGAGCCTGAGGTGGGCTCACACATCTCTATATGAAGCCTCCGCTGAGAGCACACCATCACTCAAAAGATTCATCTGGCACAGCAAAGCCAAAAAAAAAAACATCAGATATTTTGACATAACTGTGATGCTGTTATTCATCTCAAAGTAAGTCACAGAACCAATAGAACATACACTGTAAACTCAGAATTAAATATATTAAGTAGTGTAAACTTAAATATTTGGAGCTCGTATACCATTTTCCGGCTTTTAAGTTATTATTAAATTATTTGTTCTTTAACCAAGCATGACTAAAAATTGTTGAAAATATTTTTTTGTTTTTGTTTTAAGCACTTAAAAACTTATTGCATTTCTTGTTCAATTTACTTAAGTTAATTCAACCCCCTTTATAAAAATTTAATTAAATCAACTAACTTGATTAATTTGTGTTTGGGACTACATGAATGATTCTTGTTGTGTTCAACCACCACTAATGAAACTGGGCAGAGCCTTTCCAGTTCCCAGCACGGGACTGCAAATGTTTATACAAAGTATTATTTTATGTATTTTTCAGTAAAAAGAAAGAATTCTTAGTGTTTTATGTTAATCTATATTGGAGATTCTGAGGAGTTTACAATAATTTTGAGTTTTGTGGTAACCATATAGTTTCCTTTTATTTGATTAACTTTTATTTGTCAGTCAAACTCAAAACATTTCAAGTGTACATAACCAAATATTTTTAAGTTGATATGGAGTTTGCTTACTTAATTATTTTAAGGCAACAGGTTTCCATAACTTTTTGTAAAATCAACTAATAATTTTTTACAGTGTATGTGTTAGGGGTGTTATTCGGACAGTTCATTGGGATGCGAT
This sequence comes from Paramisgurnus dabryanus, assembly GCF_030506205.2. Taxonomy (NCBI): domain Eukaryota; kingdom Metazoa; phylum Chordata; class Actinopteri; order Cypriniformes; family Cobitidae; genus Paramisgurnus; species Paramisgurnus dabryanus. Next base: position 26,825,077 of record NC_133354.1, read on the forward strand.
ACATTATTGGTTATCTCCGCCGCCAATTTGATATTTGCAGATATGAACATCAAACATTTCTTCAATGCAATTACGATTTGATTCGATACGATTAATTTATCGATACTTTAACTCATTCCCTGCCATTAACGAGTTACCTCTTCAATTAAGAGAAAACATTTGTGTGAAAAAAAGTGTTTCTGATGAGTTTTTATGGTAATCTGTTATACCGTGATTATCCACTAGATTACCCAATTCATAGGTGTCATTTACACTGGGGACGCTGGGGACATGTCCCCACCACTTTTTGAAATGACTGATTTTGTCCCCACCACTTTTTGAAAGCATTTGGTTAAAATGTTCTGAAAAATCAAGCAATACCTGTGCGACATACACTGCAAAAATGACTTTCCTACTTTTGTATTATTTTCAGTAGAAATATCTAAAAATTCTTAAATTAAGATGCTTTCTCTTGATGTGCAAAATGACCTAAGAAAGTAAGTCTAGTTTTTAGACCAAACATACAATTTAAGAGAATTTGTGATTAAAACAAGCAAAAATGTCTGCCAATGGGGTGAGGAAAAAAATCTTAAAATAAGATTAGTTTTTTCTTAAAAACTTAATTTAAGCAAAATTTTCTCACCCCATTGGCAGATAATTTGGCTTGTTTTACACTTAAAAAAAGGATTTTTTAGAAAAAAAAATTCTTAGTATTCTTAGTATCTTAAATTAAGATGCTTTTTCTTGATGAGCAAAACGACCAAAGAAAATAAGTCTAGTTTTTAGACCAAAAATATCAAATTTAAGTGATTTAAGTGAATCTTGAACCTTTTTCTAAAAAACACTAAATTCAAGAAAAAATCAAAAATTTGCTTACCCCTTTGGCAGATTTTTTGTTCATAATTTGCACAAGATCACTTAAATTTCATATTTTTGGTCTAAAAACTAGACTTATTTTCTTACATCATTTTGCTAATCAAGAAAATACATCTTGATTTAAGAATTTTTAGATATTTCTACTGAAAACAAGACAAAAATACTAAGTAAGAAAGTCATTTTATTTTAATTTAATATAGTTAAATCTAAGTCTAGTTTTTAGACCAAAAATATCAAATTTAAGTGATTTTGAGCATAAAACAAGCAAAAAAATCTGCCAATGGGGTAAGCAAATTTTTCCTGAATTTAGTGTTTAATAAAAATTTTAAGAATATTTTGCTTACCCCATTGGCAGATTTTTTTGCTTGTTTAATGCACAAAATCACTGAAATTTGATATTTTTGGTCTAAAAACTAGACTTATTTTCTTGGGTCGTTTTGCTCATTAAGAAAAAGCATCTTAATTTAAGAATTTTTAGATATTTTTACTGAAAACAAGACAAAAATACTAAGAATTTTTTTTCTTGAAAATCATTTTTCGCAGTGTATGTCTGGTTTTATGTTCCAGGGTCACATAAGTTGTGTTGTGTGCTTATGGTGTGTTTTTTGCCCATTTTTTATGCGTCATTATTCAATATTTTTCCCGTCCTGCTGTCATGTTTTTTCATCTGATCTTTTGTCCCCACCACTTTTCAACACAAACTGACGCCCCTGACCCAATTTATAAAACAATGAAGCAAAACCTTAAATCTTTCACAAAAATGCAATTATTTCAGCTTTTTGCTCAAAATTGTGATCATATTTAAGAGTTTATAAACAGAGAAAAAAATTTAAGATAGGATAGTTTGTTTATTGTTGGTTTAAATGCAGAGGGTCTGTTTTTTAATTTGGTATATCTGTATGTTTATATATCTTTAGAAGAAAATTTTCCTGGAAGGCATTTTGTGAAAAACACAAAATGTGGGCGGGTTTTTGAAAAAAAGGCTGGCAGGGAATGAGTTAATGGTGCACTGTGTAAATTTTTAGTGGGATCTCACAATCTCACCGATTGTGGATTGCAACCAGCAGCTCAGTCCATAGCACATCCCTCCCTTTTTGAAACGCATAGAGAAGCTACTGTAACATGTCGTCTCTAAACGCAGTGACAAAACACGCTCTATAAAGCATGACAAAATGTCACATAAAACCAAGCTTATGATGGCAACAGTCAAAGTCTTTAAGGTTATCTATTTTTTATCGGTTTGTCCAATCCATTTTCCAAATACAAAATATTTCCAAACCCACGATTTGCGTCCGATAGCAATCACAACGTCTTCTGCCTCTTTCGCTGTGTTTTCGCTGCTACAACCGCTTTGTTGCTGCATTGCATTCACGTGCTGACAATAGCACATGAAAAAAATGCATGCTTTGGCGGAAATGGTAGATGTACCTTGTCAAGGAATGTGGACACAGAGTGTCAAAATAAATGTAACTCATATCGATAATTATGTGTGGCATCGATGCATCGTATTGTTAGAAATGTAATCGATGCATCAATCCACATCGACCTCTAGTAAGTAAAGTAACAGTGATGATGAACTATGATGATTTCATGACTGATATTTAGCTTCAGAAATGATTCTGACAAATGTTTTCACATCAGAATAGTTCAATAATGGCCTGAGATTAAAAATTTTACATATTGCATGTAAAAATATACTGTGTGATTACTGTTATCATATTTGTCACTATCTTTTGACTATTTGCAAAATACATTCAGCATGACAGCGAGTGCTAAATCATTACTCATGCTTTTCTTTGTTAGAACAAAACTTACAAAAGCCCCCATGGGAAACATATGCAACTTTTCTTCATTAATGTACCTTTGGAGCAATCCGTGCCGTGGAACCCTGGGAAGCAATGACACGCTCCTGACATGCACTCTCCGTTGCCATGGCAATTCTGAGGACACTCTTCAACCGAGTCTAATATGAGACATGACGAAAGAAAGATGCACACATTTACAGCCCTCATTTTTTTTAATGAGGAACATAACATTCACAAAGACATTTGAAACACTGTCAGCTAACAGGAGCCAAAGCATAATGTGAACTGTCACCAGTTTTTATAGATAATTCTTTACACAGCATGGAACCGCCTGAACTTTTGTCTGAATTTCTGACATGTTTCAGCAATGTCTTATGGGAAATACAGCATTACAATAGTGATAAAAGCTACAATAAATTATGTATGCTATTCAAATAAACAGTGGGCATCAAATAAATGGTAGCATACCTCCAGAGCATAATGTGTGTATTTCTCTTCAAACTGAATAGTTAAACAGAGTTACAGAATTAAAGAAAGTGAAGAATTCAATGGTCCCAAAAAGTGTTTGAACACTTTAGCCATACTTAATAATGTATGAATGCCACTGCGCTAGAAACCAAAATATCAAACCAAATGGCATCTGCAAACCACAGATTTCTATTTCTAAAACATTTTGCTTAAAGAAGTTGTCTGCAGTTTTTTTTTTTTAAATAAACATTTGGATTGATATTTTGTTACGAATGCAATGACATTCAGCCCAAATAGGTTTCAGGGCCACTGTAAGCAACTCACTTTAACGGTTCAACACTTGCTCTCTCTGTTACATCCAAATTGAGAGACGTAATGATGGCTGTCACTCACTCAAATTACCTTTCATTATTTATACCCTAAAATTGTATCAGTAGCTGCATTTCCATTACCCTTTAAATTGCGCAATTTGACAATGCGTATTAAAAATATGACCAATGGAAACATGTCGATTTCGCAAAAAATGCATGAGGTGGTTTTTCAGGCAATTTGGGAAAAGGTTTATTAAAAAGGTGTAGTTAACTCGTCAATTAAGAGAAAACTCTTTCCTGCCAATGACGAGTATTTCTGGCTTTCCGCAATACCTCTATTATCCAGCAGTGGCGCTTTTCTGCAACTTATAAAACCCGGAAGTATCGCCCTGGGTAAACAGCTGTATGTCCGTGTAAGTTTTAAAGATCGCTCTGCTTCTGATCTCTATCAAAACTCCTTCACAAAAATGGAATTATCTCAACTTTTTGCTCAAATTTTTTTTTTTTTTTTTAGGAACTTACCCATATTTGAGAGGTGATAAAAAGAGAACTAATGAAGGTAGGACGAAACCCTTTTTTTATTTGAAAGTTGTATGTTTATATATTTAAAGAAGAACATTTTCTGGAAGACATTCAACTTTTGTGAAAATGCTGGCGCTGGCTGGCACCTTAAAAAAAAAAAAACGCTGGCAGGGAAAGAGTCATGGATGCTACAACCTCCCAGAAACACCTCAATATGTGTCTGCTTCCAAGTATAAGAGGCTTTCCTTGCCAATAATGTTTGGATAACACTCCTACATCTCTTTTGATGTAAAATAATGTACTATTACCTCCAAGAAACACATATACTGTGCATTGCTGCTCCTCAGCATAAGGGGTTTTCCTTGGCATTAACGATTGGATACTCTTACGTCTCCTTCAGTAAAAAATATTGCCTAGTGCGGTGGATGTGATATTAGTAAACCTACCAGAATCAGTCGATAACTTATCGCGACAGAAAAAACTATGTTTCAGTCGCATAGCATTAATTAATGGAAACGCCGCCATTCCGCATTAGTCTTTTGTCGACATTTAGAAAATAATACAAAAGTTTTGCGCAAATCTGCAATGGAAAAGCATCTACTGTATCCTTGCTACATTATAATTTTTTTATGCCTGATGTCCTCTTTTTAGTAAAAGCACAACAATCTAAAGAAATTCTTGTAAACAGAAATAGCTCAAAATCTCTGTTCTGCCTCGTGGCATTCAAGCTGTAGTAATACACTGAAAGGAAAAGTTCACCCTGTTAGACTGTCAGAAAAAATGGTCAAATGATGTAACCCAGCTGACACTGGGGCTATACCAGTTTAAACATACAGCTTTGCACCTAAGGAGTTCATATTAGTACCTCAAAGTTGCACCTTTGTACCAAATGTATACACATACACTCACCTAAAGGATTATTAGGAACACCTGTTCAATTTCTCAATGCAATTATTAAATCAACCAATCACATGGCAGTTGCTTCAATGCATTTAGGGGTGTGGTCCTGGTTAAGACAATCTCTTGAACTCCTGAATGTCAGAATGGGACAGAAAGGTGATTTAAGCAATTTTGTGCGTGACATGGTTGTTAGTGCCAGATGGGCCGATCTGAGTATTTCACAATCTGCTCAGTTACTGGGATTTTCACGCACAACCATTTCTAGGGTTTACAAAGAATGGTGTGAAAAGGGAAAAACATCCAGTATGCGGCAATCCTGTGGGTGAAAATGCCTTGTTGATGCTAGAGGTCAGAGGAGAATGGGCCAACTGATTCAAGCTGATAGAAGAGAAACTTTGACTAAAATAATCACTCGTTACAACCAAGGTATGCAGCAAAGCATTTGTGAAGCCACAACACGCACAACCTTGAGGTGGATGGGCTACAACAGCAGAAGACCCCAACGGGTACCACTCATCTCCACTACAAATAGGAAAAAGAGGTTACAATTTGCACAAGCTCACCAAAATTGGACAGTTGAAGACTGGAAAAATATTGCCTGGTCTGATGAGTATCGATGTCTGTTGAGACATTCAGATGGTAGAGTCAGAATTTGGCATAAACAGAATGAGAACATGGATCCATCATGCCTTGTTACCACTGTGCAGGCTGTTGGTGTAATGGTGTGGGGGATGTTTTGTTGGCACACTTTAGGCACCTTAGTGCCATTTGGGCATCGTTTAAATGCCACAGCCTACCTGAGCATTGTTTCTGACCATGTCCATCCCTTTATGAACACCATGTACTCATCCTCTGATGGCCACTTCCAGCAGGATAATGCACCATGTCACAAAGCTCAAATCATTTCAAATTGGTTTCTTGAACATGACAATGAGTTCACTGTACTAAAATGGCCCCCACAGTCATCAGATCTCAACCCAATAGAGCATCTTTGGGATGTGGTGGAACGGGAGCTTCGTGCCCTGGATGTGCATCCCACAAATCTCCATCAACTTCAAGATGCTATCCTGTCAATATGGGCCAACATTTCTAAAGAATGCTTTCAGCACCTTGTTGAATCAATGTCACATAGAATTAAGGCAGTTCTGAAGGCGAAAGGGGGTCCAACACAGAATTAGTATGCTTTTCCTAATAATTCTTTAGGTAAGTGTATATATCTTATGCTATATAATAGGACCTATATAAAAGTACTGCCCTAGTGACAGCAGTGGTACATATTTTGACAATTTTTTAACAGTGTACATAACTATATATTCACTTTTATATGATTTTAAACTTGTATGAATTTCTTTTTACACAAAGTTATAATGTTTTTAATTTAAAAACATTTTGAAGCTTCCCATACAACTCCATTATCCCAAGTGACTGTAATTGAGGTCAACTGCATGAAAGGGGCATCCAACACGTTCTTTTTATTTTTTGTGTGTTCCTTGGAAAATAGTGGATTAATATCTACAATTTTATTAAATTTCATCCTAATCGGACAAGATCTTTTATCTTCTGCACTAAAAAGCTGATATTTCAGGGATTTTTTGTTTGCTTCTATTCTTCAAAAGTCAATTTAGTTTGCCCTGAAGATCAGGGTACAGTGAAAGAAATGAAAGCACCTCTTTCAGTTCACCTGTTTACAAACTGAAACATACTGTAATGTTATGTGAAGGGTGAAGCAGGTGTACTGAATGAAAAGAAGCATTTCTAAATGTCAGGTCATCAAATAACCGAGTTTCTATTTTACAGCATTTCTTTGAACTTTAAGTGTGAAAATAAAAACGGTAGGTATGTACTTAGTGCCACAGTGCTGAATGAGACGGGCTCCTTTTCTTTGCCATCGTTGTAGAAAGCCAGATGCCAGGTGCCGGGGTCCAAATACTGCACAAAGATGGCCTCATTCTGCACGACTGTCTGAATACTTCGGCGCTCACGAGGAGACTCTATCACGCTCCATTTCTCCTTTCCATCCAACCTCTCCATGTAGTCATACTGAGGAGAGAGACACGAGGTGTGGACAGAGGCAGAAAACAGTCAAAACGACAAGTGGATGACGCACATCATCTGCAATAAATACTGCAAAGACACTCATAAATTAAATTAAATTAAAATCTGTGTATGATAACAACTTCGAGTGTGACAAGAAAAGTGTAAGAACACTGCAGAAATATATGCAGTGATAATTTGGAAATAATTAACAATGTAAAAAAGTAAAACACAAAAGCCTGTCAAGACAGATGGTCGTTTCATAGTAATTAAAAACAAAGCTTTTTATGGGTGCATATTGTGAAAAGCACACATTACAAGCTTGTTTTGTGATAGACTTAGGCCGTGTCAAAAATAGCCCCCTCATTCACTATTCCCTACATTAGTCCATTAAAATAGTTCACTTGAATGACTGAATAAAAACGAGGACACTTGAGCTCGCCAGAAGTGCTGCAATACGGGCGTCATCTTCCACCGTGATGTGAGAATAAATTCGGTGTGAGCCTTAGTGGACGGGTGGTGACTAGCTGTGAGTGTACATCGGTTGTACCATCATTATTGCGGTGCATTGTGGGGTGAATGAGTGCATGGTTTACTCATTTATTTATTTGTTAATTTTTTACTCATTTAAGACAAGCCCAAGGCTCTACAGTGCGATAATTTCACTTGCGCCTAAAAATAGTTATGTGCAAACTTAAAACAATTTAGGAGCACAGTGCGCGAGTGGCTAAATACAGCAGCGTGATGAAGCTAAGCATACATGACGACGTCATTTTATTCAAATGAGAGCGACGATTCGTAACCAATGAGCCAATCACTGAAATAGTGTGGGAATGTGCGGGAACTGCTGGATTTTAAGTAACAGTGCTAAAAATTTTATAGCCAGATATGATGACGCTTCTGCAACACGCATCAAGACAGATCTACGATTAATTTATCAGGCCAACATGCAAAATGCCGCATATGAAAGTGAAAGTAACTCATAGATAGTGCTGTGACGGATCGCAGTTGATCCGTGATCTGTACGAATCATGGTTCGGCTCGCATGCGATTCGCGGATTAATACGCAAATTTAAATTTAGGGAAAGTTTATAATTTGCACGTGTTTCAAAGGCTTGCAAATGTTAACATTCAAGTGATTTAAAACAATTTAACCACAAAAAGGTGCTAAAGTGAGCAGCAGACACAGTCACACATACTGCTGAAGGTGTCCGATCCAGTGATCATCCCTATGCCCTTCAAAGATCAGAACTCTTGATGTGTAAACTATAGCGAGAGTTGCGCTACTGTGTCGCATGTAGTCGATTAAAATACATTTGGTGAACAGAGCTCTGAAAAACAATGTAACGTTTTTAAATAGAGCGACTGTAGCTGCGCCGTTTGGAATTCGCCCTCCGTCTGTGTGTGCGCGCGGGTTAAGGGCATTCAATAGTGCATGCACAAAGAGACACGTTTCCTGTTTCTGTTCTTGACATACAAACAAAATTAACTCCACAGTATTCTTTTTCTAATAAAACATTTGTTTATGTCTTAAGTGTATGTATAGATTAGAATCAGAAACCTGTCTGTGCTTATTTGTTCTTAAAGAGACAGTAACCTCAATAAACCTACATAAGTCTGTGTCATTAATGTTAATCAAACAACCCAAGACAAAGAGAAAATCACTTCTGTAGCTCTAAAAATAATAATTATATTTATATTATACAACAAAGACAGTGTTGTTATTCATTTGATTTGATTTCTGTAACTAATGCTAATTTTAGACCCGATGCTTCAAAAAAAAAATCATAAAACTAATCCATTTGAATTGAGCAGTTTAATCAACTTTTTTTTTACTGTGCTCCTAAATTTCTTTGTGTGCTATATTTTTTCATTTAGGAACACTTGTACTCCTTGGGAAAAAGGTTAGCGTACAGCCCTAAAGCCACTTGATTGGCGGACCAAAAAGTAGCAAGGGCAACACACTGTCATGACCAGAACCTTATTAAAACTGATGCCATTAATCCGAGTGCATCATTAAAGCACAGGTACTCAAAAATTTCCTGCGTGCCAGGAAGAGGGATCAACCCACTCGCTGGTTTTAAACCCCTGCGCGCCTAACAGTGCAAAGAAATGTCAAAGTAGCACGTATTAAAAGCTCAGGTGCGAGGAAGAGTCTGGGCCACGCGCGTTAAGATCCAAGCAAGGGTCGATAACCCATTTTGAAATTATGATGTCACATGAACGTATTTAAGTATGACTGTCACATTCAGATATTAACTCATTCCCCGCCATTGACGAGTTATCTTGTCAATTAAGAGAAAACATTTGCATGAATAAACATGTTCTTGATGAGTTTTTATGGTAATCTGTAATAACACAATTACTTTTACCCAATTTATAAAAAAACGGAAGCTATTTTTTAAATTAATTTTACACTCCGTGTATGTTTTGATAATCATTTTGAATCTGATTTCAAACAAAATTCCTTCACAAAAATGCAATTATTTCAGGTTTTTGCTCAAAAAATTTTATATTTGAAGAAAAGAGTTTATAAAAGGGAGAAAAAAGTAAAGATAGGATAAAATGTTTTTTCCCATTTTGTTTGTTTGTTTATTGTTTGTTTAAAAGCAGAGGGTCTATACTTTAATTTGATGTCTATATATTTTTAGAAGAAAATTTTCCTGGAAGGCATTTTGTGAAAATCACAAAAAATGCTAGCCGGCAACTTAAAAAAAAAAGTCTGGCTGGGAATGAGTTAAAGGTGTAGTATGTAATTTCTAGAAAGATCTCTTGACAGAAATGCAAAATAATATACAAAACATATTATAAGGGGTGTATAAAGACCTTTCATAATGAACCATTATGTTTTTATTACCTTAGAATGAGATGTTTTTATTGACATACACAAAGGGTCCCCTTATGTGGAAGTCGCCATTTTGTGTCGCCATGTTTCTACAGAAGCCCTTAACGGACAAACTTTTTTTTTACTAAGTTGTCTCCGACAATGACATATTTTTCCAGTGGCTTTACTGTAGCTTTTTTATGTGTTTCAAAAGCGAGCGGTGAGCCGTGGACTAAGCCATTGGTTGCAATTCGCAACCTCACCACTAGATGTCGCAAAAAATTACACACTACACCTTTAAAAGCAACCTGTTTATTTGAAAGCTACAGATAAAATGTGAAAACCTAATTATATAAATGTTTGGTGGAAGCTAACATTATACGTGGTCTTATATTAGTTATAGCTCCTTTAAAAGAAGATACATGAGGTGATTCGCTCACCTGAGCATGTGAAGGAGGCAAGCCTTTCCGCATGTAGACCCCAAACAGCGCGTCCTTGCCCAGGGAGATGTTGAACTTGAGAAAGTGTGGCTGGCGCAGGTGAAGTAAAGACCTCCAGAAGACGCCCGGAGGAACATCCTGACTGATTCGCTGACCCAGCACCAGCTCCCCGCTGTTTATACTGCTGTTCTTCAACACCCACGGCCCAGAGACGGAGCCTGAGAGCAAAGAGGTGCGAGGTGAAACAAGAGATGGGATTTGTTTGATGAAAAAAGACTTTATTCAGGAAATATCCTCAGCTCTCTGTGAAAATATTTGCAGTGCGTAATATGAAAAATCAACATACATAATTCCACTGAGACGTAGTTCATCACAAATGAGTGTGTAGGGTTAGTCAATAAAACCCCACCTTCTCCCTTGAAGTAATACTACCATTGCATGACAGAACTGAGCACACACATGCAAATAAATACTTATATACACAAACCGGTACATACACCCCATAACATCTGCTAAATCTGTTCCAAATCCCTAGGGAGAAAACATTTTGACAGCATAGATAGATTGCAGCATGAGAATTACACAGCACAATGGCTTTGATGGTATCGGAGGCAACACACTCCGTTGTGTCTGAAGGTCCAGCGCAACATGAATGTGCTTGGTGTTAACTGTCAGTCTAGCGTTCTGTGTTTGATGAGTTCTGATAAGCCAGGACAATCTGTTTTCCTACCTGCTATAACTTCTAGCAAGATTTAAACAAGTAATAGGGAGGGATGGAGACAAAAAGAGAGAGAACCTAATGGATCAAGGCGTCTGTTGCAGGATAACACACACACACACATAGTGTCAGGTCTGAGTGATAGGCCGGTTAAAGCAACACAGTCTGGTAAGCAGTGGGAGCTCTCGCACCGACCTCCCTCATTAACACGGAGCATGGATGGACAGATCTGCTCTAAAGGAGAGCGCCACACTGAGAAAGACAGGGAGTGAGAGATGGTGAAAGTGAGACTGAGAGAAATGAAGAACCATATTAAAATGGGGAAGTGAAGGATCCCTGGGGAGTCTGCATGGGAAGAGTCTTCTTTTCTGGAAGTGAACTTCACTCTCCAAAAGCTCTCTGCAAGAGCTCAGCCAGCCCAAACTGTTCGCATGAAGCAGGGTCTTAACCTCAAAAATGCACATTTTGTCTGCTCTGAACTGAATTTTTATTATCTCTTTCTTACTATTTTCACTGTTTACTGAACATAGACTTATAGTTAGCAGACATTTATCCATTATACTGCATGACACTTGTATTATTTGTGAGCGGCCCCTACGCTAATAACATTTTGTTTCTCTTTCGCTGTCTCATCCTGGAACCCCAGGACATTGAGACTAACAGACACGTGAAGCTCATCACACAACTGATCTACTGGCCTCCCATCATCGTGATGCCCAGCCGAGCTCTTGACTGGCGACCACCAACCGCTTCCCTTTATTTAAGTTTTTAATTTCTCAATAAATCTTACATTATAGTATTTTTTGTCTGCACTCTCAGAAATAAAGGTCCACAAGTTGTTACTGGGACAGTACCCTTTTAAAAAAGGTACACATTTGTACCCAAAGAGTGCATATTAGTACTTTGAACCGCCATAATGTACCTAGGGCCCGATAAAATCTGTTTTATTTTTTCCCAAATTCCGTTTTTATTTTTCCCAAATTCCGTTTTGTCCGTTTTAATTTTTGCAGAGGATATGATGGGTAAAGTTGATGGGCACTAATATTACAGAATGCCAGAGTATCGCTGCATGTGTTGTTAGTTAACATGCTGCACAATGTTTGTACATGGATATGTTAGGGGTGTCCTCTACTAAGGATTTACATAGTCGAATCTGAATTGTCAAATCTTTCTATAGTCGACAGATAGTCAAATCATCTATGTGTGTGCACATGGGTTGGGAGGGGCACCAGGTAGTCAACAAATGGTTAACTTTTATTTTCAAGTCTTTCAAGTGATGAATGAAGACAAAACTGACGATGCATTTGTATCCTTTTTAAGTTAAAATGAAAGGCAATATAAACATTTGTTAAATGATTTATCATAAGATTTCATAAGATAACATATCTTTTTGTTATATCAATAATTTTTATAACTAAACTTAAAAAAGTGATCCTTGGGAAAGCACCCACCGGCTACAATTCAGCGATTTTGTATAATTTTGAGATATAGCGCGTCAAAGCAGTCATGACAAAAAAAAAACTACAAATGACATATAAATTGTGATTGTTACTGTAAACGATAAAAGCTAAACTTTATATACAATTCCTCAAATGTTCATTTATAACAAGATAAACTCTGGAATTAATGATTTTATAGACAACTACGCTTTATTATTTTGCACAGAACTACCTGCTTGCTTACTTTGATAATCTCTGTATTCACTTAAAACCTGATGATTCTTATATCATTTATTTCAGGAATATCTTTTCTATCATTTGAAAGTGAACAACAAGCATAATATTAAATCACAAGAGAGACAGTTGTGTCTGGCATAAATTATGTTCTGTGCAGATATTTTTTGTATCATCAACAAATTTACAGAAACGGCTTACCTGGTTTTAAAATTTAACATTTTACAAGATAACCACCCTGTTTTAAATACATTTTAAAACTTATAACTGTCGAAAAAATCTGTTTTTTATGTTTAGTTTGATGAACTCCTAAATATGATCCTAAATATGACACGCAGAGAGCACCTAGTGCATTCGGTTAAATTGAATGTGCCAGCACCTTGGCCAGCTCAACATTGATTAATAAATGAATATTAATATATTGGGAGAAAACTGTTATTTGTTAAATCAGATAATGTGCACCCAAAATGTAATGATCTTCATTTCAACACATCTGCAACGATTCGACTATGAGATTGGTAGTCGAATCAGGCTTCTCATATCGATGCATCAAATCTTCGACTATTCGGGGTCATCCCTAAGGGCTTTTCAAATATTTCAGACAAACTGGACAAAATAAACTCAAGCAACTTTACACCCTTGCAAGATGAAACAAAAAATAAAAGAGGCGGAGAGCAGCTGCTTTCATTTTGGCAATGATAGTCTAAAAACCATGCCAAACACTGTGGCTTGGCACTAGAAGTCAGGACTGATGGAGAAACTTAGGAGAGTAGGCAGTCTTTTGTGGCTGTTGAAACAAATTTGACCACACAAGCATCTACAACACAAAATCATTCCGGTCAACTGTGTTTTGGACTACCCCTGAATGTGGACGAAAGTGGACAAGATCAAAGCAGTTTACAGTCCATTTAGACCTGTATTAAAGCAACACTATGTAGTTTTTTTTACCTTTAAATAATATTTCAGTGATAGAACAACTTTTAACTGGACAAATTGTACTGTTGCTGCAACCTGAGCAGCCTCCTAGCTGCTACAAGCACACTCTGAAAGTGGCGGTGAAGGGAAAGCACACAGCCCCACCCCTCCCCCTGCCTGCAGAAGAGTGTCTGATACCAGGCACTGTTGCGCTTTTCAACCACATGGGGGAGCTGTAAGTCATTTTTACATGGAAACTACATAGTGTTGCTTTAAGCATTCTGATCCAATCCATCTAAACACATCTTAATACCAGGTGTAAACAGGGCATCTGTGATGTTATCTTTACCAATTTCATATGGAGGTCAAAGTGTCATGATCCTGTCTTCATGTCACAGTTTTTTGCTTTGTGTGAAAGTTTGTTTTTATTCAGGCCGTGTGCTTTCCCTCTCTTGTCTCCTGACCCCATCCCCTCGTTCTCCTCGTTAATTATCCCATTTTGTTTCATGATCATCACCTGTTGTCCTCTTGATTTACTCCCTTATTTAATGCTCTTGTGTTTGCTGTCTTGTGCCAGTTCCTTGTGATTTCATGCTTGTGTTATGGTTTTTGTAATGTAATGACTCTTATGTACTGTCTTCTTATTTAAGTCTTCTAGTCAAGTGTTCTTGTTACCTGTCTTAGTCAAGTTTATTATGGTTGAGTTATTTTTGCCCCCCATGGGTTTTTGTTTTCTCTGTTTGTTAAAATTAAAGCCATTTTGTGTCCATCCAACATGCATCTTATTTCCTGGCACAAAGAGGCGCATTTAGTTTTGGACTGAAATGTGTCCTGATGTGGATTAGGTAAAAGGTCCTTTAAAGACTGCATAACAAAATATGGTCCACAATTATGTGAGACCAGCATGATGTCATTTTTAGAGCAAGTATGTATATAAGCAACTATGTAAACCGCTAGTCCTTCACAATAAATTCAAAAGACCCTTCAGGAAAAACACAAGTAGTACGAGAGATCGCCCTCACACTTGCACGTCTTTCTATTTCCCACACAGTTCATCCACGATATTCAATTTTGCACATAAACAATTAACATGCACACACACGCACACTCTCTCTAGTTAAACCCTGACTAGCACCGGTGTGTCTTCCTCTGTGAAGCAGCACTCTTTCAGAGAAGTCTAAAGGGAGAAGAAGTGCTGCGTGTCAATACCAGCGCTCTCTAAAGGTCAGAGGCAATCGTTATCATCTGAACGTGTTGACTCTGATAATGATAAATCATTTGAGGTGAACGGAGAACAGTCGAGGAGATTCTTTGCATCTGAGCCGCTGAGAGTTAGCCAGTGCTTTGAACCATTAACTAACTGAGATCTAGCACATCTAATCCTAATATCCCAGAGGTCGCTGCCTGAAAAAGAAACCGAGACTGTGATTTTACACTAATGTCCTCTCTTAATTTACTGATTAAGCAATATACTGATTGTTTTGAGTATTGAAATTTGGCTGAACCAATGACAAGTGGAAAATGTTGAAACATTTGTAAAACATTGTAAACAGAGCCTAAAACTGTTTAAGATTATCTGCTTTCAAACACATTTGAAAGTGGTGGTAAACTCATTACATTGGTGTACATCAGCGTTTCTCAAAGTGTAGGACGGACCCCAGTGGTGGGGAATGGAAACTTTACAAGTGGGGCGTGACAAACGGAAGAAATTCATTCTATTCATTCCTTTATTTATTGACCATACAGTACACTCAAAATGACACATTTAAATATAAGCCTAACTTCGACTGTGAAGAAAATGTCACGCCGAACCATAGCCTACAAGAATGAATTAATGTCTGAATGTTAATGGAAGCGGAACAAAAACTTTAATGTTAAGCGGCAGTATAGGCAGTAGCGGGAATAAAAGTTAACAATGGATAAGTCCAAGACAGACAGTGGAGCTAATCAACCAAAAAGCCAGCCGAAGAGAAAGTATGATAAGTTTTGTCAGAGACAAAGTGCAAACACAGTTCCATTATTATTATTTACTTTTAAACAAAGTGATATTTCATGCACAGTGATGATACATTTTCACATTTTTTCTCTATTGAAAGTGTTTAATGCTTTCAAACATGGGTCTTCAACCGGGGTCCGACGGAACTCCAGGGGTCTGCCAAATGATGTTTAACCACAAGCTATTTTTAGCTAAAAACGTAAAGCGTGTCCAAAACGTTACATGTCCCCTGTAAGTTGTGCACGTGCGTGGCCACATAGGCTTGAAAGCGCGCATTCAGTTTAGCAAGTGGACCAAAATAAAATATCCGAAGATTATAAATGTCTTCTCAGGAATAATAAAACAGGTAAATCTTAAGTGTGTCTTTCATATTGTTATTTTAGAATCAGTGCTCTGTAGAAAATAAACGCGTGTAACTCAAACTCGTGACAATTATGATACACGGGAAAGACAACAAACCTCTGAATTATAAAGTAGCACAACCTCTATCCCCACCAGATTGACATTGTGCCTTTCACCATGATCAGTCATCTTTATAAACTGAAATCCCAGGGTAAGGTAAATGTGTTATTGTCCAATTCACAGTATAATGAAATGTATTACACTGCAAATACCTTAAAATAAAATATTTTAACCAAATCTACTTTAACAAAAAAGTATGCATGTACAAAAACAGCATAATAGTGCTAATGTACTCTTTTAATAAAGAATGGCTGTGACAATATGGTTTATCTATTTATAAAACAGTTCCAGTCCTTAATTCTGATTGGTCAATAGTTGTACTTTACTCCACTCCAAAAAGGCAGCCTCTGGTACCTTATTGCTTATTAAATTTCTCTGTTTTATATATTTAGTGTCAGGGGGTCCCTGCTCTATACCTCTCTCATCTAAGGGGTCCCCGCCTCGAAAACATTAAAGAGACCTGCTTTAAAATATGATATGAATAAATACATTTGGTAACACTTTACTTGAAGGGGTGTTCATAAGACTCAAATGACACCTTCATAATCATGCCATAAGTGTCATTTACTCAATTATGTCATTTTAAATGCAAAGATGACATTGTTTGAGATGTCTTTGTTATGACTACTTGACATAAACCAATACATCATAACTTATCATAAATCTGTCATAACAATGACATAGCAGATTAATGATCAAACCTAATTAAGAAAAGACCTAGCTGTATGGGTTAACATTGCAAGAAAATATCAATTGGTTGGTTTGACATTGGCTGTCATGAGGCCATTATAATTGTGTCATGAATATTTTTCTGACCACTTTTTACCAGTGATACAAATTGAAGTTGTCATTTAAATGTCATTGTCAAATGTCAGTGTTAATACTCTATCAAGTTGTTTTATGGATATTTTTCTTGACTTCAACTACAATGGCACGTATTAAAGCTAAAGCTAGTTAGTTTCTTAAGTTTAATAATTAATCTGCTATGTCATGTTTATAACAGATTTATTACAACCTATGTTGTCTTGGTATTGTCAAATCGTCATGATAGGTTATGATGTATTGGTTTATGTCAAGTTATCTGTAAATATGTAAAGCACTTTGGATGGTCATTGGTCTATGAAAGTGCTATATAAATGCAGTCCATTTGTCATGTCACGTGTCATGTCATGATTATAAAGTTGTCATGTCTGTCTTATGAACACCCCTTCAAGTAAAGTGTTACCATATATTAACAGTTAAACTTAAAGCCTACTTGATGGACATTTTGTTGGGGAAATTGGGGACAGGTGGGGCTTGGAACCCTTATCTACCTCCAAAGTGGGAAATGGCAGAAACAGTTTGAGAAACACTGGTGTGTACACAATCGTGTGGTTTTACAAAACTATTTTCAGTATTTTTGTGCCACTTTTGCCTTTTTTTGACAGATAGTAATGTAATGTAATGAGAGGACAGGAAAGTAAAGGGTGGAGAGAGGGGTACGGGATCGGCAAAGGACCTCGAGCCAGGCTTCGAATTTGGGTCACTGAAAGTGCATCTGCATTATATGTTGAAGCACTGTCCACTACACCATCGGCTCTGACTAATTTGATTAATTTAAGCATACGCCTTTAGATCAAAAGGTTTGCAAGGTCAAGACAACCTTTAGTCACCCTAAACCAGTAGTGCATATAAATCAGTTCTTAAATCATTTATTATAACTTTATTACCATGCTCTCATCAGTACTCCTAAAACAATCTGGTAGATTTTAATCATTAGGGAACATTAAAGTAGACTATGGTTTTTATAACATGTGAGTGGTGACTTTGGATATTCATTCAGGTAAATAGGATTCATTTGCATCAGGTGATTTACATTCATATCAAATGCACCCATTTAGGTTTTTACCTCTGCCTCCGGAGGGCGCCGTTGCCACGTCACCGATGCCAGGAATACTCATGCTGAGGCCAGTGCTCACTAGATGCCCTTCAGCGGGTTTCAGCCGCCAATTCAAGCCGAGCAGATTAAGAGCTGAGAAAGAGAGAAAAAGAGAGAATTATAAAATAGGACATGACACTGTATTACACCTTCCGACCACTTTATATATACACGGATGACACATTCCGACAGCCGAGAGCATGCGACACCCATATAACTATAACTCTTGCTGACAGAGGAGACT
This sequence comes from Paramisgurnus dabryanus, assembly GCF_030506205.2. Taxonomy (NCBI): domain Eukaryota; kingdom Metazoa; phylum Chordata; class Actinopteri; order Cypriniformes; family Cobitidae; genus Paramisgurnus; species Paramisgurnus dabryanus. The sequence goes on from NC_133354.1 coordinate 26,843,162, forward strand.
TTAGCATACAAATACACTCATTATAGCAAACGACACTTTGACTACAGTCTGTGCTTTGTTTGGGCTCCGTGCCCAGACAGGTTTAGTTGGACCGGGTTTAATCCAAACCGTTACAGGAATGCTAAATTCGGCGTAGATATGAATATGTCACGCCGAGCGAGTGGAAAAGGCGGGAGACGAAATGTCAAACGCCACACAATGAGAGTCGCGAAGGAAGTGACAGTTATCTTGATACCGCAAAGCAAGGTGCGAAGGTACAGGAAAATTGTCTCGGGCAAAAAAATTATATACTGAAGCCAGTTAAAAGTCGGTGACAGATGCCAAAAATTCTCACCACCTTCTTACGTTCGTTTTTGTGTGTGCGCTCACTACAGGGGATTTTGGCTAAGCGCCTGCGTTTCTCTCCGCACCCCATATGCACCATAATCGCTGCTTCCAACACTTTGTAGAAACTGATTAGCTTCATTAGCCATCACTCGATATGCAATATTCAAATACCTCAAGTAGCATTTTAAAAATATGATAATGATAAAAATAATTGTTGGTAGAAATTATAGTAGAGGCTTTCAGCATTTCCCCAGAGTAAAAATGAGTGCAGTCACACACACAAAATCTTGCGAGAAACCGCAGACGTTTGCAAGAATCTCCCTTCACCTCCACCCCTACTACTTCAATACCCTCCCTGAATCTCATCCACGTTAAATCAATGCCCACGCAGTCCTTCTCTTGCTTTCTCCGCAAATTTTGCGCCTCATTGTCTTACTTGTGTATAGGGGTCAAAAGAAAGAGCTGACTGCCACAGGCTACAAGCTGCTCTGAAGCATTAACTTCATTGTCCTGCACTATTTCTCATCAATGGATCTTATCGCTCCGTCCTCTAATCAAGCCTTATCTTTATTTTCTCGTCCTTTTTCTGTGTCCTCTATCTCCTATGCTTTCTTTCTACCATCTCATCGCAATACTCACTGACAGATATGGCCTTGTTATGACCCGAGACGTCTTGTTCCACTGAACAGTGCCATGAAGAATCAAGACAAACACAACCATCCACTGCATTCCGAACTCAAATCTGATACTACAAACGTGATGCTATTCTTGGATTAGCTTTGTCTGTGAGGTCAGATCAGCAAGATCAGCAAACTCAATTGGGCAAAAGACCGGGATGGAAAGACAATCCAGTGTGATGGGTGTTTTCACAACCCAGTCTCACCCCATGGCGTCAATATTTGACGACACTTGACCATGCGTCAATATGTTGACGCGGAGGGTATACCTTTCGCGTCACTTTTTGACGAACTGGGGACTTCAATACTATCAGGTACGCGAAATTCTCTTTCCTATTTTCTTACCATTTTCTACCATTTTCGCGTCGGTTTAGGGTTAGATTTACATAATGACATCCCTACCCAAACCTATCCCTAACCCCAATGTCAGTTGACAACTGTTTAATTTCGCGTACCTAATAGTATTGAAGTCCCCAGTTCGTCAAAAAGTGACGCGAAAGGTATACCCTCCGCGTCAACATATTGACGCATGGTCAAGTGTCGTCAAATATTGACGCCATGGGTGTGAGACTGTGTTGGTTTTCATTAGGAGACTGTAGGGGGCAGTATACAGTGAGGAAGTAGGTGAGCTGGGGTTGTTTCAATCACATAAAAAAAATAAATAAATAACTCAACCTTTAAATATCACAGAATAATAACATTTTAGCATCACTGTGTTATTGCAGCTGTGGTCAACCTAATGAGATTAATGTCTGATTTCAGAACAATGTCAATTTATTACCTTCACAGCTGTGCTTGTATGCACGTAGCAGTTGCGTTAAAATCAAAAAAGCTTTTAAATATTTTAACATGCTTACTGTACCTTAGTAGATATTCTTAACTCTTTCCCCGCCATTGACGAGATATCTCGTCAATTAAGAGAAAACGTTTCCCCGACAATAACGAGATTTTCCGTCTTTCCGTAAAACCGGAAGTATTACCCTATGGCAAGCTGCTGCATGTCCGTGTCTGTTTTAAAGATCGCTCTGAATGGGATCTCTATGAAAAGTCCATCACAAAAATGGAATTATCTCTGCTTTTTGCTCAAAATGTGGTGTTTTTGCAAAAACCTACCCATATTCAAAAGCTGATTGCAAAAGAACCACTGAAGGTAGGATGAAACGTTTTTTTTTTTTTGAAAGCAGAGGGTCTGTTCTTTCATTTGGTATATTGTATGTTTATATATTTAAAGAAGAACATTTTCTGGAAGGCATTAAACTTCGGTGAAAATCATGAAAAACGCTGGCGCTGGCTGGCAACTTTTTTTAAAAATGCTGGCGGTGAAAGAGTTAAATGCATCCAGACAAAGTGCGTCACTATGTAAAGAATTTAAACAGGCTAAGTAATTACAATAGCGTGTTTACAGCTTTTCATTTCCAGCGAATGTGCTAACAAGGCATACATGTGTGAGCACAGGATATTCAATTAACAATAACAACAGTAACAACATAAATATACACATTTACAATAATTAAATGCTATTTGAATGGGCTTTTTAAAAAAAGATAAAATGCATTCAAAAGTAACACTAAGAAAAATTGTGTAATGGTGGTTTACCTCTTGAAAAGCACCCCCACTCTCACCCAAACCATAAAAAGACCTACTTTCACTAAAAGGGTTGTGATCACTAAACCATTTAGAGTATATGCATAACTATGGTATCATAAGAAAGAAATTTTCATGTTTCAAAATTATTTTAAGTTAAAAATGAAAAACGTTAGAGAGGCTGAAGTACATTGGAATACATTTTTTTTTGCATAACATCTTTTAAAAACTTTATGATAAATGTAATGTGACTTTGGAATCATGTTTAAAGAATTTATGTTTCACGTTTGAGGTCAACAGGCCCAAAAATGAGGTTCTTGCAAGGGTTTTTGTAAGACTAGTGCCTTTTCTAAGTGCCAGTCAGTCCCAAAATAAAAGTCTTTGTTTACATGCATACACATTCGTTCGTTCTTATTATTATTATTTATCCTTACGTTAGCATATAAAATGCAATTTCCTCACCATGAAATAAAACGTCACACAAAGATGGTTGGATTCGTTATCTAATTGGCTACACATTCTGTCTATCAATATTTTCCATGTAGTCACTGGAGGAATGAGCGAGTCAAATGACATTACGATTTTTGACAGCGCTGTTTGGATATTATGTATTATACTCCCGCCTACTTTTAAAAACAAAGTTTGACTGCGGGTTTATGTGTTTAGCTGAACCTAAAGTGTAATCTCATATAAACTGTAACGACGTAAATAGTCCTCAGATTGTATATTATATTCTATTACAAGACATTCATGCGAAATCTGATGTAAACAACAGACTACATATCTACATTTCACGGATTATATGCATTTTCATGGGTTATTCACACATCTGAAACAGACTGGATTTGACTCGCGATCGTTATATCAACACAAAGGTAAGAAGTCCCGTTTATATTTTGCATGTTGTCATCTGGACTTCTGTCTCAAAACACAACATTTATGATGCTAGAGCATCTGTATCTCAAACAGAGACCATACACTGATGCTAAACCTGTAGACCTTTTAAACGATGTATAGTAATGTTAATATTAGTAATGTTTGTAGACAGTAGGCTATATAGAGATTGTTAACAGCGTTAAAAAAACTGTTGTCATCTCGTTCACAAATTAGCGCGTCAAGGGGTTAAAGGGACGTTCAAGCATCCCCTCAAATGTCTAAAGGGCACATACTGGTCTCATGTCTGGCCCCATTAACATTAGTCGTGCTTTGCGCTTTTTCTTGCTGATCAAATGAGAGAGAGACCTTCAACCAACTCAGTCTGCGCAATAAGCATTAATTATTAAGATGAAATGTGTTAGATGCGAAATTCATGAGAAGACGTATCTTACTTATGTAATCTTGATGTATAATTCACCTCTTAAAGGGAACACTGTATGAATACCTACACACAAAAAAAAAAGATAAACAAGAGATAAACAAGACACACATCAAAGGATTTCCCTTGTCTTGGGTGATTAAACACTTTCTGCTCGGCTTTTAAAGCTCACAGAGAAAATGAAGTCTGCGTCCGTACTTGACGTACCGAGCTTGCTTCCACCGAGCTGTATCAGCAGCGGTGTAAAAGTGGGAGTGAACTCTTTTTGTCAATCTATTTTAATAACACAACCGCAATGCGCCTTCCTTGTAATGTTTCTTTCCCTGGGTTCAGTTTAGCGCTGAGCATTCCAACCGTCTTTCATCACCCAATAGGGACTATGACTCTGTACCTTATACCCAGGATGAACTGCGGCTTTAAAAGGCACGTGTGGTGTTTCGAGCCACTGGCGGTGCACGGGGAGTCCTTAAGTATTCTGCCGTGTGCATATAAAAGGGCTGTGCTAATGTAGGAGAAGCGCTGACCTCAGGCAGGGCTGTGAACAGTGGAGTGTGTGTGCGTGTGGGGAGGTTACGGGCAAGTCAGATGATCTCCTTCATGAGCTCACGGTTGTGGACTGACTGCTTAAGAGAGCTGACTCACCTCTGACAGCGAGAGAGATGCTGTGAAATTAAGATTGGGCCTGAACAGATACATGGGTAACCGTTGCTGATCCAGTACGTACTGCAGAAATGTTGATGGGATGGTCTGGCAACCCTTGACATTCTGTCACCCGTTGGATCCCGGCTCACTTGCTCATGATCACATACGGCTGGTATTTGCTCACCATTTAATGATTTATTAGGCCTGGTGTTGCTTTATACACAGGAGGGATATGTATGGATAAAACAGGCTGGTCCCTATGGGCACCATTCCAGCAAAAAGCAAACAAATCGTTCAATCCGAGCTGCTTTGAAGTCCGGCTACAAAGTGTGGGAGGACCTGAAGGCAGCGAGATGACCGGTGATCCCAGTGAGGGAGAAGCTCACCAGGGAACAAACCGGAGGGTAGGAGCCCTATTCCTAAGGCTTCATCTATTCCTCTCTGTTTCTGTGTGAATGAAAACAGCCCTGTGAGCATGTCCCCGTGGAGCTCACATGTACGTACACACACGCGCCGTTGCACTTCAGTCAACCTGACGCAACCCATCCTCACTTCGCAGCAATATTCACCTTATGTTACAGAAGGCTTGTTTAACTAACAGACCTACTAAGACATCTATGATTGGCCACAAATGGTCCCTATCTGTCCCTGGAGCGGTACCTTTTCAAAAAGCACCTTTGCATGCTGCATTGGTTGCTCAGAGGTACATATTGTATATGCTTCTGTACCTACAGTAAATGGTACATATGAGGACCCGTTGACAACTTGATCTGCTGCGATGAATGAAACGTTAGACTATATCTGATTACATCAGCTCACTCAACATCCTAGGAAAACTTCTAATCTCCAGAAAAAAGTCACAAAATCAAGGACGTTGCTTGAGGCATGCAAGGTCCGTGAGTTTAAAAACACACGCCTCCCTGAACGTCCTGCATGGGTGTGTTGAATGGCATGACGAGATGGATCCAATCTATTCCACTTGGCTTGTCAAATGCACTGAGCACAACAATCACTCCCCACGGTATAACCGCGCGCACACGCGCTACAGCAAACTCGCCTCTTTGCCCGCTCTGAATCACACAAACGCAAGGGCGACACTTTGATTGACAGCATTTTCTATCACAGATTTAGAGTGACAAGAGGGATCACATGATCTTTGTCCCGCGATCCACACGTGCACGCGTCAAACCGCAGATATAATCAAACCCTTATTTGGTTCCCCGTCACTCAGCCAGCTTAATATTAAGCAGATGTCAGAAAAAGGGGGAAAGTAAATATAAAAGTGAGAGTAAAAATGAAACGTGTCATTTTAATCAGCTTCGGGCATGTATGCTGGAGTGTGTCGATTTGAGTTCAGGCAGACGGCAGAGGGCTGCGAGTTAGAGATTGGGTGGTGAACATATTATCTCAGCGAGACAGAATCGGCACCATCTCAGAGGGTGTAGGTGTGTGACTGATTGTTGTGTTTGTTTGCGTACCCACACGAGTTGCGTGTGATGAGGCTTGAGTGTGTGCCCGTATATAAAATAGACAGGTGACAGTTAAAGTGCATGCTGGCAATAAGTGGATATATAATGAGTCATTTGACTGGCATACAGTGTGCAACCATAGAGTTGAGAGAGTCTGGACCATAAATGAGTCTGTATGATTGACAGGATGCAGGGGTGTTGAGTCATTACAGGTTTTGAGTGATGTAAGCATAAAAACAAACATTTTTTCTGATCTTACATGTTCATAATCCTTAGGTGCATTACGATTTGATTCACTGTAGATTTAAAAAGTCACAAACCTGATTCTTGATGCATCGTAATTTACAGTAAGCGAGAAAGGGCACAAATCTTTGGCGAGTTATAGTTGCTCATTGACAAGTTCTGCATTAAATTCTTATTAAAATATATCAGCGACAGAAAGAGAACGAGCAGGAGTAATAATAGAGAATTAGAGCTTGCCCTGCGACACACATTCTGTGTAAATGAAATGCAGCATAAGCGCGACCTTATAGTTTGTTATTGTCAATCAGCGCTTTCTGTATGTTATCAATTTTTTAGCGTGTAATACACTCTGGGGCCTGGTGTGCATGAAAATGTCCTCTATATATAGAGTTTATGAGAATATTAGTTTGTTGTTTTCGTAAAGATGTCTTTTTTAACATATTACACAGCACTCTAAAATGCTTGATTCTGATTGGCCAGTCACAACAGGCCAAGCTTCGTTCTTTTCACTGCTCAAAACTAATAACACACGGCTGCAAATTATTTTGACAGGTACAGTTTAATATTACACAAAAATAAATAAAAATGTCTTTTAATAACATATATGACATTATATTTTCAAATGATTAAACCGAATAGTGTATTCGTGACATTTGAACGTCTTGCGTTATGTTAAAATGGAAATTAAATACGTTTTCCCTCGCAGAAGGTCTGTATTTGTTATAAAATTAGCAAATAAAATATTTCAAATCAAGATTTCTTGTTTCTTACCTTACTTTTAAAGTAAATAGCTGTTTAATGGGGTGTTGAAGGCGCAGTGGATAAGACACACGCCTGAGCAAGACACTTAAAGGAATCGTATGTAGGACCCGCTGGCGGGCACGACAAGTCTTTGTTTACAAACGATAAAGTTTACAATGTATCATATTGATGAAGAAGGGTATTAAACTTGTCATGCCATATATCATTATAAAGGGTTTAGATGTCATTTCGAAGTGCTGTTTCATGAAATAAATGCTCTAGCAAAATTATAATACATTTAATGCAAGAGGTCATATCTGAATTGTTCATTTATAAAATGACATCGTACCTTTATTATGAAACAGCAAGTCCAACTACAGACTCGCGCTGCTCCATGCCAAACGTTCACAATATAACACCCACTTGCAGTATTAGATATGAGAAATATTGATATTCCGTCCGATTTTGTATAAAATAATCCTCTATCCATATTGTTTTTCAATAATTGTGCACGCAGCGATTCTACTATGGAGAAGATGTAACATTACACGATTAGGGCAGATTCAAATTCTTCTCCGTTTTCAGCCATCTTTCAAAGGCATCTCTTATCCAAATCCTTGTTTTATTTCAGACTTTGTCACAACGTATTTCAGATTCATAACATTAGACATTTTTTATACGACACGTTCGTAGCTGCAGCTGTGGTAAGTAGAGCAGGGTTGGCAACCTGTATGTCAAAACACTACTGACTTTGTGATTGGTAGATAGAAGGAGGGTGGCGCATCAGACCAAAACACTACATGACAACATAAACATCAGTTGACGGCTGCAACTCCACTTTTTATCCTCGCCGGACCACTGTTGTCAGTGATATAAGTATATGAAATTAAAATTATTTCTTAATGTCTGATAACATATAAGGGCCATTTTTTGATTGATTGATATTAATTTCTTACTGTTCCTTTAACCCCTAATTGCTCCAGAGGTGTGCGACATCTGACATATACAGCAATTGTAAGTCGCTTTGGATAAAAGCATCAGCTAAATGAAAGTAAAAAAGTAAAAAATAAAATAATAAACGGGATAATGTACAGGCAGCATCTTCATATAAGCCCCAATAGTATGATCAAGACCCAACGTGCATCCTATACATTAGCAGCCTAGTCTCACGAAATTATGTACCTATAGTCACGTATTTTTTTTTCGTGATATTGTTACAAATTTCTGCGTGATCGTATCACAAATTTCTGTTTTTGTTTCATTGTCACAGATTGGTTACTCAACTGCTTTGTCCTATGTTCTTACGTACTCATTTATTATGTACCTATAGTCACATATTTTTTTTGGTGATACTGTTACAAATATTCGCGTTTTTTCGTGATCGTATCACAAATTTCTGTTTATGTGTCATTGTCACGGATTGGTTACTCAACTATTTTGTCCTATTTTCTTACCATTGTCGCTTCAGTTTAGGGTTAGATTTACATAAAATGACATCCTTACACAAACCCAACTCTAACCCTAACACTAGGCAACAGTGGTTTAAAAATCAGAAAATATAAAAAAATAAATCAATAAACCAATACTTAAAGTGACATCCTAACGCAAACACCAAATCTAACCCTAAACCGAAGCAACAATGGTTTGAAAATAGGAAAAAGCAGAGTAACCAATACGTGACAATGACACATAAACAGAAATTTGTGATACGATCACGAAAAAACTCGGAAATTAGTCACAGTATCACGAAAAATAATAAAAAATGACGTGACTATGGGTATATAATTTTGTGAGAATGGGTAGACGTTTTTCATTACATATGCTAAATGCCATTTCATTTCTGTACACTCTTAAAAATAAAGGTGCTTCACAATGTTATAGAAAACCCTTTAAGCACTTTTATTTTTAGGAGTGTATAGAAAATATTTAGCATGTTTTTATGATTTTTTTAAGTTATTAGTTTTTGTGGATTGATCCAAAATCGTTTGAGAAAAAATAATGATGCATCACTACATCATTTAACTTCTCCACCCCATTAATTCAAGCATGAACTTTCAAAGAAAACTATATTATTTTTGCATTTTTCATAGGAAAGTAATCTGCATTTACTTTCACATTTAGTCATTTAGCAGATGCTTTTATCCAAAGCGACTTACAAATGAGGTAAACAATAGAAGCAATTAGAACAACACAAAAACAAGAATACATAAGTGCAATAGAACTAGTCTCATCAAATCTAACACAGCATACATAGCCAAGATATATAAAAAAGATCTGTATTAGATGGGTTTTAGCCAATTCTTAAGGATGGCATATCATTCCACAGATCCAGAAAAGGTACGTGATAGTGCTTTTTCCCTTTTTGGGATGGCACCACAAGCCGTCACCCGTGGGCAGAGCACAGGAATCTAAATGGTACCTAAATCTGTATAAGCGAGTGAAGGTAAAAGGGTGCTGCGCTATATTATATGCCTCTGAATGGACTTGACTAAAGCTTTAAACACTAACATAATGGTTGCCAACATTTCATAATCTAATCAAATTAAATCCAAATAGATAAAATGAAGTTCCTCCAAATATGAAATGCACGGCACATTATGAAACAATAACGTCAGGAATGCCAATTCATGTTGTTTCTGCACACCATTTCTAATAAAAGGAACAAATCTCTGTCTCCTCAGGGAATCTGGATCACACAGACAGCACTGAAGTCTGGCTCCAGTTTAACTCTTCATTACGACTGTTACGTTTTATGCCCAGAATGCAACACGCTCAACTCACTGCTGTGTCCACTCTTGAAGCGGGTGGAGATGGAATACTTCACTTAGCCCTTAGACATCCATCATTTATCTCCCCTTCTTTCATCTGCCTCTTTCATCCTTTTTTACCAATTAGTCCAGATTAGTCACAGTGGCCTTATGGTAGACAGACTCACTGCTCTCCATGCAGAACCCCCACTTTCCCCATCCCTCCAGCATCAGGACCACAACACCTGTCTCCTAGCAACCTACATTCAGATCTCAGGCAAAGGATGCTGCTTCAAAAATGACACAAGAAATGTGTTTTGTGGAACACCTATCCAAAATGAAAAATACATGAAGTTAAGCTTAAGGCTTTAATGATGGTAGGCACGTACTGAGGACAACATTTCTGTGTGTTTAACGGGAAAAGATGTGAAATTTGCTTAAAGTTCCAGGAATTCCAACAAAAAGTAAATGCGTGACATGTTTACGATGCAAATGTGAAGCTGTTTTTATATGACTGCTATCAAATATTTAACATAAAATACAGACAGAAGACGGGGTATGAGAGGAACAAACCCCGGCTGGCGGCATTCAGTGCACTGCACACTTGTGGTACTGCACATTATGAACCAGAAGACCTGAGGCTTTTAGTCTCTCTGTGTGTGTCTGTGTGTGTGTTGAGGCGCAGGACATTGTGTGAAGTGTGGTGTAAACATTTTAAGTACCTGTGTGATTCAGGCAATGAACAGCTCACTGGGTGGTTACATCTCAGTGGACCGGACACACATACACACATTTACAGGCCCAAAGTCTCCAGAAATAAAATCCCTGAGGTTTTAGAATAGTTCATAGAACATTTTACAGGCCACTGCGCACAAGATACACACAAATACACTCTGATGCAAAAACACACTCGCACAACAAGTACCCTGTGAAAACTGCGTGCGTATGAGAGAATCTCTGGAGCCGCTTTTCACTAACAGCATGGATTCATTCTTCACATGCCTAAGTATTACAAACAACTCAGTATGACCGATGCAAAACAAGATTATATCGGACAAAATTCAATTGCTCACATTACACAAAGCAGTCTACATAAAGAAGAAAAGCACAAGCAACATTCTGTGTTCCTATATATCTTGATATCAATTTATATAATATTTATAAATGTCTCTTACTGTTGCAATACATTTAGTAAATGCATAAAATGCCAGATGTTTGTTTAGGTTACGTAGTGTAGTTAGTTATCATTGTTTGGTTCTTAAGTCAACGGAAATGCAACAATAGGGTTGCACAGGGGTGGAAAGTTTCCAGTAACTTTCCATGGAAAATTAAAGACGGGGTGCACGATCTCTGAAGACCAATGTTGACATTTGAAATCACCTAAACAATCACACCCCTACCCCAATAGAATCTGGGTCTTCTTTTGACATACGCAACTCAGCCAACGATGTCATTTAGTAGACACGCCCCTCACTGCTGATTGGCTACAAGTGTGTTTTGATACTCTGCCCGATTCCCTTTTCCAAAGCGTTTCTCAAAAATCATGCAACCTGAATGTAATCTGGGGAGTTTTGGAAATATTCCAAATTGGAATCTTAACGATAATTTATGGGAATTTTCGGGAATATACAGGAATTATTTGGAAATTTATTTAAACTATATGATATACAAACATAAATAAACATTTTGTTTGGTAATAAGCAGACATGCATGTAAGGTAATACAAAGAATCCTGATACTTATGCCCATTAAGCCTGAATTTATTTGATTAAAATCTAATATAAATTAATTTTTGGTACTTTTTCCAATTATTTCATCTAAATGTTTTCTCAGTTAGTAAGTTGTCTTTACAATGGTATAATGTTGTTGCACACCAGCATACACACAGCACAATACATTTTTAAACAAATTATAAATTATATCTATGTGAATTCATGCAAAGATGTATGTGACTGGATGCATGTGACTGGATGTGCAGGGTAGAAATTCAACTAAAATTGCATTACATCTTGTTGTTTTAAATAAAATTATCCTGCAAGATTTTTTTAAGTACTGTACATTTAAGTTTCCTGTAATAGGCAATCTGCAATTTTTTCAAATTCACAGTTTATTCCCATTAACTCCCAAATATTCCATTTAATTTCCATTGAAAGTTTCCAGGCTTGACAATTATCTGAATTTTGCAACCCTAGACAACAACCAGATGCATTTTGGTGCAAAAAGGGTATGAACGTATGTATTATGGCAAAAATTGGCTCCGAGTAGTAAACAAAATCAAAAATAAAGCCAAGCACAACCACAAAATAAACAAAGAAAACGACGGAAACGTTAAACTTGTAAATGTGGGGATTATTCGAACAGAAAAGACAGACAGGTTTTTTTCACTGCTTTGTAAAGGTGCAACTCTCTCTCGCAGACTGGCACAGACTCAAGGTGCTTGGTGACATTTACTGTCGACGGTGTTGTTGGAAACGATCCGAAGCTTATCGGACTCCACACGCAGGCTCTCTCTCGCAGTTTCCTTACGGTTTAAGTGCAAATCTGCACAGCAATGAACGATTCCAAAAGTACAAAAATACACCAAGACATGGGAGGTGGATATCTGATGAAAGCCTTTTTTTCAAATTCGCATGAGGACACAACGGAAAGCTCTACAACTTTTAGCTTCCATGCTCTGTTGCTAAGAACTTAACCTAACTCCTTTTTTTAAAGATATTAAAGGGAATGTTAGACTTGAAACGCTCCCTACGGAGAGGTGCCTTGATATGACCATCTTCCTTTCCCAATCCATATCAAACAACAGATGAAGCACATACTGACGTCTGAAAAACGTCCTTCCGCCCCTCTGCGTAGGTATACGCTTTGTTGCAATTGTACCACAACAATAACACACATCAGTGGTTTACCAAAGTCTCTTTGAAGCGTTTGGTTCTCTGTGATAAATGTCATTCTTCAGAGCCAGTCATCTCGGCGTCATTCTTTGAGCTTTGAAAGGCCAGGGTGTGCTACAGGACACAGAGCACTGGCCACCAAACCCTATGCTAACTGCGCTAACTTGTGTCGATGACATTTAAAGAATGTCTAATTAAATTAATTGATTCATAGCTTCATGGTTGCGGAGTTATTGTTTAGACGCCGATAAATGATTTATCAAGGCTGCATGAATGTGGAGTTCAGGACCTAATTATGTATGACTGAATTTCCAAATGTGAATTAAATAACACAGTTTGCATCATGATAAATCATCATAACTTGCCGTAACTTACAAAGTAACTTTTACCAAAGTCACTTTAGGGAAGTTTCCGCACTCAACGCCCATGTTTGCAATGCTTCTGGGCTAAATCCAAGACTAAATCCTATCTATGAATGGGGGAAGAGCAATTTTCCAAAAATTGATTAACAACATTTAACCCTGACAACTGTACTAGTGATGCGCTTTTATTAAATATACCTGCCCCGCACCACCATTTATTTCTATAACCCGCCCCGCACCCACAATCATTAAAATAGACATACTAGGAATTTGTAATGTAAAAGAAAAGAGACTTTATTTTAGCCCGAAAGTGCTTGGAAACAGCCGTTAGATTACATCGTCCTGTAAACTGGCAACAACACTTCTGAACCACAGACACCAGCATGGTCATATTAATAACAAGACAGGATAATTATAAACATTTTTAACATTTACAAAGCAGTATTTGTATTATCTATTCACAAATTTCCGAGCTTAATTTCTCCCACACCTCAACTTTCATCTTCATCTTTTATTTCTCTGTTTGTATTGCCGTTGTGGCTGGCAGTGCAAGCTGCTTGGGGCTTTCGTGACGTGATGCCAAAGGTTTAAGGATATCAAGTTACGCTGCACAAGTTATGTTTCTAAGTAATTTAATCTTAATCAAAGAACCAAATAAAATATGAATATATATATTCACAAACATTTAATATAGGCTATAGGAAATTGTATTTTTTTTATTTTGTTTTTAACTCTTTCCCCGCCATTGACGAGATATCTCGTCAATTAAGAGAAAACGCTTCCCCGCCAATGACGAGATTTTCCGTCTTTCCGCAATACTGCTATTATCCACCAGGTGGCGCCCTTCCGCAACTTTTTAAACCCGGAATTATTGCCCTATGGCAAGCTGCTGCATGTCCGTGTCTGTTTTAAAGATCGCTCTGAATGGGATCTCTATGAAAAGTCCGTCACAAAAATGAAATTATCTCTGCTTTTTGCTCGAAATATGGTGTTTTTGCAGAAACCTTCCCATATTCAAAAGCTGATTGCAAAACAACCACTGAAGGTAGGATGAAACTGGTTTTTTTGTTTGAAAGCAGAGGGTCTGTTCTTTCATTTGGTATAGGCTATTGTATGTTTATATACTTAAAGAAGAACATTTTCTGGAAACGAATGAAAAACTAACTGCAATGCACTTCAATGGACGTGTATGCAGCGAATGTCAGAGTGTATTGGGTTAGCTATGTGCACTGTGATTGGCTCATCGTGTTTGGGGGTGTGGCTTAGCCATAGGTCAATTGCACATTGGCACAGAAGTATAAATGAACACCGTTGCGTAGCCTATGGCGACGCAGTAGGACTTAACCATAACTATAATGAGCCATTTAGCTCTAACATTGCAATCTCTCTGTGCAGTCCTGGACATTCCCTGTCTCAAGGTAACTTATTTAAAAGTTTAACCGTTCATCTGAAAACATCAATCTATATTCTACCTCAGCATGATGACACATAAAACAGAATATAAAACGACACCCTTTGCGTAGCAGACACTTCACAAGTAACAATAACATACAAGACCCCTCAAAATAAATAATGCAGTACAATATAAATATATATTTAAAGAGCAGAAAATATCCCAGAATGCCTCTGAAGTCGAGCCATTATTTAATCATAAGCTTTGACGGACGTGTTAGATAAATCAACTTAAGGGAAGCGTTAAAGCCAGACATTGGGGGCCATGTGAATAATCGACCCTCCGGGCTAAATTACATTAGACTGCTGCTGAAGAAGAGAAGAGGAGAGATGTGTAAAAGGGCGAGTACGTATAAATGGTGAAAGATCGAGAAGGAGGGAGAAGCAAGCGGCCAATAAAAGCATTAGAGTAGTAACATATTCATACAGTGACCCAGAGTCATTAACCCCTGCGCTACAGCTACAAGGTAATAAAAACAACACTTAGGTTTAGCTCACACACACACACACACAAACTGATTAATGAGCACACGTACAAAGAAAGAAAGAGAGAGAGAGAGAAATAGGCAAGACCCTGTGGCAATCTTGCGTCTGACTCATCCCTCAGTGTCTGACGTACTCTAATTACAAAATGGCAAGCAGAAGCTAAATATAAATTGTGAATATATATATTCACAAACATTTAATATAGGCTATAGGAAATTGTATTTTTAGGGTTTCGAGCACGAAGTGCTGAAAACCTATTGTATTTGTCTGTTTTATTAGGGTTTCGAGCACGAAGTGCTGAAAACCTATTGTATTTGTCTGTTTTATTATTATTATTATTATTATTTTTCCGCCATAAAACGCGTCGCCCAGCACAAACCGTAAGTCGTAGAAACTTGCCACTTGGTCAACTGGTTGTATATTAGCAGGCTACTCAGATACAGTGAACCAGCCAAATCGGCCCATAGGTGGCGCTATAGCAATGCCCGACGCGTTGGGGCTCATAACTCCTAAACCGGACATCCTACACTCAAGTGTTCGGTATCATTGTAATCCCTGGCTCCAAACTTAAAAAATGTATATCTCCGATTTCATTTCCGTCATGAAAAATTTTCCGGTATTTTCGATTTTGTCGAAAAAAATAAAAACGAACTAGTCCTAGGTTTTTCGCCCGATCGGAATCATTCCAGTGCTAAAATGTTCCTTGGAGTTTGAATATCAATAATTATCAAAAAAAAATTGAACTTTCGACTCACGGTCAACATGCCACGCCCACACGTCTGAATTGTGGGCAGGCACTAGAACATTATTGGCTATAACTGGGGACAGGAATGAAGTATCAACACGACACTTGGTACTTGTGATGAGAGTCATGGCCTGAGGTTTCATGCATCGTTTCGTCACAGCGCCACCTAGTGGTCATACGAATCGAATAATGCTTATAACTTAGGCTGAGTTTAACGTATTTTCATGCGACGTTTTTCCTTGGACTCCTGAATTGTTGCCGAGTCCAATGATACCAAGCATGCCAGGTTTTGCTTTACGGTTGGTTCTGCACAGGAAAATAGCACTTAAAAAACATGCGCGAATAACTCCGCGAGGGTTCATCCGATCGACTCGAAACAACCATAGGAAGAATATTGTATTACCTTCTGAACAAAAAGTTCTATTGGCATTATGTTAAAATTTCCATCAGAAATGGCCGAAAATTGCAAAAAACGAAAAATTTACTCCAAATTTTGTGTTTTTTACACATAAATGGTTATAACTCCGCAACGAAATGATATTTTTTTTACCAGATTTGATACGCTGATGTCTGAGCAGAGTCTGAGGCAATACAAAAAAAATGGTATGCCTGCACCACTAGTTGGCCTCATAATTGAACAAAACCTTTGACGTTGAGCTAGCACAATGGTCATACAACAGTTTTTTTCACTAAACTTAAGTGTATAGCCATGATACTAGCTAGATGTAACACATTCATGACGTTGCATGCACAAGTTTTTCATAGCGCCACCTAGTGGTTATTTGTTATTTTGACTTAAAAATACTGCAACCTTATATCTAAAATCATGAGTCATCGTGGATTATGCCTTTCATGGCTTTGAGTATAATCATTGGTGGATTGCAATTCACTCCCTAGCAACCAATCAGAATACTCTAGCAACCATTTAGCAAGAGCTGTATCTTTGTATCAGAACATCGTAGAGATATGGGGTTCAGCTCGTTTGACTTTTTTACACTATTTTAACATTTTGTGACCCAAGTTTTGCCACTGTAAGCACCACAAACATTTCCTTCAGTGTTCTATTTGTCAATGCTTCGTGAGAAGAGAGGGAGACATTTTACTGAATGATAGCACCTTTTTTGCTGATGACTTTGAACAGGTGTGTGAGGTAGCTTATTTTTTATAATTTATTTTGTACAATTCAGCAAAACTACACAGGCATGCCCTTAAAGGTCTTAAGGTCCCAAATCGCTTGAACCCGACTCAATGGCCTTGTAAACTCAACTAAACACGGCCATTTCTGAATTGTATTTTACGGTATAAATCTGAAAAACTAATTCTCGTTAACAAATTATCAGAATGACTTAACATTAAGGATGTGACATGTTTGTCCTATAGGTGCACCTGTGTGTAAGCTACATAGTCTGTCTGAACCGTTTCTGACCATCTCTTATGTTTTTCTGGATGCGATGTGGTGTATCAGCCTGGTCGACGACATCTGACATGTTGTATGTGCTTTAATGCTCGAAACCCGGTAAACGCTGCTTGCAGCTTTAATTATTATTAGGGTTTCGAGCACGAAGTGCTGAAAACCTATTGTATTTGTCTGTTTTTAGGGTTTCGAGCACGAAGTGCTGAAAACCTATTGTATTTGTCTGTTTTATTATTATTATTATTATTATTATTATTATTATTTTTCCGCCATAAAACGCGTCGCCCAGCACAAACCGTAGGTCGTAGAAACTTGCCACTTGGTCAACTGGTTGTATATTAGCAGGCTACTCAGATACAGTGAACCAGCCAAATCGGCCCATAGGTGGCGCTATAGCAATGCCCGACGCGTTTGGGCTCATAACTCCTAAACCGGCCATCATACACTCAAGTGTTTGATATCATTGTAATCCCTGGCTCCAAACTTAAAAAATGTATATCTCCGTTTTCATTTCCGTCATGAAAAATTTTACTCTATTTTCGATTTTGTCGAAAAAAATAAAAACGAACTAGTCCTAGGTTTTTCGCCCGATCGGAATCATTCCAGTGCTAAAATGTTCCTTGGAGTTTGAATATCAATAATTATCAAAAAAAAAATGAACTTTCGACTCACGGTCAACATGCCACGCCCACACGTCTGAATTGTGGGCAGGCACTAGAACATTATTGGCTATAACTGGGGACAGGAATGAAGTATCAACACGACACTTGGTACTTGTGATGAGAGTCATGGTCTGAGGTTTCATGCATCGTTTCGTCACAGCGCCACCTAGTGGTCATACGAATCGAATAATGCTTATAACTTAGGCTGAGATTAACGTATTTTCATGCGACGTTTTTCCTTGGAGTCCTGAATTGTTGCCGAGTCCAATGATACCAAGCATGCCAGGTTTTGCTTTACGGTTGGTTCTGCACAGGAAAATAGCGCTTAAAAAACATGCGCGAATAACTCCGCGAGGGTTCATCCGATCAACTCGAAACAACCATAGGAAGAATATTGTATTACCTTCTGAACAAAAAAGTCTATTGGCATTATGTTAAAATTTCCATCAGAAATGGCCGAAAATTGCAAAAAACGAAAAATTTACTCCAAATTTTGTGTTTTTTACACATAAATGGTTATAACTCCGCAACGAAATGATATTTTTTTACCAGATTTGATACGCTGATGTCTGAGCAGAGTCTGAGGCAATACAAAAAAAATGGTATGCCTGCACCACTAGTTGGCCTCATAATTGAACAAAACCTTTGACGTTGAGCTAGCACAATGGTCATACAACAGTTTTTTTCACTAAACTTAAGTGTATAGCCATGATACTAGCTAGATGTAACACATTCATGACGTTGCATGCACAAGTTTTTCATAGCGCCACCTAGTGGTTATTTGTTATTTTGACTTAAAAATACTGCAACCTTATATCTAAAATCATGAGTCATCGTGGATTATGCCTTTCATGGCTTTGAGTATAATCATTGGTGGATTGCAATTCACTCCCAACCAATCAGAATACCCTAGCAACCATTTAGCAAGAGCTGTGTCTTTGTATCAGAACATCGTAGAGATATGGGGTTCGGCTCGTTTGACTTTTTTACACTATTTTAACATTTTGTGACCCAAGTTTTGCCACTGTAAGCACCACAAACATTTCCTTCAGTGTTCTATTTGTCAATGCTTCGTGAGAAGAGAGGGAGACATTTCACTGAATGATAGCACCTTTTTTGCTGATGACTTTGAACAGGTGTGTGAGGTAGCTTATTTTTTATAATTTATTTTGTACAATTCAGCAAAACTACACAGGCATGCCCTTAAAGGTCTTAAGGTCCCAAATCGCTTGAACCCGACTCAATGGCCTTGTAATTCAACTAAACACGGCCATTTCTGAATTGTATTTTACGGTATAAATCTGAAAAACTAATTCTCGTTAACAAATTATCAGATTGACTTAACATTAAGGATGTGACATGTTTGTCCTATAGGTGCACCTGTGTGTAAGCTACATAGTCTGTCTGAACCGTTTCTGACCATCTCTTACGTTTTTCTGGATGCGATGTGGTGTATCAGCCTGGTCGACGACATCTGACATGTTGTATGTGCTTTAATGCTCGAAACCCGGTAAACGCTGCTTGCAGCTTTAATATTATTATTATTATTATTATTTTTCCGCCATAAAACGCGTCGCCCAGCACAAACCGTAAGTCGTAGAAACTTGCCACTTGGTCAACTGGTTGTATATTAGCAGGCTACTCAGATACAGTGAACCAGCCAAATCGGCCCATAGGTGGCGCTATAGCAATGCCCGACGCGTTGGGGCTCATAACTCCTAAACCGGACATCCTACACTCAAGTGTTCGGTATCATTGTAATCCCTGGCTCCAAACTTAAAAAATGTATATCTCCGATTTCATTTCCGTCATGAAAAATTTTCCGGTATTTTCGATTTTGTCGAAAAAAATAAAAACGAACTAGTCCTAGGTTTTTCGCCCGATCGGAATCATTCCAGTGCTAAAATGTTCCTTGGAGTTTGAATATCAATAATTATCAAAAAAAAATTGAACTTTCGACTCACGGTCAACATGCCACGCCCACACGTCTGAATTGTGGGCAGGCACTAGAACATTATTGGCTATAACTGGGGACAGGAATGAAGTATCAACACGACACTTGGTACTTGTGATGAGAGTCATGGCCTGAGGTTTCATGCATCGTTTCGTCACAGCGCCACCTAGTGGTCATACGAATCGAATAATGCTTATAACTTAGGCTGAGTTTAACGTATTTTCATGCGACGTTTTTCCTTGGACTCCTGAATTGTTGCCGAGTCCAATGATACCAAGCATGCCAGGTTTTGCTTTACGGTTGGTTCTGCACAGGAAAATAGCACTTAAAAAACATGCGCGAATAACTCCGCGAGGGTTCATCCGATCGACTCGAAACAACCATAGGAAGAATATTGTATTACCTTCTGAACAAAAAGTTCTATTGGCATTATGTTAAAATTTCCATCAGAAATGGCCGAAAATTGCAAAAAACGAAAAATTTACTCCAAATTTTGTGTTTTTTACACATAAATGGTTATAACTCCGCAACGAAATGATATTTTTTTTACCAGATTTGATACGCTGATGTCTGAGCAGAGTCTGAGGCAATACAAAAAAAATGGTATGCCTGCACCACTAGTTGGCCTCATAATTGAACAAAACCTTTGACGTTGAGCTAGCACAATGGTCATACAACAGTTTTTTTCACTAAACTTAAGTGTATAGCCATGATACTAGCTAGATGTAACACATTCATGACGTTGCATGCACAAGTTTTTCATAGCGCCACCTAGTGGTTATTTGTTATTTTGACTTAAAAATACTGCAACCTTATATCTAAAATCATGAGTCATCGTGGATTATGCCTTTCATGGCTTTGAGTATAATCATTGGTGGATTGCAATTCACTCCCTAGCAACCAATCAGAATACTCTAGCAACCATTTAGCAAGAGCTGTATCTTTGTATCAGAACATCGTAGAGATATGGGGTTCAGCTCGTTTGACTTTTTTACACTATTTTAACATTTTGTGACCCAAGTTTTGCCACTGTAAGCACCACAAACATTTCCTTCAGTGTTCTATTTGTCAATGCTTCGTGAGAAGAGAGGGAGACATTTTACTGAATGATAGCACCTTTTTTGCTGATGACTTTGAACAGGTGTGTGAGGTAGCTTATTTTTTATAATTTATTTTGTACAATTCAGCAAAACTACACAGGCATGCCCTTAAAGGTCTTAAGGTCCCAAATCGCTTGAACCCGACTCAATGGCCTTGTAAACTCAACTAAACACGGCCATTTCTGAATTGTATTTTACGGTATAAATCTGAAAAACTAATTCTCGTTAACAAATTATCAGAATGACTTAACATTAAGGATGTGACATGTTTGTCCTATAGGTGCACCTGTGTGTAAGCTACATAGTCTGTCTGAACCGTTTCTGACCATCTCTTATGTTTTTCTGGATGCGATGTGGTGTATCAGCCTGGTCGACGACATCTGACATGTTGTATGTGCTTTAATGCTCGAAACCCGGTAAACGCTGCTTGCAGCTTTAATTATTATTATTATTATTATTATTATTATTAGGGTTTCGAGCACGAAGTGCTGAAAACCTATTGTATTTGTCTGTTTTATTATTATTATTAGGGTTTCGAGCACGAAGTGCTGAAAACCTATTGTATTTGTCTGTTTTATTATTATTATTATTATTATTATTATTATTATTATTATTATTTTTCCGCCATAAAACGCGTCGCCCAGCACAAACCGTAAGTCGTAGAAACTTGCCACTTGGTCAACTGGTTGTATATTAGCAGGCTACTCAGATACAGTGAATCAGCCAAATCGGCCCATAGGTGGCGCTATAGCAATGCCCGACGCGTTGGGGCTCATAACTCCTAAACCGGACATCCTACACTCAAGTGTTTGGTATCATTGTAATCCCTGGCTCCAAACTTAAAAAATGTATATCTCCGATTTCATTTCCGGTATGCAATTTTTTTCGCTAATTTGCATAATATGCATTTCAAGCCAAAATGAACTAGTCCTAGGTTTTTCGCCCGATCGGAATCGTTCCAATGCAGGAAAAATCTGTGGAGTGAGTAGGTAAATAATTATCGAACAGAATGTGTAATTTCGCTTCAGTGTCACTAAGGGGCGCCAAAATTCAATACCGGAAGTAGACTATCTCCAGGAAAATGGCTATAACTCGTGAACGGTTAGAGATATCTTAACGCGGTTTGGTACACATGTGTATCAGTTCACTCCCGGGTCACAGGAAAAAATACGCGGATTTTGGCCACTAGGTGGCGCTATAATAAGCTTGAGGTCGAAAATGGCTATCACTACACAACCGTAAGCCCGATACACTTCATATTTGGTATGTTGTGTCTTTGTGCAATGTACCATGAGGGTCTAGAAGGACATTGGCGTATCTGCAAAAACATGGCCGTCATCGGCCAATGAAGTGTGAGGGCTGATTTGACAGGGTTAACGAAGGTCGATCGGAACGACATTCACTGTGCTTGTTCGTGTACTGCTCCAGAAGGTCTGTAAGAATTATGGTGTCATTTCGCCACTAGGGGGTGTAATACCGTATTTTGGTGCCTGTATCACGTGACGTTTGACATACACACACAAACATGACATCATATGATAGATCGGTTCATGACGAAAAACTTTGCCTCTTAAAGCGTTGCTGTCAATCAAACGGTTCGTTAGTTATTGGCGATAACGTTCAAACCTACTTTTGCGAACTAGTCCTAGGTTTTTCATCCGATCTGAACCTAACGAAAGCTGATTGATTCTGTGGAGTGGGAATATGAATAATTATCGAAAAAAAGTTGAAATTTGTATTCAAACACGCAAGGAGTGGCCAAAAACCGAACTGGGCGGAGCTTAAAACATTTAAATGGCCATAACTCGAGAGGCGTTTGAGATATCATCATGGGGCTTGAATCATATGTGTAGGCCATCGGTCTAAGGTCGTGATATAAAAAGCTCGCCGATTGGACACTAGATGGCGCTATAACGGGGAAAATAGCACTAAATACTGTGATTATGCAATGGTTGCAACTTTCACGCCTATAACTTTATCTGTGGTCAAGAGATTTTCATGGGAGTTAGTTTTTTAGCATCCTGAATTGTTTCCGAGTCCTACAATACCAAGCATGCCAGATTTCGCCTTACAGTTAGTTCTGCACAGGAAAATAGCGCTTAAAAAACACGCGCGAATAACTCCGCGAGGGTTATTCCGATCGACTCGAAACGACCATAGGAAGAACATTGCATTACCTTCTGAACAAAAAAGTCTATTGGCGTTATGTTAAAATTTCCATCAGAAATGGCCGAAAATTGCAAAAAACGAAAAATTACCTCAAAATTTGTCGTTTTTTACACATAAATGGTTATATGGAGAGATTTCACTGAATGAGAGCCGTTTTTTGCTGATAACTAATGTATTTAAGGTTGTATCTTCACCAAACGTATGCATAATGACATGGTACTTGGTAATTCTGATGGCAGTCAGGACCTGAGGGAGCCTTCAGTTTCGGAAGCATATTTTACACGCCTACAACTTTGGCTGCAGTCACCGTATTTTCATGGGACTTTTTTCACAGGAGTCCTGAATTGTTGTAGAGTCCAACGATACCAAACATGCCCAGTTTTGCCTTATGCTTAGTCCTGGGGTTACTGTTCACTGTAGGTCCTTGCGGTCTGCTGCGCTGCTGTGTTTGTGTCTTATGTACACGTGTGCAGTCTGTTTGCACCATTGCACCATACCACGACTCAATGGTCTTGTAGTTCAACTAAACACGGCCATTTCTGAATTGTATGTTACATTATAAATCTGAAAAACTAATTCTAGTTAACAAATTATCCTCATAACGTCACATTAAGGACATCACATGTTTGTCTTGTAGGTGCACCTGTGTGTAAGCATACATAGTCTGTATGATCTTTTTTTGACCATCTCTTTCATTTTTCTGGAGCGAGGTGGTCTATCATTCATTGTGGCTGTGTTCGGGTGTAACTGCTCCGCCTGGTAAGCGACGTGTGAGGTTTTTGACGTTGCCTCAAAGCTCGAAACCCGGCAATTGCTGCTTGCAGCTATATTTATTATTATTTTTCCGCCATAAAACGCGTCGCCCAGCACAAACCGTAAGTCGTAGAAACTTGCCACTTGGTCAACTGGTTGTATATTAGCAGGCTACTCAGATACAGTGAATCAGCCAAATCGGCCCATAGGTGGCGCTATAGCAATGCCCGACGCGTTGGGGCTCATAACTCCTAAACCGGACATCCTACACTCAAGTGTTTGGTATCATTGTAATCCCTGGCTCCAAACTTAAAAAATGTATATCTCCGATTTCATTTCCGTCATGAAAAATGTTCCGCTATTTTCGATTTTGTCGAAAAAAATAAAAACGAACTAGTCCTAGGTTTTTCGCCCGATCGGAATCATTCCAGTGCTAAAATGTTCCTTGGAGTTTGAATATCAATAATTATCAAAAAAAAGTTGAACTTTCGACTCACGGTCAACATGCCACGCCCACACGTCTGAATTGTGGGCAGGCACTAGAACATTATTGGCTATAACTGGGGACAGGAATGAAGTATCAACACGACACTTGGTACTTGTGATGAGAGTCATGGCCTGAGGTTTCATGCATCGTTTCGTCACAGCGCCACCTAGTGGTCATACGAATCGAATAATGCTTATAACTTAGGCTGAGTTTAACGTATTTTCATGCGACGTTTTTCCTTGGACTCCTGAATTGTTGCCGAGTCCAATGATACCAAGCATGCCAGGTTTTGCTTTACGGTTGGTTCTGCACAGGAAAATAGCACTTAAAAAACATGCGCGAATAACTCCGCGAGGGTTCATCCGATCGACTCGAAACAACCATAGGAAGAATATTGTATTACCTTCTGAACAAAAAGTTCTATTGGCATTATGTTAAAATTTCCATCAGAAATGGCCGAAAATTGCAAAAAACGAAAAATTTACTCCAAATTTTTTGTTTTTTACACATAAATGGTTATAACTCCGCAACGAAATGATATTTTTTTACCAGATTTGATACGCTGATGTCTGAGCAGAGTCTGAGGCAATACAAAAAAAATGGTATGCCTGCACCACTAGTTGGCCTCATAATTGAACAAAACCTTTGACGTTGAGCTAGCACAATGGTCA
The DNA here is from genome assembly GCF_030506205.2 of Paramisgurnus dabryanus. Lineage (NCBI taxonomy): Eukaryota > Metazoa > Chordata > Actinopteri > Cypriniformes > Cobitidae > Paramisgurnus > Paramisgurnus dabryanus. The sequence goes on from NC_133354.1 coordinate 26,868,053, forward strand.
TACAACAGTTTTTTTCACTAAACTTAAGTGTATAGCCATGATACTAGCTAGATGTAACACATTCATGACGTTGCATGCACAAGTTTTTCATAGCGCCACCTAGTGGTTATTTGTTATTTTGACTTAAAAATACTGCAACCTTATATCTAAAATCATGAGTCATCGTGGATTATGCCTTTCATGGCTTTGAGTATAATCATTGGTGGATTGCAATTCACTCCCTAGCAACCAATCAGAATACCCTAGCAACCATTTAGCAAGAGCTGTATCTTTGTATCAGAACATCGTAGAGATATGGGGTTCGGCTCGTTTGACTTTTTTACACTATTTTAACATTTTGTGACCCAAGTTTTGCCACTGTAAGCACCACAAACATTTCCTTCAGTGTTCTATTTGTCAATGCTTCGTGAGAAGAGAGGGAGACATTTCACTGAATGATAGCACCTTTTTTGCTGATGACTTTGAACAGGTGTGTGAGGTAGCTTATTTTTTATAATTTATTTTGTACAATTCAGCAAAACTACACAGGCATGCCCTTAAAGGTCTTAAGGTCCCAAATCGCTTGAACCTGACTCAATGGCCTTGTAATTCAACTAAACACGGCCATTTCTGAATTGTATTTTACGGTATAAATCTGAAAAACTAATTCTCGTTAACAAATTATCAGAATGACTTAACATTAAGGATGTGACATGTTTGTCCTATAGGTGCACCTGTGTGTAAGCTACATAGTCTGTCTGAACCGTTTCTAAACCATCTCTTACGTTTTCCTGGATGCGATGTGGTGTATCAGCCTGGTCGACGACATCTGACATGTTGTATGTGCTTTAATGCTCGAAACCCGGTAAACGCTGCTTGCAGCTTTAATTATTATTATTTTTCCGCCATAAAACGCGTCGCCCAGCACAAACCGTAAGTCGTAGAAACTTGCCACTTGGTCAACTGGTTGTATATTAGCAGGCTACTCAGATACAGTGAACCAGCCAAATCGGCCCATAGGTGGCGCTATAGCAATGCCCGACGCGTTTGGGCTCATTACTCCTAAACCGGCCATCATACACTCAAGTGTTTGATATCATTGTAATCCCTGGCTCCAAACTTAAAAAATGTATATCTCCGTTTTCATTTCCGTCATGAAAAATTTTCCTCTATTTTCGATTTTGTCGAAAAAAATAAAAACAAACTAGTCCTAGGTTTTTCGCCCGATCGGAATCATTCCAGTGCTAAAATGTTCCTTGGAGTTTGAATATCAATAATTATCAAAAAAAAGTTGAACTTTCGACTCAGGGTCAACATGCCACGCCCAAACGTCTGAATTGTGGGCAGGCACTAGAACATTATTGGCTATAACTGGGGACAGGAATGAAGTATCAACACGACACTTGGTACTTGTGATGAGAGTCATGGCCTGAGGTTTCATGCATCGTTTCGTCACAGCGCCACCTAGTGGTCATACGAATCGAATAATGCTTATAACTTAGGCTGAGATTAACGTATTTTCATGCAACGTTTTTCCTTGGAGTCCTGAATTGTTGCCGAGTCCAACGATACCAAGCATGCCAGGTTTTGCTTTACGGTTGGTTCTGCACAGGAAAATAGCGCTTAAAAAACATGCGCGAATAACTCCGCGAGGGTTCATCCGATCGACTCGAAACAACCATAGGAAGAATATTGTATTACCTTCTGAACAAAAAGTTCTATTGGCATTATGTTAAAATTTCCATCAGAAATGGCCGAAAATTGCAAAAAACGAAAAATTTACTCCAAATTTTGTGTTTTTTACACATAAATGGGTATAACTCCGCAACGAAATGATATTTTTTTACCAGATTTGATACGCTGATGTCTGAGCAGAGTCTGAGGCAATACAAAAAAAATGGTATGCCTGCACCACTAGTTGGCCTTATAATTGAACAAAACCTTTGACGTTGAGCTAGCACAATGGTCATACAACAGTTTTTTTCACTAAACTTAAGTGTATAGCCATGATACTAGCTAGATGTAACACATTCATGACGTTGCATGCACAAGTTTTTCATAGCGCCACCTAGTGGTTATTTGTTATTTTGACTTAAAAATACTGCAACCTTATATCTAAAATCATGAGTCATCGTGGATTATGCCTTTCATGGCTTTGAGTATAACCATTGGTGGATTGCAATTCACTCCCAACCAATCAGAATACCCTAGCAACCATTTAGCAAGAGCTGTATCTTTGTATCAGAACATCGTAGAGATATGGGGTTCGGCTCGTTTGACTTTTTTACACTATTTTAACATTTTGTGACCCAAGTTTTGCCACTGTAAGCACCACAAACATTTCATTCAGTGTTCTATTTGTCAATGCTTCGTGAGAAGAGAGGGAGACATTTCACTGAATGATAGCACCTTTTTTGCTGATGACTTTGAACAGGTGTGTGAGGTAGCTTATTTTTTATAATTTATTTTGTACAATTCAGCAAAACTACACAGGCATGCCCTTAAAGGTCTTAAGGTCCCAAATCGCTTGAACCCGACTCAATGGCCTTGTAATTCAACTAAACACGGCCATTTCTGAATTGTATTTTACGGTATAAATCTGAAAAACTAATTCTCGTTAACAAATTATCAGATTGACTTAACATTAAGGATGTGACATGTTTGTCCTATAGGTGCACCTGTGTGTAAGCTACATAGTCTGTCTGAACCGTTTCTGACCATCTCTTACGTTTTTCTGGATGCGATGTGGTGTATCAGCCTGGTCGACGACATCTGACATGTTGTATGTGCTTTAATGCTCGAAACCCGGTAAACGCTGCTTGCAGCTTTAATTTTTATTTTGTTTTTAACTCTTTCCCCGCCATTGACGAGATATCTCGTCAATTAAGAGAAAACGCTTCCCCGCCAATGACGAGATTTTCCGTCTTTCCGCAATACTGCTATTATCCACCAGGTGGCGCCCTTCCGCAACTTTTTAAACCCGGAATTATTGCCCTATGGCAAGCTGCTGCATGTCCGTGTCTGTTTTAAAGATCGCTCTGAATGGGATCTCTATGAAAAGTCCGTCACAAAAATGAAATTATCTCTGCTTTTTGCTCGAAATATGGTGTTTTTGCAGAAACCTTCCCATATTCAAAAGCTGATTGCAAAACAACCACTGAAGGTAGGATGAAACTGGTTTTTTTGTTTGAAAGCAGAGGGTCTGTTCTTTCATTTGGTATAGGCTATTGTATGTTTATATACTTAAAGAAGAACATTTTCTGGAAGGCATTAAACTTTGGTGAAAATCATGAAAAACGCTGGCGCTGGCTGGCAATTTTTTTTAAAAAACACTGGCGGTGAAAGAGTTAATGACCCACCTACGGAGCCCCTAAGAGAAAAAATTAAATAAAGTTTAGTTTTGCATGCGCACGTGAAACTATCGCATGCGCACATAAAACTATTGCATTTAGTTTCGGATGCGCACGTGAAAATTTTGCGCGTGCAAGTAAAAGCGAAAGACACAAATTTTATGTGCACACACGATAGTTTCACGAAACTAAACTTTATTTAATTTTTTCTCCATGTTCCCTTTTAAAAAAACGTAAAAACAAATTCTGAACATGAAGGTTTCGCGTGAGCACATGAAGGTTTCGCGTGAGCACATGAAACTAAACTTTAGATTTTTTTACTTCAATGTCACCTAGGGGCTCGGTACCCGCCCCAACCCGACGGGAGCGGGTAAAGAAAACTTTTACATTTCAGGGAATAGAGTACTCCTTGTAAAAAAAAAAGGTAGTATTTCTTACTTAAATAAAGAGACAAAAGTTGTACTTAACCTTTTCCTGGACATATCGTGGCAGATATTGTGATGTCATCATAGGATTAGAAAGCAAAACATTGATTATTGGAAAATCAGAGCACCATGATACTATCGTTACCATGAGTAATGTATCTAATCGTATCATGAGGTACCCTGCGATTCCCACCCCTAATGGATGCAATGATTTTGAACCCTCAAAAACCTTTAACTTGATTTTTCTCAAAACTGACTTTGTTGACTTGGTGTAGTTGTGTCATTTTTTGTCAGATTTCAACAAATCATACATTGTTTTGGCAGTTTTTAACAGAGAATTCCAAAATGTAAATAACTCATGTCTGACCATTTGTTCATTCCGACTCATTTTGCCAGCATATGTTAATGTTTAAATGTGATTTTAGCACGATTTTAAAGATACAGTATCTGTCTTTACACATTCAAGTAGACCTTAGTCTCGCATGACTGAAATAACTCCCTGTAGGCGTTGCAAACTTGGCCTCCTAGAGGTGCGACTTCCCTAAAGAGACTTTGCTAAAGCACAAAATATTTGATATTTACAGTTTTTATAAAAAAAAGTGTTAAGTGTAAAAATGTGTAAATGCAAGGTGCAGAAAAGCTGTGTGTGGTAGACAACTGTTGCTATCTGCCACTTCTAACAGCTGCAAAAAAAAAAAACACTCAGATTTCAACGGCAGATCTCCTCATTACAATAACGAGGTATCTGTAATGCACAATATTATAAAGTATTTCACTGAAGGAAAATGATTTGAAGGACACACCTATGACATAAGACAGCAGGACGGCCAGCAGCACAGCGGCAGCGATAGCAGACACGGCAGCACATTTCCAGCTGCAGTACTTGGAGGGCTTCTTTAGCTTGAAGGAGCTTCTTGAGAAGGTGTTTCTGGGCAGGAGCCGGGGTGGGGGGGAGTAGACGGTACCACCAGTCAGGGGATAACCAGGTGAAGAGCTGCTGAACAGAGGAGTGCTCCCAGATGGGGTCTTAAAAAGAAAATGCCTAAAAGAGAAAGAATGAAAAAGGTGAGTTATCCACCAAAATAATTCTCGGCAAAATAATATCTCATGTTCCTATTATTCCTACTGTAACCTGATATTATTTAGTCACTAGTAATTCAAACCTGTATGACTCCAAAGACATTCTGAAACTGAATGCCTACCCAAGGTTGTTGTTTTTTTTGTATGCAGACCATCTCTTTAACTCAGCTGTTAAACTGAAGTGGTGGCTGATGCATATGTTCTGGGCTCCAGGTAGTAAGCTATTTGTTTCATTCACATATTCTTATTTACTACACACCGGTACCTCATGTCGTTCATTTCGTTCTGACCGTGCTGAAGTGTTCCTAACTAACAGGAGTTCAATTTGCACAATAATGAGCCTCATTTAACACGAAGCTGGTCATTTAAAAAGCACTAGACATTAGACTACTGCCTTGTGTACCACCAGTGACGACTGAATGCATCATAAAGGCAATTCCAATCGAGTGGTCAGCGGACAGAATTAATTGTTTTGTTGCTATTAAAGCTCTCCACTTGGTAATACTCAGCTGTATTATGAATAACACATGCTATGAGCATGCTGGGCCACATTAACCCTGAACTTTTAAAACGCTTTAGATTATCCACATCCGACCACATACAGTAACATAGAAATAAGATGAGAAAAGATCACGCCATGCTCATACAGTACTGTATGTGTGTACGGTATACAGTATGGGGGGGCTGTGTGTGTGTGTGTTTGGGGAAGAAGGCAGATGGGAAGGGGATGAAAGCAGACAACAGTTGACCAGGCAGCTTTGATGAGCACTAGGTCTGGCTCAGACTGAGGTCTGATGCTAAACCAGTCTTAGATCTATGTCCATGTGTCTTGTTCAGGACAGGAGGTCCAGCCTGACTCCAACAGACCTCTCTGACACCCCCCTGCTAAGCATCCAACAGCTCCCTGTTGCCCACAGTCAGAATCTCCCATGAGCACTAGCCAGCATGCCAACACTACTACACCCGGTTAAAGATGTACAGTTCCTCCAACTAGCTTATAGAAATTATAACACTTAAAGGATCAATCTGTAGATTTTAAACAATTCTTAAATGCGTTGTGTCCAGTCTTAGAATGTTTTAGCAAATCTTTAGGTGTGTCCTCAACTTAGTTTGTGTGTGTGTGCTATAAAGTGCAATTTATAGTCATGCGTAGGTTGTACGCCCTAGCTACATAACTATAATCCAGAGCACATAACTTAATCCAGAGCATGTACCCCATGAACACCATTTAACTATTTTAAATTTAAAATGACAAGAAAAAACATATAAAAACGAATGAAAAACTAACTGCAATGCACTTCAATGGACGTGTATGCAGCGAATGTCAGAGTGTATTGGGTTAGCTATGTGCACTGTGATTGGCTCATCGTGTTTGGGGGTGTGGCTTAGCCATAGGTCAATTGCACATTGGCACAGAAGTATAAATGAACACCGTTGCGTAGCCTATGGCGACGCAGTAGGACTTAACCATAACTATAATGAGCCATTTAGCTCTAACATTGCAATCTCTCTGTGCAGTCCTGGACATTCCCTGTCTCAAGGTAACTTATTTAAAAGTTTAACCGTTCATCTGAAAACATCAATCTATATTCTACCTCAGCATGATGACACATAAAACAGAATATAAAACGACACCCTTTGCGTAGCAGACACTTCACAAGTAACAATAACATACAAGACCCCTCAAAATAAATAATGCAGTACAATATAAATATATATTTAAAGAGCAGAAAATATCCCAGAATGCCTCTGAAGTCGAGCCATTATTTAATCATAAGCTTTGACGGACGTGTTAGATAAATCAACTTAAGGGAAGCGTTAAAGCCAGACATTGGGGGCCATGTGAATAATCGACCCTCCGGGCTAAATTACATTAGACTGCTGCTGAAGAAGAGAAGAGGAGAGATGTGTAAAAGGGCGAGTACGTATAAATGGTGAAAGATCGAGAAGGAGGGAGAAGCAAGCGGCCAATAAAAGCATTAGAGTAGTAACATATTCATACAGTGACCCAGAGTCATTAACCCCTGCGCTACAGCTACAAGGTAATAAAAACAACACTTAGGTTTAGCTCACACACACACACACACAAACTGATTAATGAGCACACGTACAAAGAAAGAAAGAGAGAGAGAGAGAAATAGGCAAGACCCTGTGGCAATCTTGCGTCTGACTCATCCCTCAGTGTCTGACGTACTCTAATTACAAAATGGCAAGCAGAAGCTAAATGAATTGATACTCTGTGTTGTTCATGTTGAGGCTTTAAGGGTATGTGTAAAGCAAATACATGTATCGAGACAGATAATTTTTTAACTGTGTGGATCTTTGTGCATATGTTGGAATTGACTGCACTACTTAAGACAGTTGGAGCATCACAAAGTGCTCGTAGAGTTCATGGTCAATGGAGTTTGGCTTTTATTCAGGTGCAATTAAATATGCCCGATTAAGATCCATTCTAAAGCAGACTTTTATCAATGTGTCTGAAATTACTCAGAAAGTATATTTTGTAATTAGGAAATAGCATTATTTTAGCTTAGAAAAAGGCCTTTTTAACAATTTAAATAAGGTTGTCTCAGAGGATTTCATTTTTCAGTTGAGACCATTACATTGGCAGTAATGGTTTTGGCATACTTGAGAGCACTAGACAGCTAAGCCGTAGTGAGTAAAGTATTATTTAAGCAGCACAACTATGCTGGTCGAAAGGTAGTGTGCATGTCTCCCCTACAGGTAAATATTACTGTAAAGTAAACTTTAACACATCTTGATACATTAGATTTTTTTTATTTCTATTGAATCAAAACAATTCAAGTTAACAAAATCAATAACGTTAAAACTGTGTAATAGAGAGAACACCAATCGTTGAACCTCTAGATCAGGGTGCGGCAACAGGCTTGGCTTGGCAGCAATATTTTCTGGCCCGCCAGATTATTATGGAAGTCCGTATTTTTATTTTACAATAACGGTTTACAAATAGGGCCCCATGTATCATTCCTTCAATCTTTTTTTCAAATTAAAACCAAAAAGAAATACAGAGTGTATTTTAAGCTGTTTACTGAATAGAACCTGGACAAAAAAAAAACTGTCCAGCGCAGACCTCCTTAAACCTTAGGTGTGTATATGTGTGTCCCGAATAAATAATAATTTAAAAAAGGAATAAGTTCAAAAGTCGGACTGTAAGAGACAGGAGAGCATGATTGCTATTCATTCCTTTATTAAAATGGCTGTAATATGTTACCACAATAGTACTTCATCTGTTTAAATGATTTCATTTGATATATGCCTTTAAAGGTGTAAAATAGGCTTTATGCACAGCTGCACTACTTCCTGAATTTCAGCCAGCACCTTGTTTCCTGTCTGCCATTATTGGACAAACTGATTAATCCAGGTGAGTCTGATTGTTGTTTTTGTGACTACTGAGGTCAGGCACACCTGGATTAATCAGTTTGTTTGTGACTGCTGAGGTCAGGCACACCTGGATTAATCAGTTTGTCCAATAATGGTAGACAGAAAACAAGGAGCTGGCTGAAGTTCAGGAAGTAGTGCAGCTGGGATAATAATCAAAATTACAATTTGTCTAATCCAATAATTATTTTTTTCTATTTTTGTTCTGAGAACACAATCAAAAAATCTGAAAAAGTTATTCTTTTTTTTTTCATTTTAGTTCCGGAAATAAATAATGTAAAATCAAGTCGGGTTTTTTTTTCCATTTTATAATTTTTTTTTTTATTTGAAAAAAAAAACCCATTTGAACGAATAATACACAGACCCATCATATTCCATGATTATAGACAAACAGACAAAGAAACACCAGAACAACCATTTTTTAGCAATTTTTAAAGCCATCTTTCCTCTTTTAAATAGGAAATAAAGCAATGTTGCTTGACAAAGGATCAGATAGCTTATACTGGGCTAATTAAAAATAAGACACATAAGTGTGGCAACAGCAGCTGGCCCGCCATCTACTGGCTAAAAAAATATTGGCCCGTGGACAAAGTTACTTGCCGACCCCTGCTCTAGATATAATAACTGTACAACAAATACAGACTTAAAGGGATAGTTTAACCAAAAATGAAAATTCTGTCATCATTTACTCACTCTCATGTTGTTACAAACCTGTATAAATTTCTTTATTCTGTTGAACACAAGGAAGATATTTTGAGGAATGTTTGTAACCAAGCAGTTCTGAAGCACCATTGGCATCCATAGTAGGAAAAATATTGTAGAAGTCAATGGTGCTCCAAAACATTTTGGTTACAAACAGAACAAAGACATTCATACAGGTTTGAAACAACTTGAAGGTCAGTAAATGATGACAGAATTTTCATTTTCGGGTAAACTATCCCATTAACAAAACACTGGAAAAATGGAATACAAACGGGTATTAAACCACTGCTACTGTAAGTGCATACAAAATTTGGGGATTATTTATGTTTGGTCAAAGAAGATCTGATGGGCAGTGTTGGGGAAAGTTACTTTTAAAAGTAATGCATCACAATATTAAGTTACTCCCCAAAATAGTAACTAATTGCGTTACTTAGTTACTTTTCATTCAAAGTAATTTTAAGTTACTTTAAGTTACTTTTTCTTTAAGCAACTTCTTGAGTCGTAGCTGGGCACCGCGGACAGGCACCACCTGTCGGGGCCGGTGTGCGTATACTCATAGAAAGAAATGTGTTCAAGTTTTTAAGAACAGTGTGCTACCCCCTTTACTTGGCTGAGGCTTGATCTCTTTCAGGCGTCGCAGGTGTTTTTTATGAAGTTCGTCATTCAGAAATTGCATATTTCCATAACAAAAATGTCAAGCTTTAGCCTGCCATCTGACTAAAACTGGCGCGCGCGCATAGAGCGTGTAATTCTACATCACTACGTTTAGTTTAATTCAGAACATTATTTTTTTTAATCAAATTAATTAAACTGAAAAGTAACTCGCATTACTTTTTAAAAAAGTAACTCAAATATTAATGTGTACATTTATAAAGTAATACTCGTTACTTCAGAAAAGTAATATTATTACGTAATGCGTTACCCCCAACACTGCTGATGGGACATACAAACAGTTGTCATGGGGTGGTTTGTTTCCCGGACAGGCCTTATCCTAGTCCCAGACTAATGAATGTTTAAGCTTTAGACGTGCAAATGTCTCGTCAAAGTAATTATTTTAATTTTGCCATAGAAACAATTCAACACTTGTTAAATATGCCTACCTTTCACCAGACGTAAGATTTAGTCTTGGATGTATGCTACGCCTAGATGGTGCAACAGGTGTAAATTCTACGTACGACGTAAAAGTGCATTTTACTTTTAGACTAGTGAATTTCCGCAGTGTATCTTTTTATTGGTCTGGCTAGTGGCTAAATTAATCAAACTGATCTCTGAACAGTGACGGCCGATGACTTCTTTTTTCGAGGGCGCACAATGTGAAGTTCGTCACAACATGTATGTAGCCTCTCATGTGTGTTTCAATTTCAAGTGAACCTATGTGCATCACGTGTCTTGTCAAAATAAGTGCCTGCTGCAGACGCGTCTAAAAGGTTTATGATAAAAGAGACGCTTGCGTTTGCCAGATACTCGCATAATCTCATGCGTAATCAGAGTTTACTGTTATGGAAGTGTCTTGTGTGTAAGACTTATTTTGACAAAACACGTGATGCACATGGTTCACATGACGCAACAAACGCATATTTTGAATTTGCATCCCTCGGAAGAGCAGTCATGAGCCGCAACTGTCTATGAAACAAATACATTGTCAAAAAAATATGTTTTGGTTTGCTAAAGACGAGGGGAAACGGAGAGGATGGATCACAACTGTGAGGAGAGGTTTGGCAGCCAGGCAAGAATTGAAGGACCTGTAGATAACATTATGTACATACATTTTACCCCGTAACGTTAGCTCAGTTATAATATATATCACAATTATTCCTCAGATGCATATACATTTTTGTTTAAGAATATGAATTTTAAGATCTTGTTCATCGCAGAGCATTTTAATAATTCCAAGTGTGGACGCACACCGTGAAAAATCACGCCTAAAACTTTTCCCAATGTTTTGTGAAGTATTTGCACAGTGTTACTGGGAAGAAACAAATTTGGCAACTCGTGTTAGCAAATAAACGGCACTGTGCCAACCGTAGGATGCACACCCTACTGGGACATCTCACCAGCCAACAATCCACACCAACCAGCACAAACAGAGCACGACCGATAAACACGGCAATAAGCAAAAACAAGACAAAGCCGTAAAAAATCTCACTTTCACAGTAAACACCTTTTCTCTTCACCTGTGGGAAAAGCAGACAGGGCCAGAGCAATTAACAAACAAACGCGATTAAACAGGATGCAAACAAACACAAGCGTCTGACAAGGTGTATTAGTATTCTGCACTAAAAACACTCAGAAAAGTCCAAAAGGTTTCGCTTAATTGGAATTCCGATTTGGTCACCATGCTTTTGTTTTTGGTGTTGAACATTATTTACGAGGCTAATGTCCTTTGCCGTTCGCATGAAATGACAAAAACACAATGTCTCGTCGTAGACGTGAGCCCATTGTTTACTACCACACAATAAAAAGATAAATAACTTCAGGAACCCTAGCCAACCAGATACAGTTTAATGTTGAGCTCCATTGAAAGAGACTATTGAACACAGACACAAAAGCACACTGTCTCCACAATATAAGACCCCAGATGCATCGCCAGTCAAAAACTTCCAACCGAGAGGCTGTTACATTTCGTCCACCGTACTCTCATCCGTCTCCATCTAGTGAAGTGTGTCTAGATAAGAGCCATTCCGACCACTTAAGGAAATAATGTCGCACAACATGTCTCCATTTTATTCCTTCTGGGAATTGAAGTGTCCACACTTCGGCCATTGAGAGCGAAAAAAGCAGGGCTTTAAGTGAGTCTTATCGAAAATTCATTTAGAATACATAACCCAACCACACCACCAGCTCAGCGACCTAATGTAAAAGAGCGCTTCCAAGAAAGACGCCATTAATACATGCTCAGAGATATTAAAGCCTGGTTTGTGCATTAGGAAGCATGAGAACAAAAACAGACAGCCGGGGATCCGTGCGGGAAAGGTGAATTATCTTCTTCCTAATTTTCTACAGAACTTGGAGGCCTGTTAAGGGAATGACAAGTCATGTGCAGAACAAGGGAGAGAAATGACACTGATGTTTCAAACATGCCCAGGGGGAGTGCGACAGAACGGAAAAAAGAAAGAAAACGACAGCAGGCAGATACACAACCTTATCCCTGACGCTTAATAGAGCATTTTCTCCCATTTCCGTCCAGTAAGATGGAGCACACCGTCATTAGCTCCAGCTCAGAGGGGCACTGCAGGAGTCTTAGCCCAAGCAAACCGCCTCTAATTGGACTCCGTATTTGTGTCAGGCAACGGTTTTTCTGGATAAACACTCGTTTTTTTTGAGCGCGAAGCTAAAAATCTTAAGACTGGAGCAGGGGAAAGTTCTCGGAGCTCAAGTGTTCTGTGTACTCTGATACTGTGATATTAACACATTCACACATCCACGTGCCCATGGAGGCTTAGTCGCCTTACTCTGAGATTTCGATGGTGATGTTCCAGCGGAAAACAGGCCAAAAAAAGTTTTTGTTGAGTATTTTTTCCAGGTTTTTCGCAACATAAAAATACAGAATATGCTTTGCATATCTAAATCTGAAATGAACTGTACCATCTACTGTACGAGCTTTATAAAAGTGTCACATAAAAGTTAAATCATTTTATTTATACATAAAATAATGTATACTTAAAAATCTGTCATTCAAATAACGGGAAAATATTAAAGCAACTGGAAAGACGAATAAAGTGAAGTGAGCAAATTGTATAAGACTGACAAAGATAATTTAAAAGTAGTGACGACTTCACAAATTTTTTCTGTATCTGTTATAAAACAGTGTTGCTTTTTCCAAAGTATTTTTTTTTTTTCAAAAATAGCATCGTAGCACACAATTATTTTCTTTACTGTTTTATGTGTTACATTGTATTGTGTGGCCACACACAGCTAGTGATCTGTTTAACTATACATTCTATTATTTTTCATTTTTTTATATAATTTGTCCAATTGAAGTGACTTTATTTTAATAATATATTGGGTCTAACTAATAATACAAATAAAATAAAAACAGTGGTAACCCATAACCACGCAAAAAACATAATTTTTATTTTGTGTAATTTATGCACATTCATACACTGTAAAAAATTCCTTGCTGCACTTTATTACATTTTGGACATCTAATCTAATTTTTTTTATCAAATCTAATTTCAACTTTCATGACTAGTGAGTTGCTATAAATTATAAAAATAAAGTTTAATAAACTTAAGTTCATTTAACTTTATTTGTATAATTTATAGCAACTCCTCACATGCAGCATGACGTTAGAACAACCAGGTTTTGCAAGTCAGTTCAACCTACTATAAGTTTTGACTTGTGATAAGTTGGCATAACTTATAAAAACAACACTCTTAGAACGAATGTGTTAAAAACACACTAAATGCGTTGTCCCAGAATGCACCCATCTCCGTGTTATTATTGAAACAACACATTTTGTGTTACTTTTAACACAACTTGTGTTATATTTTAAAAATTAACACAAAATGACACATAATGTGTCATTAAAAGCTTAACGCACAAAGATATTACTGTAAAAAATCCAACTTCAGAATGTTCTCTCAACAAAGTTTAATTAAGTAACTTGAACAAAGATTTTTTGTTAAAGGAGATCAATTCATTATTTTGTGTTCACTGAATGAAATAAGCATAATCATTCAGCTAACAAATATTTTTTTGTTGACTGGATGTAGATATATATGTTTTTGTCCAATTAGTTTAGCCTAACTTACCAAACTGCGTAATCTGAACAACAATAAAAAAACAATGGTCGGAATGGTTCCCAGCATGCATTGCGACACTTCTTTGGTTAATATTTACTACAAAAGATCACTGTTTTAATGTTTGCTGGATTTATTTATGTTGTTAATGTTAGTTACATGTTGTAGTTAAGAGTTATTTTAAAAGAATGATGTTTGTTCATTGTTACCATGATTGAGAAGTGTGTGTTCAGTGCACTGTAAAAAATATGTCTCTCCAACATAAAAATTTCTAGTGACCCATGGCACCATGTAGACTGAACTTAAAGTAGAATGTTCTGTCAATTTAATATTCTCTCTTGATTAAACATAGCTTGTTGGGCCAAATTGAAATAAAATGTATTAATTAAATTATCATGTTGGCCAAAAGTCTATTTTTCATGTCAAATAAGACTATGCTCTGATAAATACAAGTTATTTATTTAAATCCATATGAACTTTCCTCTTATGCAAAACAAAACCATTACCAAAACAAGATCGGACAGTTCAAGTAAGCATCGAACCAGAGACCTTTTTGCTGTGAAGCAATAATGATGCGCGCTAACTCACTGTGCCATCCACATCCTTTCTAAGAGTGAAGTTGAAATTGTATAACTTGAATTGTTAAGTTAAAGTAACATAAACATATATGTTGTTTTGACGTTAATGCTGCATTTGCTTTATAGTGTAGTCAAAAAAAATTGAAATTAAATGTCATTTCAAACTGATTTCAACATGAAATTTTTACGGTGTACTAAATCTGAATGCACTGTAAAAAGTGAAAAGTTGGCTCAACTAAAATAATTCCTACAATTGGTACGTTTTTTTCAACATATTTTTAAGTAATTAGCATTTTAAAGGACACACCCAAAAACGGCACATTTACTCACACCTACAAAGTGGCAATTTTAACATGTTATAATAAATTATCTGTGGGGTATTTTGAGCTAAAACTTCACATACTTCACATGTCTGGGGACACCAAAGATTTATTTTACAGTCTTGTGAAATGTCCCCTTTACATTTTTTAAGTGTTACCAATTTAAGTACTTTTTTTTTACTTGAGCTTGACTTTAATAATTCTAAAAACTATTTAAAAAAATCAATTTGCTTGCTTAAAATGCAGTTAGCATCTTTTTGTTAATAACAAATTATAGGCATCAACAGGTGTAAGCTAGCTATTTTCAAAAGGGATATCTTTACTGTAGCTCAACTACTTGAAGTTATGGGCTTGCTGCTTGAAAGGCGCACACATCAAACAGTAGGTCAAATCATCCCACCAACCAACTCTTCACTATAAAATACTATAAAAATATAGCAGTGCTGAGAGCACCTCTAAATTGCCTCTGTAAATACCCGACAGTATTAATGGACGAAAATGATGTGAGAAGTGCTAGGTTTGCACTTTACGGCAGAAGGGGCTGTCTGACAGACAAAGCAATATGAGGTAGAGGGTGTTTGAGGTCACGTCCATATGCCCCGACAGAAGTCATTCGAATCTGCCAGCCAAGGGCGGAGCTTTGAAGCATCGGGGGATTGTGGGTAGTCCATCCAATGTCTGGAGGCAGCCTGATGTTTGAAAGTCCATTTGTGTGTTTGTGTGCATGTAGAATATTTAAAAGGGAAACCTGCGGTCTCCTTAAACTGGACTGTGTAATGAACAAGGATGCAGCTGCACGCTGGGGTAAAAATTCCACCCGGTACTCGTCCAAACTCCTGCCTGCCGTCCCACCTGGGTCCCCTCGGTCCCAGACTCCCAACTGCCGAGATACTTCATCTCATGTGACAGCTGCGCATTCCTCACTTTCTGTGACTCTCAACCAATCTGTCACCATATGGCCTTGTTCTCTGCTAGCGCTCTAGAATTCAAAGCAGATCTCCTCGTATCCCGTACACGCTGTTGCAGCCCTGCTTTGCATGCGTGCCATGGCATGACCTATTTTTCAGCCGGCGCTTGCTTCATTTGAAAGCGCTTGTCATTTTTATTTATTTTTATTTTAGGAAAGTATCTGTGTGGTGACAGTTTGTGATGGACATGGTGTATGCAAGCGTATGTTTACATGCGTGTGGCCTTGCTGCTGTTGGATTCTGCTGTGTGCACGTGTGTGCCAACACGGCATCGGACACACAGTGTGATGTTGGGTGGGGTACTAAAGGAACTGAGTTATGGTGTGGGTTCACCTGGTGAATAAAACATCTGAACGAAGGAAGGACGGGAAACGAAGAAAGAGAACAAGAAATAGTAACGAATAGAGTGTGCGTGTGTGTCTCATGAATAGTGCATATGGCATTAGAGAGGAGTGTAGCTGAGTCAAGAGGAGCAACCATCCAGTCCTCTAAAAGAAATACACTACACTAACACAACAGACAACTACAAAATACAACCCGAAGACATGGTAGACACACTTCAGTGTGACAGAATTCCCCTTGTATGTGTGATGGGATGTGTATAAAGCCTTCAGTGTGGGTCTCTGTGGGCAGAGTCTCTAGGTGGATATGTGATAGGGGTTGTATCTTTTGTGTATTTAAGACTTGGGTGTAACCCTAACCCTACACATTTTACTGAAACCCAAAACAAAACAACAACAAAAAATATTTTATTAAGTGCCATTAAAGAATGTAAAAATCTGAGTATTGCGGGGGTCTTCAATTACTCTTCCTCGAGGGTCAGATTTTAACATTGTAAATATGATGCGAGCCAAACTTCAACCTCTATTTTCACCTTTTATATATTTTTTTACTTTAATTATTTTCTATATATTTTAATATATGTTATAACTTATGTTGTTTTTGTTACTTTTTGTTATGGGCCATATATTAAAAACATGCATTTGCACTTTTATCCAGTATTTTGCCTTTTAATTACTGAAAACTCATATTTTCTTTTTTAATATTTTTTAAGCAATTGCAGTTTAAATTTGCAAGAGACAAATGTTAATAGTTCACCTTTGAACATTGCACAAAAAAGTGCAAGTGTAAATAATCAACACCTGTATTTTTGTATAGCACTAACTAATTTAGAGCCCTTAAAGTTATTTGGTTTATAACTGTTAAACTTTTCTCAATTGTTAAATTTCAAGTATTCACAACATATAGTCAGTCTTCTCCTTAACACAGTCTCACCCCATTTCGTCAATATTTGACGACACTTGACCATTCGTCAATATGTGACGCGGAGGGTACACCTTTCGCGTCATTTTTTGACGAACTGGGGACTTCAATACTATTACGTCCGTTGCATTCTCTTCTCCTATTTTCTTACCAATTTCGCGTCGGTTTAGGGTTAGATTACGCAAAATTAAACCGTGTACGCAAAATTAAACAGTGTACGCGAAATTAAACAGTTGTCACCTGGCGTTGGGGTTAGAAACAGTTGTCACCTGGCGTTGGGGTTAGAGTTAGGTTTGGGTAGGGATGTCATTATGTAAATCTAACCCTAAACCGACGCGAAATTGGTAAGAAAATAGGAGAAGAGAATGCAACGGACGTAATAGTATTAATGTCCCCAGTTCGTCAAAAAATGACGCGAAAGGTATACCCTCCGCGTCACATATTGACGAATGGTCAAGTGTCGTCAAATATTGACGAAATGGGGTGAGACTCCTAATGCCTAAAATTGCACTTTATGTTTTCTTTTTTATTATTTTAAAGATATATAGGCTAAACTGCCTTTCCATTGTACACTACATTCGGACACGACTGTCGGAGTTCGCCCCCTAGTGGCAGTCGTAATAAAATTTCAGATTAATCATAAATCCGTGGCAACATGGGAGAGAAGCTCATTCCAGCGCAAAAGCCTTTAATCTACCAATATATTTATACTTAATTATTTACTTATCAGTAATCAATCCTTTTTAAAGGATTCAAGTGTTACTGATACAGTGAAACAAAAAAGATAAAAAAATTCACCTCACACACAATGTCCGGTCTGCGTATCACATGCGGTGTAGTCGCACAAGTTTATTTTGGATCCGATAACTACGCACCCGCAGATGGTTGGCACCCCACGCAGCACCTTTCCGGCTCTCCTTCCAGTTTATCGGCCGTCATTTGTCATGTACAGTGAAAAGATAAAAGTAACCATGCTGATTTTAAATCAGACAAAGATGACCATTGGCCGGATAAAAATGATTGGAGGGCCGCATTTTGCCCGCAGGTCGTCAGTTGACTAGCCTTGATATATTGTATATGTTAATTGTTATTATGTTAACTTTTTCCTTTAAACAAAACAATTGAGAATATTTTTTTTTAAAGTGAGTGTTTACATGCATTAAGGTTTTACCTTTGCATACTTTTTTTTTTTAAAGTGCTTTTAAAAGATAAGGTGCTTTTTGATAATACAATTATGTTGAAATTTTTTATTTTATTTTATTTGATTTATCTAATAGTACTACATTATAAATAATAACATTTTATAATGTAATAATTTTGATTTTAGTTTATTTTAAAAATATTCTTTGATTTTAAATGTAGCCTACATACATACATAAAATCCAAACTAACATGTCCGCATTGCAACCTCCTGAAAGAAATGCTAGCAGGCTACGAACCGTGTTTCAAGTGGAACACTGCTGTTGAGAGCCCAACTGTCCTGAAGCTGGACAGATTCAGGGGTGGAGGGTCCATCCACGGGGGCCGCGGCGGGTGCGTGGCACTGGGGGTTCCTGCGGCTGGCCTGGGTGCTTCGATTGAGAGAATTAGCCGATGACTGGTGGTGGTTGTGTGGGGGTGGCAAGGGAGGTCGAAGGGAGGACTGACTGTGATGACTGGATGCACCTGAAAAAGAGAGAGAGAGACGAATGTCACCTTTTGTGTCGAATCATACTGTAGGACGCTGTTTGAAAAATGTCTTTCAGACCGAACCATCAAAACGTCTAATCCTATGTTCAGGTTACTTTGATTCAAGCAGTAAATCTGTTTACACATGAAACGTTTGCAGTTGAAAGCACCAAAAGCTGAAATGCTACACATCTGAAACCAGAGAAAAGGATTGATTATAGATAATGAGATCTAAGCAAAAACAAAAGCAAGATGTTGATAAATCTACTGCTAGGAGGAGAAGTAATACATGCTTGGATTTGTATTAAGTTGAATCATTTATAAGTGTGACATTCTGGAAAGAAATTTGATTTAAGGAAAACGAACAAAGAAAAAATAAATATTATATGTCCTTCTAGCTAATGACGTGTGCAAACTAAAACATAAATTTCATATTTATAATACATTAAAGGCTTTCACAATATAGTCAAATATAATTTTGTTACTTGCACTAAGAAATAAATTAAAAAAAATTAAATAATCAACACAATAAATAAAACAATATTTTTAAAAGTCCAAAATAATAATACTAATGCATTGTTTAGTTAGCCAGTTGTGTTGGCACTAAGACAAATTCATCCTCTCTTTTAGAAAAATTCAGTAAGAGGAGAAATTATTTGTTTTGATTCAATGCTTAAAAATTTAGTTAAGTACATAAAAGTATTTATTTAATTTGATCACAACAAAATAACTGTGAATTTTTATCTTTCTTTTTTTATTTTATTAGTAAAAGACAGAGATCAGCTCTCCATACAACCAAACATGAAATATTTGCCCTATCCAATAATACCCAAGCAGTTTGTTTAAAGGTTTATGCCTATAGTGCTAAATGCACTGTAAAAATTCAATTATCCGACTACTTCAAATGCATTATAACTGCCATATATTCCACCTCTATTTGTTTACTTCAAAAGAAAAGTCAGCCTTGCAAAGCTAACGCGGCAAATATGATAATACACCTTTCACGCCATCCACCTCTCGTCCCGACATGGCCACATAAGGTCAAAAGGAAGCTAATTTTTCCAGAGTTCTGTGAAAAGAAGAGGAAAGTACATGATTCAAAGTGCCTTTGTGTCCCTAAGAAGAGGTTTTGAGATGAAAGAGGATTTTTAGACCAACGGGAGATCGGCTACGGTCTGAGAGCCAGGGTTGTGTAATCTCTCTACATGCAGTGTGTTACAGCGCTCTAAAAACGGAGCGCAACAAACCTCGGCCGGGCACAAAGCCCTGCTCTCACAGCTTACGGTGCCAGAGGAACTCTGGAGGAACTCGTCTACTCCAACAATGGTGCTCAAAACGCTGGATTATCTCCCGATGACGTGCCCATCCCGGCCAATCTCCATGTTCAAACAAAACCAAGGAGGAACTTGTGCCTTAAATGTGCTGCCACGGCCTTTGTTTTTTCAAGGCGGACGAAAATTGATGCGACAGGCGCATAAGAAGGCGGCCCTGAATGGGCTGGTGTGACAGTGGCTTTCAATGGACAAAATCTTTTCTCATATGTGAGAACAGCGCACCGGGGGCCGCAGTGTGAAGTGGTGGAATCAAAGAGGGACAATGGGCCGCTCCTGTGCCTTCATTTTACAAAATGTGGCGCAAGCGGTGCACAGCCAGGGAAGGGGCCTAAAGTCAGTACAGTAATGCAGAGATTACAGGAGACTACAGTTATTAGTGGCGAGTTACACAGGAGAGCTTAAATAAAATCTCTCACTGTAATGTGTAGGTCTTGCCCAAGCAGAAGGCAGAAGACAGGGGGTCATTTAAGGAGCCTGGGCAAAGACATATTGATTGTTGTACAGGGTGTACAGCAATGTCTGTCTGTGAATTCGCTGTCTGGATCTTTCTCCAACAAATGCTATGGCAATTTAATCAAACAAATAAAAAAGAAAAGACACAACGTCTGGCTCATCTGACATTTTGCATTATTGGATATTCGGTATATGGAGGGAAAATAGTATTTTAAACAATGCACTGTAAAAAGTGAATCAATAAAAAATTACTTCAATTGGTAACACTTAAAATATGTAATTTTCAACTTAAATGTTAAGACTGATCTCACGAAAAGTCGTGTTATAGTCAGAGGTGGACACTAGTATTTTTACTTTCTACATAAAGTATTTGTATTTTATCAGAAAACATACATTCCAAAGCATATTATCATAATTTTTATTCCACTAAATTTCATAATTTCAAGTTTTTGATTTATATTTTATATTTAAGTACAATAAACATCTAGTATTTTTTTTTACTTTTACTTAAGTAAAATGTACTTTTATACTTTTACTCAAGAAAAGTAAAAGTACACAATTTTTATGTAATTAGGTATTAAATCAATTTTAATATGCAATATAAAAGGAATACACAGTATGATTATATGCTTTAGAATGTAGTGATTTTTTTAAAAAGAACAAACACTCACAGATGCTTGGAAAATTTACTTAAAATACTCAAGTAGTGTCTGCCTCCGTTTATAGTCACGAAAACTTTATTAATTTATTTGTTTCCATGGCATGAAATTCAGCTTTTTTTGTCCCTTGAGCACAAATGTCTGTCGTGTTTTTCGTGTCATTTTATGTATTGTTTTCTCTTTTTTTCTTACAATTGTCGCTTGGGGTTACAGAATCACTTTCTGTTACATTTTTAGACATCCTAAAGCTTTGTTTATACTCGCGCTTTGGTCTGCAACGCCTCCGCGGATCGCGTGCGCGTCTCACCAAATGGACGAGGCGTTTATAGTTGACGCGCTCGCTGTTTCACTATTTTTTGAACCACCAGGGGGCGACGCGAGCAATAAAGTCAAAAACAAACACAAAGAAGGGGATAGAAGAATTCGTCCGCTGGAACAACCCTGGTGCTTTTAACATCAGAGTTTGATATATAAATATGAGAACATGAATAAAACAACAATCTTTTAAATATGTCTTTATTAAACATTATCATTTCATTAACGTTTTTTACTAAACAAACAGTTTAGTAAATATCTTAAGATATCTTAAGGTTTGTATTTTATTCCTCGTCTAGTGGTTCATTCAATACAAATATAAGCCAAACATTCTGAATCATGTAAAATAATTCGTGTTTTAAACTGCAAAGTTTCCATACTTTACTTACAGAGTGTCAGATAAATAATTACATTGTTTTGCTTGGATTGATCAAAGAGATACGTCACAGGCTTGCCTGCTCGGACCGAATCGCCCTGAGTTCGGTCATTTTCGGATGCGGAGCCACGCGGAAAGTTAAAAAAAATGCTGTGCACACCTCCACGCAAAATGGGGTCTCGCGCACCCAACGCGCACGACCGCCACTCCGCGTTGACGTCATTTTTGCGTGCCTGTGTGGACGCGGCGAGCATAAACATAGCTTAACCCAAACCCCAACTCCAGGCGAGAATAGTTTTAAAAGCGGAAGAAAAACAAGCAGAAACCAATACATAAAAGTACATCCTAACCCAAACCCCAAATCTAACCCAAGCGACAATGATTTAAAAATAGAAAAAAATTGAAAACAATACCTAAAATGACATGAAAAGAAAGTTGTGCCACGGACACGAAAACTATTTATACAAAATTTGTGCGAGTGAAGCGACAAAGACATTTGTGTTCAAGGCAAAAAGAAAAGCTGAATTTCGTGCCATGGACACGAATAAACTAATTAAAAATTTCCTGCGTGAGATCATGTTGTAAATTTTACCTAAAGTGAAACTAAAATGAAATTTTATACTGAAAAAAACTTTTTAAAGGGGTCATAGTGTGAAAATCAGACTTTTTTCATGTTTAAGTGCTATAATTGGGTCCCCAGTGCTTCTATCAACCTAGAAAATGTGAAAAAGATTAACCCAGTAACTTAGTTTGGGTAAACCATTTTTTGCAGGCATGTGTAAAATAAGGTTGTTCAGATTTCGCCTGTTTTGTGAGGTAAGTAGCAAAAAAGAAGCAATTTTAACATGCTACATAAATTATCTCTGGGGTATTTTGAGCTAAAACTTCACTTACAAATTCTCGGGACACCAAATATTTATTTTAATAAATATATATTAAATATATTATTAGTGTTAACAATTAAAGTAATTGTTTTCACTTTAAGTGTGGTTCAAAAATGGATAAAAAAAGAGAAGACATTGAAGGGTCTCGGTAAGAGGTATAATCTAAAGGTTTTAAATAATACATGTGATGATTAGACATAAAGACGAATATAGTAAAGTCTTGCCATTTAAATTTAGTAAACATTTACAGTACGTAATGGCCCATTTTTAAAATGACAAAATCAACAAAAAAATATGAAAAAATACAATATTCCTCCCCAAGACGCTGGGATAGAAGCAGCTAAGGATGGTTATCCTCTCTTGCAATGAAAACAATAAAAAGGTTTCACCTTTGTCTAGTTTATGCATCTTTAAAACAATCCAATCAGACGCATACTTTATCATCTCAAACTAAAAACCTTCGTTCTGTGCAAAGAAATCAACTCTTTCACGACACCAGCATTTGTAAGGTCACACAGACTCGCAGTCTCCGTTCCCCCTTGAAAATTTCCGTTTACAACACGAGCTTCATAATAGTCGATTTATTGGGAAACGAAACAGCTGCGAAGCCATTCTGTCCTCTGCCTCCGACGTTCATTTATTTCCCACCAGCCTCCATCGCTCTCTCTTTTTCTCAGAGCTTTCCGTTCTTCACCATTTAGCAGTGTTTGTGAATAATTGAGTTTTGATTCAGTGAGCAAGTGGCAGAGGAACACAAAATAGTCGACAGAGGAAAAGCAACACTATGTGGGCTCCGAAAAAGGCCTATTCGCCCGCCTTAAACACTTCCTCGCTCTGCCTGCCGATCCTTTTCTTCAAACAAAGGCACAGATTAACATTTAAAGCACATCAGCGAGAAGCTGAAAATATATATCGTGGAAAAAATCATCTTCCTGTCTGGCTGCACAATTAATGGAATATGGAAATGAGGCGAAAAACAAGTAATATAAAAGTTGCATATCTTGCTCCGCCTCTTCCCCCCACCACAAGCAGATAAATGACATCTAGCAAGTTCCAGTCATCTTTACCGCACCAGAACATTTATGATCAACATTTAAATTACATTTCTCAGGTCGCCGCAAATCAACGTCGCTATGAAAAATATTTGCGCGGGAGAAGCATGTTGGTGCTGGTGAGGTGAAGGCGGGCGGAGGAACGAAGAAAGAGAGGCGGGACAACAGCTCTTCATGTTTCCAGCGCATGGCAATGGTGAAATTACTGCAGCCAAGCTTTGCTAGGCTATAGGCCATGCCGTGACAGGGATTAAAATAAATTGCCCAACATGAGCGGTGGGAATGGTGGAAAAACAATAGGAGTAAAAGCATAAATGTCAATTTGGAATGATAAAAGACACAATCTAAATGTGGCAGGAGGAGCCTGGAGACAGAGCGGCTGTAATTGAGCTCCGTGCTACAGAGTCGAGTGTTTACACTGAGAGAGAGAGAGAGAGATATGAGGTGTCATGATTGGTGGGCAACCACCTTCTGTCTTTCATCCATTCACGGTCTAATTCTCCACGCACCAACCGGGCTTTTTTCCTCGCCCGACAGATCTGGCTAGACGGCATGTGACAACCGGCAATATTTCAGTGCTTCACTGAGTGGGTGTATGTGAACCTTGTCAACGACATGTTCGCAGTGTCATTCGAAGGTATGAGCGGAGCACATGTGAATACAAAAATATCTAATGAAGTAATTACAGAACATGTAAATGCCTTTGTGAGATTACAGTGCTTTTCATGCATCATTGCCACTACAGGCTTATACCGTCAACTGACTTCAGAGTTAAACCAAGCACATTAAATGCACATAAATTTTTAATTTTTTTTGCTGGAAGTCACAACTATGTTTATATATTAAATAACCATGTTTTATTTCTTTAAAAAATGTAATTAAATATACTTAAAACTCACCTTACGGACAAAAAATAGGAATATTCATAAGTGAGACGTACACCAAAAAAATGCTGGGTTATTTTTATCCCAGCAATAGGTCATTAAGGGAAAAACCCTGCCGTTGGGTTACATTAACCCAGACAATGTTTATATTTGACCCCACAATGAGTTAAAACAACGCAGCATTTTCAGTTGAAACAACCCAGCAAAAGAATGTGTTAGTCCCTTTTTTGACCCAAATTACCCACATTGTAAAAAAAATGCAAATGGTTATGCAATTCAATTTAATGTACTATTTTAAATTTTGACTTGTTATAAGTTGACAAAACATATAAAAACAAGTTGAAATTGGTTAACTTAATTAAAGATCATGGAACTTTCTCTAAATTCTGATTAGATGAGCCACATTCAGAGCATTATAATGGAAAATTTACCCACTTATCTCAATATGGCAAGTTGTGACATTGATTGGCAATTATTACTTAAACACACTACATTTTGCGTAGTGCAATCCCAAAACATCCCTCCAATAATATTAGGAATTGTGTTGACCTGCCTATCCTTATTGATCTTTCTTTCTTTTTTGCTGTAGGATTTAAAGCTGTAGCATAATTTTTTTCTCAGATTTAAAGGGATAGTTTAACCTCCTAAGACCCGGGTTTTGGTTTGTCTTTTTTCAGATTTCTACCAGCTATTTTGGGGTTAGGAAGAACCAATAAATATAACAACCAAATTGTTTTCTAAGGACATGAAACAGTGTATTTATCCATGTTTGTGTACAAAAGGTTCCAGTTACACAGAATTAAGTATTATGGTGCAAACATAAAAAAAATCATGTCCACATATGTGGACATCCAGGTCTTAGGAGGTTAAAATGCAATGGCTACTGTAAGCCATTTGCTCATCCATTTACCTAACACAGTGGCCCTATCCGTTTGTTAAGTCATGATGTAAGAAATACAGTTTTTGGGTTCAAGCCTCCACTCTTTTCAACAGAGGATATTATTTAAACAGCCGTTTATGATCACTATTTATTAATATTACACATTTCAGCGAAAATTATATAATCTCACATTGTACACAGCAGTCTCCAGAGTCATAGAATTATGGACAGCAATATATTAATGTCTGGTCATCTCGGAGATGAAAATTAGGATCTGGTATTTTTGGTAGTTTTGCATTATGATATGATATGCATTATATTAGCTTGATTTTTTGTTATTTCCCTATGGCATTTGAAATCAGGTGGACCCGGAAGTGTTGCAGGATGTCGGACTTAACGGATGGCTCTACCAAGATATTGCTTTGAGCAAACCGACCAAATCAAAACACTGTCACACTGTCTCAATCAGCACAAGTTCAAAACTAGAAGAAAGTATTAAAGAAACCAATTTGAAAATCATTAGAGATTCACCAATATATTGACCAATAATCAGTATCCGACAATTAAAGGTCATGTTCTTCCTGATCCCATTTTTTAAACCCTAGTTAGTGTGTAATGTTGCTATAATAGCATAAATAATATCTGTAAAATGATAAAGCTCAAAGTTCACTGCCAGGCGATATATTTTCTTTAACAGAATTCCCCTTTCAAAGCCTACAGCGAACGGCCGGTGTGGACTACAGCCCTCTACTTCCTGCTTTAATGACATCAGTAGAAACGTTTTTTTGACTAAACTCCGCCCACAAGAATACGTCAGTCTCCAGCTAAGCTAACAGCAAACTAAGCTGCTGTCGAATCACAACACACTAAACAAACTACACAATCAAAACTCAATACGTATTTCTAAAGGAGGGACTTCACAGAACAAGGAAGACATCAGACCGATTTTAGGACAGAGAGAACAGCGCTAAACAGATAAGTCAATTGTGCGAAAAATACAGAGTTTTTTACATGTGAAACATGAACACATGATATATTGCGCATTGTAAACACAATCAAAGCTTTAAAAACACAGAAAGAATGGGAGGTTTAAAGCATTTTTTTTTTACACTATTGGCCTATAGTCAAGACTTATCCTGTCAATCAAGAGAAAACAGGAAAATGCTATCTTTTTTTTAGCTATGTGTATAGAAAACGTAAAGAAACATCTTTAGAATTTAGTTAATGCTAGTTTAAATAACCACAAAACTACTGATATTGGCAGATATCAGTCTGAATAATCGGCTATCGGTACTGGTGAAAAAATTTGAAATCACTGCATCTCTAAAAAGCATAATTTGTGACCCGTGCTGGCTGTCTATTAAAAAAACTTCAAAGTTATAAATGTTGGATTCTGACAAAAAATGACAGAGATACACCTGTTTGACGTTAACGGTTAAAACTAATAGATTTGGCACAAACAAGCCAAAAACAATACTATAGGAGAAATATACTTTTTTCTTTTATTGTTTGATTGACATTGAGACACAGACAGTTTTAGGATCTACTGTAATTAACCCTTATGTGTTGTTTTCATCCACTAGAGGTTTTTTTTACTCTTTATTTGGCCACAACTTTCTCTCTGTTTTAGCAAATTGAATGATTTTTGGTGACACACACACACACACACACACACACACACACACACACACACACACACACACACACACACACACACACACACACACACACACACACACACACACACACACACACACACACACACAAATATGCTTTTATTACAGAGTTATACTCTATAAAACAAACAGAAATGAAGCATTGTTTTTGCACAGGGCTACTAAAGGGTTAATAGTGCCACATGGTGATCAACAGTAAAAATAACAAATTTTACCTCTTAGCAAAAGGAAAAAACACCAACATTCAAAAATGCATCATAAAAAGGTGTCATGGCTCTTCCATCAAAAAATTTGGTTATAATGGAAGTCAATGGGGAAAAAACAGCCACTAACAATAAATGAGGGAGAAAAAAATAAAAACTGATGCTACACAAAAACTAAAAATGCTTCAAAGCCAATGTTTTTACCAATCTTTGACATGCCCAAGACTGTGAAATCACTTTTTATATTGAAAATCTGTGATTTTGTGTGTGTTTTTCCCCAAATCAGTGACACCACTTATAAACTTGGCAATTAAAGAGTTAAAAACATGGATTTTTTTGTGAAGATTTGTTAGTTTTGATCAGTACTGAGGTTGATTAACAGATTTTTGAAAAAAAAATCTAGGACACCTTTCAGAAAACGTACAAATAAAGATCATTTTGAATGTTTAATGAATATGTACATCATATAAATGGCTAGAAGAGGGCTTTAATGTACACATTTTTTTTTAAAACCTCAATTTCGACCAAAATCAACATTTATACTTTCTTTTGCCTCTAGCTCAAAATTACACCATGTGCATTCCGACTCATTTTGCCAGCATGGGTCACATTTTTGCAATTCTGTTTTGTAACGCATGTGATGCTGACATTACAGTGCTATAGGAGGGTAAGTAAACAGAGAGAGAGAGAGAGAGAGAGAGAGAGAGACTGTCAATGTCTAAACACATTGTTTGGTCAGTCTTAGACACTTGCCTGCACTAATTAGGCAGTAATAACACCCCACTCTGATTACAAATTCGACCCAAATGCATCCTCCACACATTCTCAAATGCATCACAATTACATTCATTGCACAGCTAATGTTTATGTCCTTTAATATATCATTTATTCAGATGCTTGAGTGACACAAATGAAACGGTCTTATTCGTCTCATAAAACACTGACAACTCTTATGAAAAGAATCAAACATTCCACAGATTTTCTTCTTTTTTTCCCACAGTCAAGACGCTCCAGAAATAGCGAACAGGATCGACACAGAAACTACATATGAATAATTTATTAGCGGCATTAGCAAGCTAAGAGGGAAGCTCTTTCCAGGAGCAGCGAGCCGCACAGAGAACTGGGTGAAAACAGGATGACTCGACAGGCAGAGGATGACAGAGGAAGGACAGAAAGTACGTAAGCTCCAAAGAAACCCTGGGGAGGAGGGAGAATTTGAGGGAGAGCGAACGAGGTGACAGAACGCGCATTCAGCTCTGGTTTCAGTGAACACCTCGCCGTGTGGATGACACCTCTGAGACAGCGAGGCTTGAGAGCGCCCCGTCTCACATACTCGCATACATGGACATTGAGATCAACATCATTGCATACCAATAACTCTTCCTTCAGGGGTGTTAAGGACAGGGTTTGATGTCAACTCAGTCATGTTCTCTGTGTTCAACAGCTTGTCTATCATAGGTTTGCTGATATTTCCTGTAGTTGTAGACCACACGAGTGGTCATATAAATATTGATCAACATTGTGTTTTAATTTTCTAATTATAAGCATCACCTTAAAAAGCTGATAATAAAGTGAAT
Source organism: Paramisgurnus dabryanus (assembly GCF_030506205.2). Taxonomy (NCBI): domain Eukaryota; kingdom Metazoa; phylum Chordata; class Actinopteri; order Cypriniformes; family Cobitidae; genus Paramisgurnus; species Paramisgurnus dabryanus. Next base: position 26,896,820 of record NC_133354.1, read on the forward strand.
GTTTTTGTTTCTTTTCATTGCCAGGTTTAAAAATGACTTAAAATGTAGTCATCTGTATAACTGTACATTTTAATGTTTAATGCCTGATTTCACTTGAATTCAGGCATGAGAATGGCACCGTAGTGTGAATGTTTTAGTTTTTTGCATTTTGTAAATTTATATAATTGCTATTCACCATCACACCAGGTATAAGCACAACAACATTTTATTATAAAATAAAAAAATGTAAATAATGTGTAGATCTACATAATAAAAAAAAGATTAATCAAATTAATGATGCTGTTTCTTTTACTGATGACAAATAAACTGTAATAATTCATGCATGCTTAGAGCTGACTTTGATTTATATTTCAAATGTGTAATAAAACATTCTGCATGATCATCTTTGTATTAAATGTCTGCAGGTTTTTACATTCGCAGAGGAATAAGATGACTGCCTGGTGCCATGTAATGAACCTTCATTATGAAAGATTACTGAACATAAAAGGCAAATATCTGTGAAATATAATCGCAGCTTTTTAACCATAAAAATAGGCCTCTAATTACACTTTTATAGAATCATGACCCATTTCACAAAGTGCATACAATATGATCTGTTTTTCTTTTTTCTTCTGTCGATTGATAAAAATATGATTGAAGCATCAAAGGATTTTTCATTCGGCACATTTTTAAAGAGTGTGGAAAACCTTCCAGTTAATTAACACTTTTGACTTGGAAAGGTGCTTGATGTTAAAATACCAGAACTGGAGACACCAAACCCTCAATAATCATGTGCTTGTCTGCCAAAAGATCTCCTTAAGTATTGTGCATTTGGTTTAAACAAAATGTTCTAATAATAAATCTATTTGATTTTCTTGGTAGAAATAAAACAAAACCAGCAAATCATATTTATGTGGCAATTAATTGTTATAATCTCTTTTTTATTAACTGTCCAGTTTTAACAGTGATTTGCAAATCATTTTAAAGCTTTATTCTAAATAGTTTATGACTGCTCTGGGGGACAATAAACCATCTATTTAAAAACTTTAAAATAGATAAGCATACAAAAGGTTAAGCATTACATACAAATAAAAGAGGATTGATTTTGGAATGTTTAAAAAATTACACCAAAAACAAATTTAATTCAAAATGCTGGAATGTTTTCATGCTAAAGACTGCAAGTCCATATGTGTTGATTTTTTTATTGTAACCTGTACTATAAAATTATATATTTATTGATGTCTAACACAGAATACAGTATCTCCAACAATAATAAAATAGATGCACAAAACACACGCACACAAACCTCTGAGACCGTACTTGGTACTTACAGTGTATTTGCTTAACATTGATTATAAAGCAATGGTGACCTTTTGTAATTGCATGTAAATTATATATACACTATTATAACATTTATTATTATCAGAGTTAGTTATTGTTAAATTGTGGCATTATGTCCTAAATCAATTCATTTAAATGCACACAAAAAAAAACATGAAAAAAAAAACAGAACTATGGCACTTTGAAATTAATTCAAAATAAAGTTTTACAGTCGATACACAAGAAATTTGTCTCATTAATTATTAATTGACCATCAAATTAAATTTAGGCTATATTTAATAACAAAAGTGTGGGTTTATATTATAATGGTTATAGAATAGCAATCAATCTAAATTTTAAGTGCTAAGATTAATTTTCTGTGGTGTGATGCAAAAGCTTTCACTTTTAATATTTTTTTTAAAAAAATGTGCTTTAAAGTCTAGATCCTTATTTTGTTGCTTTGTTGCAAACAGTGAAAGTCACATAGTATTAAATGAATAACAGCTTTATACATGAAACATCCTGTACAATAGGAATATGATCAAATTAGATGTTTTTTAACACAAGGATCTGTTAATTTTTTTTTACATATTTTTGTGTTATGCTATTTTACCACATTATGTGCCATTTTGTGTTGATTTTGTGTTCAAATAAATAAAAGTGACAACACAAGTTGTGTTAAACGTAAAACACTTTTACATTGTTATGCATTGTTCCAATAATAACACAGAAATGTGACAATCCAAACCCTGATTTTGTTTGTTTTTAACAGATCTGTTTTTAGAGGATATACTCCTGATGAATCGAAACCGAGTCTAAATCCACAAATAAATATATTGCATTGTATCAAGTGATACAATAGGAAACCAAATAATAGGATAATGTTGATAATGGTGTATTTGACAAATAGAGAAACTACACCCCTGTTTAAATTCAAAATAATTTTTTTTAAATTATTGTTTAAAAGTACAATACTGTGCAAAAGTCTTAGGTCAGTTTTAATGTCCATTCATATCTATTGTTCAATCTATTTTATAAAGATACAAACAGAAAATACAGGAAATATGTATTTTTTATTTTCAGGACTAAATGTCTTCTTTAGCCATCGTTGGTGTTTAATGTGACCTCTCTTGGCACTAAACACATCTTGAGTGTTTTTGAGCAGAATGAAGTAAAAAGACTAATTTCTTTAAAATTATAAAGTAGGATTTAATTTCATTTATGTTTAAGAGATCCTGCAGTTTCCTGCTATTGCTCAATTAGTAGGGGGTTTACCCTAAAAACTTCACACATCAGTTTACATTTTCATACAGTTTTTTAATACTATATACACATGTCCTGTATGTATAATACATTTTCTGGATGTATTCTATTAAAGAGACTGAAAAACAATTATATATGATCACTATAACATTGCAGAAACAAATCTAATTCTGGCATGGTGGCCTAAGACTTTTAAGTTGCATTAAATATTTGTTCTGGAGGTGAACAGGAAAAACGTCAATACAGGTTTAAGGAAAAGAGAGCCAAAGAATATGAGAGAGAGAGAGAGAGAGAGAGAGAGAGAGAGAGAGAGAGAGAGAGAGAGAGAGAGAGAGAGAGAGAGAGAGAGAGAGAGAGAGAGAGAGAGAGAGAGAGAGAGAACACAAAGCGCTGTATCAGACTGATGGTGTCAGGTTGGGAGCAGTACAATCGTCTCAGATTTCTTTCCCATAAAAAAATCTTTCTCAAAAACAATCACACAGCCAGACACCTATGCCCCTGGTGATGCTTTTCATAAGACAGTGTCTGCCAATAAAATACAGTAAATGCCAGACCTATTCTAAATTTTACAAACACTGTGCTTATAAAATAGGGTATAAAGCAAACGCTAAAATATTGAAGTGATGAAAGTATTGAACTGGTGGATCACAGTCCCTAAAATAGGTCACAGGTCTGCAGACCTGACAACACAACACTAAACATAGATTCACATGCGCAACAGGCATAAACATGGTTTGAGATGTGAATCTCTCGTTAAATACAGTATATAAATACATTTGGCATATTTTTGGGGTCAGCGCAGTGTAATAATTTTGTTGTGGTGGTAATATTATTCAAATAACAACAATTTCTTTTCTTTTTTTTACAAAATCAAAGTTCTATTCAACTGCACCACACAGGAAATTATCAACATATTATAAATGTAAAATGAATTCAGTTTTTTAAATATGTGTGCAGAAATTATACATTATATAGAAATATTGATTTAAATTAAATAGTGTCCATAGTATTTGGTGTTGGGTTACTTCCATGGTCTGTATTTATTTATTTTTTTCTACTTCTGTGGCAAATGCTGACAGTTGTTTTTGACCAAACAACGTTGTATTAGATGACTTCAAACTCAACTGTTAGCAGAAGAGTCACAACCGATATGGCACTTATTCAATTATTAGTTCCCCTCGACTTTAAACTATTTATAGCTTTGTCTTATGCTCTGTTTTGAATGTGATTTGATTTTCTTATCAACCTGACAATAATTTTTATAATGCAGGCTATGACTGAATTGTTTTAACTTATTAACTTATAATTCAATAGAGTCATTATTTTGCTAATCGTACATTACTGGTAAAGTTGTGTGTTCAAGAACATCACAAACCGCGTTTTGTCACATTTAATTCAGATGATCACTGTACTCTCTATTCAGACACGGCACAGAATTTGCACTAAAAGAGATGGAGCCATGTTTTGCACTCTATAATTCAGGTACACTTTCCTTGCTACGTAAGGTTTAGGTCATGTTTTTAGTCATCTGAACTTGTGTCTGTTGCTATTGAAGAAAAGATGTGAAGGAGAGAAAGCATGGGGAAGAGAGCCAGTGTGTGGGGTCTCTCCATTGTGTCTCCCACAGCATTTACAAAAAAGTTAATCATTGAATTAAATAATAAAACTTGGTTTCATGGTCTGAAATTTAGTATGGGCGGATAATGTTGTATTGTCATTGCAGGTAATAATCAGAACTAATCCAACGATGCCTGCACTGTTTTGTCTTTTATTCAAAACCTCAATTCTTAATTTTAAATAAAAAAATTGCATGAAAAAGTAGTGTTGAATTAATTGATAAATCTGCACAATCGCCCATCTTTACCACCCATTATTTATTTTAAATACTTTTTACAATATATATTTAGCGAATAATTTTGCCACATGGTAATGCAAAATCTGAGCCCAGTAAATATCTTAAAAATACATATATTACATTATACAAAAAAGTAGGGCTGCATAACAATTAATTGCAACCAATCAATAATTTGCAAAAAAGTGTGTTTGTTTACATCATATATGTGTCTGTATTGTGTATAATAATTATGTTTATATAAATACACACACACACACACACACACACACACACAAATGCATTTATATATTAAATAAATATTTACATGTGTATATACATTTTATGTTTATATATAATTTATATTATATATAAATGCAAATAATATTTACACATATTTTTTTCTTATAATTATATATGCATGTGTGTGTATTTATATATACATAATTATTATATCCAGCACTAGGGATGCAGCGATTATAGATTTTGATGGTACGGTTATAGTCTGATAAATAATCACGGTTGTACGGTTATTACGGTTATTAAGGATTCATTTATTTCACAACATTAATGTATAAAATCACATGAATAAATTTTTAAGCAATTGCTACATTTTTCTGTATTTTCATTTTGTGTATTTTTTCTACAATTCTTGGACAAATGATAATAATAATAACTTAGCTGGCTTTGACTTAAACAGTATAGGTGCCTTTAAAACCTGTAGGCTATTCATTTTAATGATCTTTTGAATAAATGTAATTTTACATTTGGACTGAATAAAGTTATATTATTTTGGTTTGTTTGAAGTATTGAAGTAAAATATATGAAGTAAAAATGATAAGAGCCTCTCAAAACGAATAATAACACAGGGTCATCCTGGGCCAGGTACTGCCAGTCATTTTGACAGGTGTAGCTTAATATTACACAAAAATCAAATATAAATATTAGGGGTGGCAAGATTAACGTGTTAACTCATGCTGTTCATTAATTAATCATTAACGCGTTAAAATAATTCAACGTAATGAAATGCAGTAGACCACCAGGAGCCCCGCCCGGGTTTGATCCGCGATCAGGAGGTTTTTAATGCTGTACAGAGTTGAAGTGTGGCTCTTTCATGTACGGATGCAGGTACACGCGCACACACACACCCACCCACACACATACACACACACACACACACACACACACACACACACACACACACACACACACACACACACACACACTCACACACACACTCACACACAAACCAGATGCACGAACAACCAAGAGACGCGTCACGCGGACATATTCTTTTGAACGCGGAGCTTTGTCATACAATGCACAAACCAGATGCATGAACAACCAAGAGACGCGTCACGCGCACATACTCTTTTGAACGAGGAGCTTTGTCATACAATGCATCATGACGCATGCGCCTCTTGGTGCTTCGTGGATCTGGTTTGTGCTTCGTGGATCTGGTTTGTGCGTGCGTGCGTGAAACAAAAACACGCGGTGTAGCAAAGGCTTTACGGTTACTTAACCGTGACGTTTTAAAACGCGGTTAATAGTGAAACCGGTTAATCGCTGCATCCCTATCCAGCACACACACCCACATATATATAAATAATGTAAACAAAAACTTTTATTTTGCAAACGATTAGTTCCCCCAAAATTGATTACCATTTATAATTATTTAATTTGTCATTATGAGCATATCACTAGATTTCCAGTTATAATTATTGATAAACAGGAGGGCTCAACATAAAGGACTGCCAGGTGGCCCGGGGCAAGGGTGAGAGAAGTTTGGGCCAGTAAAAAGTATTGTCGCTTGCCCGATAGGGCCAGTGCTTCACCCTCAGTCACTAAAATATATTTTCATCAATGTATATTATTTTAACATATTGGAAACAGATATTTACTTGGGTAAAACACGACGAAAGAAATTATGCAATATTTTGCACAGTTTGCTATCAGTTTACAGGTAAAGCAGAAAAGTTGGGAGCTTTTTTCGTTGGAACATGTCTGTTATATATATATATATATATATATATATATATATATATATATATATATATATATATATATATATATATATATATATATATATATATATATATATATATACAATTATATTTGACTTTGAATTATTATTTTTAAATATGTCACACTGACATTTTTTTATTGGGGCCAGTGAAAATTTGGCAAGGCAAGTGAAAACCTATAAAAATGTATTTGCGTTGAGCCCTGAACAGTCAATGAAAATGCATTTAAGTTGCTAACCTATTTTAAATTGTTGAAACATGAACCAAAATATAAAACCTTTTTTCTAAATAAAGTTTATAATATATTATTTTCTGCTTACATCACCAAGATGTTTGCAATATATATCACATTACGACGAACAGAAAATGTGAATTCAATGTCATACTGTATAATGTCTAACTGATATTAAGCTAATAATCCCTCTGAACCTAGCTGCCATCATTATGGTTTCAGTATTGTGGAGTTTAGGTGGTGGAGGGAGGGGCTGAGAGATGATGGTAGGGCAGGAGGTGCAGCTATACACTCTTACCGGTGGTGGGGGGATGTGCACGGAGCAGGTAGGAGTTGGGAAAAAACTCGTCGTCGGGAGGGGGGTCCAGTATGGCATGGGAAGAGCCGCTGTCCAAAAGGGGCATCTGACACTCCCTGATGGAGGTGGCGGCCTGGTGCAAGGGGGCGGAGGGGGGAGGAGGGGCTGGGGGAAGCAGGCTGGATGAAGGCGTGGGAGGGAGGGGGCGACCTGAAGGACAAGCACACAGACATACACACAAACACACAAGTGGGAAAAGTGTGTTACTTCATGGAGTGAAATTGTTGTTTGTGAAATTCCATGAATATTAAAGCTATCGTCTACGATTTCAAAGATTGTTCATTATTAATAACCTCGTTTATATGCTGGTTATGGTTCTACAGTAACATCCTAACAATATAAAGAGAAAAAAGAATTTAAAAAATCCATTCAGTCTATTGGGTGTATGGTAGCAGATAAGTTGACCAATGTAAACTGTCCGGCCGGACAGCTTACATTGGTTAACTGCTCTCATCCAATCCCTGCTACATTTGAAAATCCACCTCGTGCTCGCGTCTCCACCCCATCGCACACCACCCCGCCCCTCTCCTGCCTGCGACATGAAATTTGTGTCAGTGTATGGTAGCTAGCGAAGCAGCAACATAGATTAGATAGATTAGATTCACCTTTATTGTCACTGCACATGTAGGTACAAGGCAACGAAATGCAGTTAGCATCTAACCAGAAGTGCAATAAGCAGTAAGTACAGAATAAAGGTCTATAATATGTAAGTCTCTTACTGTGGGTGATGCGGAGTCGTAACTCATCCATTTTGTTCACCAGTGACCGCACATTAGCGAGGAAAATGCTGGGTAAAGAGAGCCGGAGCGGTGTTAGCTTTAGCTTGGCTCTTAGACCTCCGCGCTTCCCCCGCCTTTGTTTACGATCTCGACGCCGCCTGCGAGCACTTCCGCCCGGCCGGGTAGAGTGCGAAGCCTCGGTTGTTCTAGCGTTCTAGAGTCGAAGATTGGTGATAAAACTGCTGGTAAAGTCCTCACCGATACCCAAAAGCTCCTGTCGGGTGTATGATGTTAAAGCAAAGCTGTTCAGTACGAACAGACCCGAGATGAGCAGGAATAATACTGCAAAATTGCAAAAACTGGAGAGACGCTCCGCCATTGACTGTTGGAGGAAGCTTCTGGGAGATTTGGGGCTGAAAACCGACGCCGACACGGCAGACTTTTGTTGAACAGGTACGCATTTATTTATACTTTGTATTGTGTGAGTCTGACAACATGCTGTCGGTCGGCATCGGAATGTTAGCCGTTTAGCATCGCGTATCACGGGTCAAAATAATTATATTTATAAAGTCATTTCTTGAAGCTCAGGAGGGGAAACGTATGCCAAACGTTGTTGTGAAAGTAAATAACGTCAATTACAATCATAATTGTAATTGTACATTCCTTCAAGGCTTTATGTGTTTACTGCTCGGTAAATCTCTGTTCTGATGTTTACTACCAGTGATCACAGCTTGAATGAGTGACTTTGTTCAGGTGGTTTCCCGGGGGGAGGGATCAGGTAGCACAGAGGGGCGGGATGAGTTTTTTAAAACGTACTAACCGTCTCAGGCTTTCTCTACCGATTTTCAACATCGTACACTACAGCTTTAAGTGAATCACAGCGGTCGTTCTTTCATATTTAATTTGAACTCAACAAAACAGATATTATCAGACATTAAGAGCCTCACTTTCTAAGTAACGTTTGTCACAAAAGACTCTTTCTTCTTTCTGCTAGTACTGAGGATTTCTGCATGTTAACGTTGACATTATCTTAACAAAAACAAGATACGCACACAAAAGAGAACAGAAATGAAACCTCAAAAACAGACAGGTGGATATACAGTACATCAAACGCACAAGCTTGCCAACAGACTGAAAAGAGGACAGCTTTGATGATTCTCATAAATTAATGAAAATGCTACATATAGACTAAAATTTACTTAAAGGTCTTCATACAACAGTGCAGTTTTTCTCTCTTTATATTGTCATATTGGTGGGAGGCAGGGACCTATAATTTGTGATGCGGAAACGTGGACAAAATCTTGGAATCTGGAAATGGAATTTACTGTACAACGCGGAATGGCACAGAATTTGGCAAATTTTGGATTCAGTCATTTTTAAAACTAATTATAAAGCACAGAAACATTTTCCTTTTGTGTAATGTTGGACATAATGAAAGGTACAATGACAAGCGTCTCATAAGAGCGCAAGCAGGTTTCATCAAAACCCGGGACACAGCAGACAAAAGAGGTGGCCTACGGTATACTTTCTTCCCAAGTCCGCACACCGCACAGCTTTGAAAGTGTATATACAGGATCATTCATAAATTCAGGAAAGATAAAAAAGGAGCGGATCCACCACTGTTTAGAACAAACAACAAGAAAACAAGAACAGGAACGTGACGCTCTTCACATCTATTTAAAAGTGTGTATAGCTCATTCACAGTATGTTCCTCAAACAACATGAGGGCTCATATCCAAAGCGCCCAGCCACAGACACAAGAGCATCGGCACCGGCAGTCAACACACGCGTGATCACTGAGCTGAAGTTTTCTTTTTTGTTTAAGTGAACATAAACAGCTGGATGTTCAGCCTGGTCTCACTGTTAATATGTAGTATTTACAGATTTACAGAACATATTTTTTGTACGTTTAAATAGATGCTAAAACGTACAATGTAGACGTATTTACAACATTTAAACGTAGCATTATTATGTTTTTACAGCTAAAAAACGTTAAACATTTACGTATCTTTCATTCCATAAAGATTGCTAATTTCCCATTTCGTTATTTTAGCCATATGTTACCACCTTAACCCTCCCCCAAACCTTACCCTTAACCCAAACCCTTTTATACAAAATGTTTAAATACGTAATGTATTCTTTTTATATTATGCAACATAACGGACAGATATGTTTAGGAACATTTTAGTAACAATATAGCATTCAAAAGATATTTTAAGGCATCACAGTCCTACACAAAACAGTTTATTAAAATCATTTAATGTTATTGTTACAAAAAGCATAACAGACAGACAAGTGTAATCACAACAACTTATTTATTGCGAATATCACTGCTGTACAGCAATGTGTCGTAAAGCTTCTTGAGGCGTGATATTTGAATTAAAATTTATATTAGCCTATAACCAATGCGCAATCTGACTTTACGGTTGCTGATGAGAACTCGGATCAAGATCACAAAGGGCTGAATTTGGTTCTCTTCCTCACATTTGTATGAATTTTAAAGATGTGGATTACAGCAAATGAATAAAAGTAACATCTTTTGCGAATTTATGTTGTATTTTGGTGTAATAATTATTGCTTAATAATGGTAATAATAACGTATTGCATAGAAGACAGCATAGGAGAAACGCATTTTTGTGTGTCATGGCAAACAAACTAAATATAAAAAAATAGTTAAATAAATACAGAAATTGTATTTCTTTTAAAGTTTTAAAATTTTCAATATTGTGAAATTCTCTAAATTTCATTATCATTTCATTAGGTACAGTAAATGGGTATTAAATTAGTCAGAAAATATGACTGAAAACATGTCACTAATATGAGTAAGAAACGCCAATTCCCAGCGATTGTAATATTTATGAATAGGAAGAACTCATGTACAAATTAATGTTTGTAAAGCTGTAAATACGTAAATAATTTACGTATTAGTCATGTCAAAATGTCGATATTATACGTTTCAGTGTGTTTTAAACGTAAGTAAATGTACGTATTGTACAACCACACTGAAACGTAAAAATACACACGTATTCTCATGAGATCACGTTGGGATGTTTATCAGTATATTAAAGCAGTGCTGTCAGAAATGTTCATTAGAAATCAAAAATGAAAATCACTTACTACTTTTAACTGAACTTAACTTATGCAGCTGTACATATAATTCATACAGTGAGTACTGTGCTATTTTTTTATTTTTATTTATTGCTAATGTTAAATCAGATTGTTGACAGACAATTTCATAACTACTAGATTTACATTTAATACAGATGGCAAAAGGTAAAACAAGTAGAGTATTGTCTTATGATTAAAAGAAAAAAATAAACATTTGGTTGATTGTCAGTAGCATGATTGTAGTACATGTGACAAAATACATCTGCCTTTAATTTTAAATAAAACGTTCAATAATTTGTTGTTAAATTGCATTTGTTTAATGTTTTGATTACTAAAATTTAATTTAACCATTAAAAGCAGAATCCAGAAAAATTTTAACGAAAAACACGAAATTTGAGAATAAATAAAACAGAATTTATGTAAAAATAAAACATATTTCATAGGGCCCTATACAACAAGCTACAATGAGAAAATGTATACACCAAAACATAGCAATTCTTTCTTAAACAATTCTAGATTGTTCAACAAAATGTCCTATTGCAAATTTTCCATTTTTTTATATAAAGTACATGCAACTATAATGCCAACTTTAAACACAAAGTATAGGGTGGTCTTGCATGGTTAGAGAGTCAGGCATAATCTGAACATCGCTTGAATCTCACAACCGACAGGTTGCGACTGAGGTGCCCTTAAGCAAGTCACATTTTCCCCAATTGGTCCCCAGGAGCTGCAGTGATAGCTGCCCAATGCTCTGGGTGCGTGTGTGTTCGCTACTCACTGGGATGGGTTAAATGCAGGTGTCACATTTCGAGTATGGAAATACTTGACAGTCATGTCACTTTCACTTTTTCACTTTAATACAAGCATATGCAAGAAATAAACTTTCAGATACAGATAAGTGCCATATGGCGTGCAACCACAGCATGAGGCCATATTTGGAGCAGCGTACAGCGAAAAGGTATGTTTATGCTTTGCAAACACGAGCGCGTGCTGATAATTTTTGAAAACATCAAACAAATACTACACAACTGTCACAAACTCTATTTTTAAAGGGAATATATAAAGAACTGCAATTGTACACGTTGATTTTTTTTGAAAACTATGTGCTCTAACATACAGGCTGATCCATTTTTGCATTTGTACAAAACGAAAGCATCAGAGCCACTAATACAAGACAAAATTTCAAATGCATTGAGAATCGACATGGATTGCAATTCCTTGTAGTAAAATCATAACCAACCACAAGGTACCTGAAGAATTCCCACCCCACCGAACACGATGGCTGATTCAATCAATTTCTCCCTGCGTCTACAACACCTTCCAGTGCTGTGGACAAGATTCACACGCACACACAATCCAGGTGTAATGCAATTGTGATTTCGTGTCCTTTTTAGATGAGTGAAGGAGAAAAGAGAAAATCTACAGGAGCACTTTACTGTCCACCATCAAAGATGGAGGGACGGGAGGGGACGCGGTCAGACTGTGGGAAAGAGAGTGACAAATCACACCGTAACAAGTGCAATTTATCACTCGCCACACTCACCCTCTCTTTTATCTGCCATGTATACAGAGCAGACACCTGTAGCACGCCAAGAGAGATCAGCAGACGCGAACTAGAGCTGCGATTTTGTTGCTTCTCAATGTCCTCTATGGATATATGTGTGTGTGTGTTGGCAGGGCTTCTAGTTGGAGCATAGTGGTTAGGTCTTGCTTCAGGACTGATCCTCTCAGGCAAACACAGCACAATCCCTCATTCAATCCCTTTCACTCATTCTCCATCTCTTTCTTCTCATCCATTGGGTCTTCTAAAATCTCTCTGTGTCTTCCTCCCTCTTGATCCTTTCGGTTGGTGTCCTGCCGTGTCTGTGTTCAAGATGGCTTGGTCAGTGACATTTGCGAAGATTTATCATATCAGTGTCCGCCAACAAAACAAACAAAGACAAAGAGGGTCGCAGAGGGGGGAAAAACAGCAATTGTGTGGCATTGTCAAGCACACAAAATGGGGGGATTCAAAAGTTGTGCGTCATCCGAGTGGTACATAAGGACGGCAAACAAAACATTTTTGCTAAGATTATCACAATCAAAGCCTTCGAAATATAAAAGTTAATTAAAATATGATGTATATCAATTGTAACTTCAAAAACAATCTGAAACACATTTATGTGTTCTGCTTTTTTCCCAATAGAAGCAATAAACTTTATGCCACCAAATTCACAAAAAGTAACGCAGAATAACCCATTATACTGTATAACAATGATGCTAACAGCTTACAAAGTTATCGAATTTATCAAGTAATATGTCAATTAGTGATCACATAGAGATATTTATAAAAAAATTAAGCATTTTAAGCTAGGATCTTAAAGAACACCTATTGTCCGATTCACGATTTTACATTTCCTTTGGTGTGTAAGTGTGTATTAGTACGTTAACGATATGCAAAAGGTACAAACCCCAAAGTAAACGATGATGCGAGTTATCGTCTTCAACGTAAATCTCTTTTCTTGGACTATAACAAACACACAGATTATAGGCAACAGTTTACTTCCTGGGATTGGTGATGTAGTAAAGACCGACATTATCATAATTCCTCCCGCTTCAGACTCACAGCCTGTAAATTAACCCGTCAGCATCGCATTGTGACCAAATCTTTCAAACATGTTAAGGAGCGTCACATTTCCGGCTGACGTCAGAGGTATTCAAACCAATCACAACATACAAATTAGCTGGCCAATCAGGGACACAGAGCTTTTCAAATCCGTGCAAAAATGTACGATATGTGGAAAATAATTTGTTTTTAACCATAAACCATGCGAACACATTCTATTATACCAAATACACAAAATAACATTGTGTTTAGCAATGAAATATGTGCACTTTAAACTAAAATATGTAAAGCAGGAGAGATAAGCAGGTTTCCATTTGCTTCCCATGTCATCTCACTGCTGTCTATGCAAATCAAGTAAGAGATTAATAATACACATATTAAGAAAATCCTAATTTTGCATTGTACATACAAAAATGACCAAGTGTCCAAAACTACAAGCATTACAACAAGAAGAAAAGCAAAAATCTCTGTGATTGACTGTCAGAATTTCAGTAACACCATTGACAGTCACAGTTGACTGCCAAATGGAGCATCACAGCTGACTGGGTTTTGGCTGGACCGAATCATTTTTGGGTAACCTCTTCACAAGCGAAGTAGTTCCCATGGTGACTGAGCACCTGTGGTTTCCAGATAAATCAGAGAAAAATGGAGTGGGCCGCGGTACGTTTCCTTGATAACACCTGTAAGTGATAAGTTCAAAGAACCGCATGCTGGTTCAGCCTCCTGGATGGTTTTGTGAAGTTTTTGTGGGTGTAATTATGGAGTCGTTAACATGAAAAATATCTAGGGAAAAATGAAGTCCTTATGCGAATCACATGGGCTACAGGAAAATATCTTGAGCTGTGCAGGTGTACGCAAAGATTTCTCTTTTCTTCTTCAGGTTGGCAGAAAGCAGGTGTGGGAGCTACCTTTTCATCTCACCGTCTGCCTCAGCCCATCTGTGTTTTCTTTTCTTTCTGTCTCTCACTCTGATCGCTTACGTTGAGTCTCCCAAAAGCATCTTCATTTCAGCGTTGTGGGATGTGTTACTGCTCTCGACTGCCCATTGTCTGCTCTCTCTGCTATATATGTCGACCTTGAACAACATCAGAGTAAGTGGTGTGGAGATGGCTGGTTTGTTTGGGTGAAAACCTTGACACTGTCGCACAACGCCATGTACACAAAAGGCGAATTATCAATATTTGAGCTTCATTCTCATCAGATCCTGGAAGTCATTGAATGTTTTAAAATGTGAAACATCGGTAATTGGATGAAATAAAATAAAGCCACAGAAAGTACTTTGATTTAGGAGTATTGATTTAGGGACATGTTTCACACACAGTTGCTTTTAAAGAAAACCACCCTCAATGCCCACATGGAAATTCTTTATTGAGCTTTTTGTTATTTTATCAATAGAGGAAGTGAGACAGACAATAAGAAGAAAATGGGATATCATGATTCATGACCGTAAATAACCTGGCTTTGTACTTCACTCCTCTTTATATATTTATATATTATACATACACACATGCACACACAGCATTTCCATAGTTTACTTAAACGAAAGTGGCCCACCACAGTATAATTTGGTTTTAAAAACCAAAAAATTTTTTACACAAAGATAGCTAACATTGTGTTTACTCACAGTAGTGGTGTACCGGATCACGTCACGACCAATACTTCGGCTTGCATGCAATTTGCGGATTAATATGCAAATATAAATAGGGAAAGTTTATCATTTACAAGTGTTTCAAAGGCTTGCAAATGTTAACATTCAAGTGTATTTAAACAATTTAACCGCAAAAAGGTGAGCAGCTTTCTAGATGCACATGCGGCTGAATGTGTCCGGTCCAGCTCCAATCAGACGCGATCAACCCTATGCAATTCAAAGATCAAACTCTTGATGTGTGAGAGAGTTGCGCTACTGTGTCCCATACTATGGTCCATTATTTGCTGAATAGAGCAATACAAAAAATTATTTTCACTTTATGCTGCATTTCCTTAACGCAGTGCCATTTGGAATTCACCCACCGTCTGTGTGTGTGCGCACGTTTAAGTGCACTCAAAAGTGCATACACAGAGACACATATCAAAAAGCAAGCGAACACAGAATCTTTCTGTTCTTCTTGACAGGACACATACAAACAAAATATTCTTGAAATACCACTAATAAAAACATTTCTTTATGTCTTAAATGTATGTATAGATTAGAGCAGTGGTTCTCAAACTTTTTCCGCGTGTGGCCCCCCTTTTGTACGGTGCACTTCTTCGCGGCCCCCTCAAAGAAAATTTAGGACAAAAACTGTTCTGAAATTTTACATTTTAAATAAACAAAACATCTTAAGTTATACAAAGTATTGCTGTTGGCTAGTAGCCTTACTTTTCTAGGTTTAATTACAGATAATTCATGCTAAATTAATGTATTTTATAAAATGTCATAAAACTGGGGGCCCCCTGGCACCATCTCGTGGCCCCCAGTTTGAGAACCACTGGATTAGAGGCCAGTCCGTGCTTAATCAAACAACCCAAAACGTAGGTCTCGTACACACTGCATATTAATTCGGTTGTCACTTCATCTTTTAATGCTTAATCCTGTTCTGTACACACACAGTTCAGTAATTTACGGGACTGACAACCAAATTCTACAACCGAATTAACTCCCGCAAAATGCAGGTAGTGACAACCGCATTTACAGAAACTCTGCACAGTGTGTACATAACCAAACTGAACAACTAGTAGTTAATCAAGTGTTTAAACGTTCATCATAAACAGGACAGGTCTCTCTTCTGAAAAAAGAAATGCTTAGAAGGGGAAAAAGTCTTCTGTATGCACGGTTCAGAAAATGATAGAGGCACAAGCGTTTGCTGACTAGTGTTGCCAGATCTTGCACAAAAAAACAGCGAACAAGAAGAATCCAATAATAAACCGAAATAAATCTAAATGCTTTACCTCAAAGATCAAAATATTGGGACCGGCCCCTTCACGCTTTATTAACACCAAAAACTTGATCGCTTCATGAGCCAAAAGAGGACCTGGCAACACTGCAAGACCGCGCGCTCCGTGCTGTGAAGCAGCCTCACAAAAGCATAAAATACACAAAGCCAAGACGGAGGTTTATTACAAAACACAATGCTGTTATTATATTGGTCAAATCTGTGATAAGCACGCGAGACAGCAGAACGTTGCTATGGTTATCTCTGTGTCAATCATCGCATTTTCGGGAGTGAGTCTTGTTCCGTACAGACATGAAACTAACATTTAGGCGATTCACTCCCGCATTTTAATGCGGTTGTCACTCCCGAAAGTTTGCAGTGTGTACGAGACCAAAGAGAAAATCACTTCTGTAGCTCTAAAAAATTATTATTATATCTTATTCATACAACAATTTCTGTACCTTTTGCTAATTTTAGACCTTACTTAAAGGTGCAGTGTGTAAATTTTAGCGGCATCCAGTGGTGAGGTTACGAATTGCAACCAACGGCTCAGTCCACTGCTCACCCCTCGTTTTGAAACGCATAGAGAAGCTATAGTACCCGCCACTGGAAAACCATGTAATTGAAGGAGACAACTTAGTAAAAAAAGTTTGTCCGTTAAGGGCTTCTGTAGAAACATGGGGACAGAAAATGGCGACTTCCACGTAAGGGAACCCTCTGTGTATCTAGATAAAAACGTCTCATTCTAAGGTAATAAAAACATAACAGTTTATTATAAAAAGGTCTTTATACACCCCTGATAATATAGTTTTGTATATTATTTTGCATTTCAGTCAAGAGATCCTTCTAAAAATTACACACTGCACCTTTAATGTGCAAATTTTTTATAAATGTTTGTAATTTCTTTATTTATTCTTATTAGGTTTTTCCCCACCCCTTTTTTGCTGATCTGAAAAATTATCCGATCCGTGCCTCAAAAATTGTAATGTGATCCAAAACTGTGAGTCTTGTGATCCAGACCTCATACCTGCACCATCGCATTTTTGGCTACAAACCAGTGTTGCCAACTTAGTGACTTTTTAGGCCTCTTTAGCAAAGCTTTTCTACCAAAAAAGCACCTAGTGACAAATCTAGCGGATTTTGGGATTTCATTCAGTAGAGAAATGTCACCGGTACTGTGCAAGGTGTGGAGCACAAGGTTGCTTTCCCGGCACAAAACTGCCTCTCTCTGTGTCTGCTCAGTTCAATGAGCCGAGCGGCAGAGAGCAGCAGCCCTCATCTGACTTTATAGCAGCTGACTCGTGAAAGAATGAGTACAAAACTGTGTTTCCAAAAACCAGTCACTTATTTGTATATTGTTTGCTCCTCTATTTTAAAATTTAAGCAATTTAGTTTGACTGTTTGGAGTTATGAACATAAAGTTTTGCCTATAAATATGCAAATAGTTTGTTACCCAGATGGAGGCTGCATGATATAAAATATAAGGAAGTAACATAGTCAAAATCTCAGCGTGGCGTCTCAATGCTGTACAGTACTGTATGGTGATTCTGTTAGATGATGTTACAGCTATAAATCATGATTTAAGCAGTTCAATGTATATACCACAAAGCAACGTTCCTGCACGTAAACAGCACACCAGGCCATGTCTCTTCACATTTGTTTGCTTCTTACCTTAAATGACATAATTTGCCCCTACAAGACGTTATCATTGGCCATAATGTGATATGACACGGGTGTCAAAAATTTGACCCTTTCTTTTTAAACCCCCAGAGGGCAGTTTATAAGAGGGGAGAGTCTTTCTATTTTTGGGAAAAGTAGAACAGTTTGGGGGCATGTCATCTGCTTACACGCCAACTGTCTTTCACAATTTGTGGGTTCTTGCATATTGGTTGCAGGTCTGTTCTGGTCTGCTTAGTTTAGGTGTCAAAAGCTACTGAATCAATACAAAAGGCAACATTAACCATAATAATATTTGAGGCAACAATTGAATGTATGGGTGTTGTGTTGTTTAAACGATTTTAAAATCATATTATCCAGTATATCGCTTGCTTTTTAAATAACTGCATTCAGTGCCCACAAATTCAGCGTGTGCATGTGCATTCAGAGCGTGATGTAGCAGCACATTTAACTGCAGTGTGTGTACGACTTGAAAAAAATCAACGTCATATTCATTTCAAATACTTTGTCATCTTTGTGTCGCGCAGAGGACAGTGAAAGGTTACTTGAGAAGTTATTTAGTGTTTTCTGATGAATACAGTTCGTTCTTAAGAATAATTTCAAATGGACTATTGGATCACCAACTATAAACAATAAACTAGCATAAACATGACAGCTTGAAATGGCTGATAGAGGAACTCACTATATTAAAACAATAAGTCATTACTTCTTGTGCTGTGTTTGACGTTTGCATTTGTAGATCTGTATTACAGGGTCATGTTTTTGTATGCTACATGGTTAGTAAAGCAGTGTTTTGTCATGTTTTTACTTCAATGCTTCAGTTTTAAAGGGGATATATCATGAAAATCTGTCATTTTCCATATTTATGTGCTATAATTGGGTCCCCAGTGCTTCTGTCAACCTAGAAAATGTGAAAAAGATAAATCCAGTAACTTAGTTTTGGTAGACCCTCCTCTTCAAGCATGTGAAAAAATAGGTCATTGAAATTTGGCTCCCCTTGTGATGTCAGAAGGGCACCTTATTATAATAATACCGCCCCTTAATCGGCACTATCCAACCACGGCACTGCCATTTAGTACAGAGAGGAAGAGAGAGAAAGAGAGCGAGAAGATAATAGACAGCACAATTGAGTTTCAATTTTAACAAACCACCATTATGGCGATCAGTGTTTGCATTTAATCAGCTTATATGCATTTAATAGGACACCCCAACAAAGTGGCAATTTTAACATGCTATTATAAATTATATATATGGTATTTTGAGCTTAAACTTCACGTGTGAACTCTGGGCACACTAAAGATTTATTTTACATCTTCAAAAAGTCTTGTAAAATGTCCTCTTTAAATAATAAACACCTTTCTGTTTTGTTTTCATTTTTCATCTTTTGTTCCCGTTGATAACATCAATAATAACCTACTAACATTACTTGTTTTAACATGTTGTAAGACGGAGCTAGCCTAGAACAATATAAGACTTTCACAAACACATTTTTGAAGATGCAAAATACTGCAAAAATAAATAAATACATAAAATAATTAATCACAGATTTATTATAGTCATCGTTTTTTGTAAGATGGAGCTAAAACAATATAAGACTTTAACAACTACGTTTTTAAAGGATGCAAAATAGCGGCAGTAATCGGGAAAATAAATAAATCAATAATAAAAATCACAGATATTATTTTCATACTAGACTTTGTGTCTACTATCGTACACCCCTTACTTGAACATCAAAGGACAATTTCGTGGTTGTTTCCAAACATGCATGGAACAGATAAAGAATAAAATTTCGGATAACAATAAAATAAAATTACAGATGAGACAATGCTTGGGGAGAGAGACACTTTGATGTTTTTGGGCTCCATTTGCCACTGCTTTGTCCTCCTCTCACGCTCTTTTAAGCTTGCAATTTCATTGGCCGTTGCTCATTACTGCTTTCTTGTTTGTCTGAGAACACCTGAAGACTGGTCAACCGTATCGTAAACAAGTCTGAAATATTTTGCAGTGTCTGCGACGGCTGAGAATATATCTGGCAAGTATATGCACAAAATCTTGGGCTTGTTTTCTGTCTTTATATCAGCCTAAAAACATAAAAGGGGAGAAAAGCTTCTATCGCACTAAGTAGTGTGTCTTGCAAATATATTTCTCAGATGAAGTGGTACAAGCTATTAAGTTGTATGGTAACATCACTACTTATCAGTCAATCTGGACTGGTTGATCATAAAAGTGAATCTGCTTGTGAACTGCTGATTCTGCTATCATATAACATAAAGCAGCACTTACAATAAAACTTATCTTCTATTATCAGCTTAAGGCTCTTCTATGAAGGCATGAATTACTGCCACAACCAGTCGACTGCTACAGCAAAGAGATGATATTCTTTACTGATGTCGCAAGCAGAACAAAAGTGTCCTACTTTTTCACCCTCTCCTCCATTTTTACAGTCTTTCTCTAAAGCTTCTTCCCCTCTCCAGAAAACATCCTCCCACCATGTCTCGATTCTTAAGAACTCGTCAAAGATCAAAGATGGACGAGTTTCAACCAATGAAAGTGTGCCTCTCTACACGACGACACCTGGCTCATCCAATCGGCTCACAGCCTTGTCATGCGCCTGTCTGAATTACTTGCATAACAAGAGACAATTTAATGGTCTCTCCTATCATTGTCTCAAATATTACCATGGACGTGTTGTTATTTCCCAGGCACTTCTAATCCATAAGCAGGGATTGCTAAATTTAACAGAAGCCTTTGAAGTCGGTGCACTAGATTTGGTCACAGACACACCATATTGCTCAGACTTCTCCCATGGCAATGAGTTTATGTATCGGCACCCTCGCATGATGAGATTATCGTTGACCCCGCATCTTCATTTATTTTCTCTACAAAAGCACTGGTTATTCAAAAAATATTGCATAAATCACACAAACAGCAGAAACACACACAGATACCGGTGTCATGTAACTTTCTGTGCTGTCATAACTAGTGATGAATTATTGAAATAAGCTGTGCCTAATCTAATGGAGTTCACGATTGTTCAAGCGCTAGAGCTGGGAGGCAGATGTCAGTCAGAGCTGAAATATGTGACAGCCGTGTATGTCAGTGTCCAGAGGCAATGAGAGCGGCCCAGGGGAACAGCTGTCTTCGGTCATTAGTGAGGAGAGGGGTAGAGGTGTCTGAATCTGAATTAGGCTGGACAGAGTGAGGCCGCGACGTTTGACACAAGGCCCAGGCTAACCATCGAGTCCAGAAGCGAGGAGCGCTACACTGAGGCAAACTCAGCAATGCTTTGCATCATCACACCCCGAGGAGAAGAGATGCCGGCTGTTGTTCAGCACAGCTCCCCCTATAGAGTATCAGAGCTGAGAGTGATGCAACTTCTGTACAGCAAGGGAGCTATCACAAACACACACATGCACACTTGCTTATACATAAAGCGGAAAAACAAACACAAAATAATAATGGCCGATAGATGACTGTATACTTTTCAGAAGCTCGTGCATTTATTACAGGTTATTGTATGATGATCAACAGCATGGTGATACAGTAGGACATCCAATGCACAATTGAGTCCGTTAATACGGCACAATATATGAGAAAAACCTGACAAAAAACTCTAGAAAGAAATGCTTTGAAACATAATGAGGGCTTTATAAATATTAATATTTTAAGGAATGAGGAATGTTTTCTTTTCTGGATGAAGAAAATCTTATGCAAGACGTTTAATTACAATGATTGTTGAAATCCTGTACATTAGCATGACAATGATAACTGCAAACTACAAAACCAGTACTCTTTATTCTCTATATAAAGCTTTATACATTCAGAGAGCGTAAAAGAGAAAGAGAGCACATTGCTGTAATTACCATAAAGAGCAGACTGAGGATTTAACAGAAAAAGCTAATTCCATATGACCTACTTATTCAAAAAGCATGATTTTTTGACTTTCACTGGAAATAGCTTTATATAACTGGACCCATCAAACTACTGAATCACGCAGTAAGTACAAACACAACTGACACTATTTGCTTTCCAATCATAGTGTTCATTAACGCACATTTCTTAGCCGTGCAAAACAACAAAGCACAAGAGAAGACCATGGCAGCAGACGGACTAAACTAAGTCCAGACTAAACTCCTGTCTATTAGTGATGATGGAGTGGGCCTTTGAGACACAGGCCATTAAGCTGGAGGAGTGTGCACCATTTCTCACACACTTCCTCTTCGATGAAACCAGTGATGATACTCAAAGTAGGGGCAGGGATGCGAGGAAAATGATTCCTGAAAGACGGATTCTGGTGGACAACAGTGATGGGAGAGGGAGTGTTTCCCTGTCTCTAAGCTTGTCATATAGGCACGTTGAAATGTAGGCCAGGAAGGAGAGGAATAGGATGACGAGGGGGCGCAAAGGTAACTGCTCTTCGGCTCCTCATAAATCATGGAATATGTTCAGCTGTTACATCCAACATACCGTATAGCACAATTCATAAGTAATGGTTGGCTGTGGTACGGTTCAACATATAGTCAAATACAAAGAATTAAAAAACTGAAAAATCACAGATGCAAACTCTGATTGCAATCAGGATGTCACCAACCAAAACTTTACATAAGGGTGTGTCTCCTGACATAATCAAAACTGAAGTAGGCTATAAATTATCCATACCGTGTTTCCCAGACTTATCAGGCAGCAATCATTACATGTAACAGATCAACTGTGCATGAATAGAAATACACTGATATTGTAGAAGCAGACTATTATTCATTTTTAATGAACATAAGCGATACCTTGATTATTATAACTTATATTTAACATAAATCATGCTTGTGAAGCTAAACGATTCATGCGTGTACAAACGCCCACGCGCAATTTAACATAAGTGATTTATAAAACGGATTACTGCTTCACTCACTAACAAAATGTGCCACTGCATGACTCCCAGACATGTTTGTATAGCCTAATAATAAACCTTATTAAGAAACTTGTACTTTAATGTTTGTCTTCACATTATGTGAACGTATATAAATATATATATTAAAGTAAATGTATTTAAACTGTCAGTGTCCGCAACAAGAATCAAAACAGATCACCAGACGGCGCGTGCGGACAGCGCATCGGCGGGCGCTCCTCTATTTCTGACTGAACTTACAGTAAGTCTCACCTCACAAATAAAAAAATAACGTCTAAAATAATCTTTGATAATGTTCAATTCAAGAAACCGACAAAAATAGAGTATTCTCTCAAATATGACTCTTACCTTTCCTTTTCTCCATACTGGAAGCACAGCGTCCTCTCACACTCTCACTCAGTCATACTTCCAGCATCGCTGCCGTTACGATTAACGTTACAAGTGTTCAAAGGCGCGAATTTTAAATATTTGCGTCCGTTGTATTTGTCAGTCCGGTTGCGTGTCAGGTGTCAGTCGGATGCGCGAGGACAACGCGGAGGTCTACGGAGAGGCGCGCAGCAGCGTGCGGTTCACCGAGACGCGTGAGAAGCGAGTGAGTGACTGAGCAATAGGTTGGTGAGGTGAGCTCATAGTGTGTAACAGTCACTGAGCTGATTTGAATTAGGGCTCCTCCTGCTCGCCCCTCATGCCAATTCCTCTTTCTCCTCCTGAAAATATATACGCGCCCTAGTGTCGTGGCTCTCGCGGTCTCTGTGACCATCTGACTCTCAGGAAACCAAAAGTAATTGTAGGCTATAGGATACGCGGTGTTGTTTTATCGATGTTTTTTCCACTAACACCGTTTCCGAAGATCAATATTCATTAATCAGGTGCTGAGAGGTTCATATGTAATACCGTCGCTGCGTTATAGTCAGTCTAAGAGACGATATCGAATATGTTCATGCCTTGCTGAAATGGTTTATTTTATTGGCATCTATTGAGACATTTGAAAAATTGTCTGTTTTGGGTAGCATTGATTTAAATCTGTATAATCGTATTAACTAATGTGCTTCTTGTACAACAAATGTTATTTCTAACACCTGCGTACTTAAAATACATTAAATAGCAGATTAAACCTCATTAAATGAATAACTTCTGTTGTCACACTATGAAAAATAAATACATTTCCCTTTGATTTCTGTGATGTCACAACTTTGCCAGGTTTGCACTTTTAACAGATACAGTGACATCATCAGTGCATTACATTTGTGATTCGTACTGGCAAAATGAGTCGGAATGAGCACATTCTCTATTAAAAAATACTTTAAAACGATGTATGATTGGTTGGAATATGACAAAAAATGACAGAGCTACACATAAAGTCAAAAACAATACTATGGGGACATAGGTGTCATTTACACTGGGGACACAGGGGAAATGTCCCCACCACTTTTTGAAAGCATTTGGTTAAATGTTCTGAAAAATCAAGCGACACCTGTGTGACTTTCGACTGGTTTTGTCATGAACTTCATTGTAATCATTGACTTAATGTGCTGCTGTTTTCTACAGTATGGTGCTTTGGCACTGTTCGGTTGAGCTGGTGTTGCAGGGACTGTTAAATGTGCAGTCGACATTGTTGAGGGTTTTATGCTGAGTATTTTTGTGTTGTTGACTGGCTTACGCTATGCTCATTTTTGATGCACCATTATTCAATATTTTCCCCATCCTGCTGTAGAGTTTTTTTTATCCGATCTTTTGTACCCACCACTTTTAAACAAAAACTGACATTCCTGTAGGGGGAAAATATATTAAGGGTTTCCAAAACGAGATAACTCAGTTTGGAATTTTTTCCAAAATCTCTTTTTTTTGTGCATTGTGCATTCCAATTAATATCAAACTGCAGTTGATTTGTTTTGATTTAAGCCTTCAGAACTAAAGAAATACAGATAAGTAGCACAATAAAACACAATATGATAACATAATAATGAACATGTTTTGACAAAAAAAGAGTTCTCGTTTTGGAACCGAACTCTTCATACCTGTATGTTCAGCTTTTTTCTTTCTTTTATTGTTTGATTGACATTGAGACACAGACAGTTTTAAGATCTACTGTAATGCAAGGATTTTATAACATCAATTGGGTCCCGAACTTTAACTCTCTTAATAACTACTTTAACATCAAGCAAGCATGCACTTAATTTTCTCATTCCTGCATGTTATACAACCAAAACCAAAATGTCAATGTGAATGGTTTAAGATTAAGAATTTAGGACTGTACATCTGTCAGAAAACTTAAAAATAAAGATCATTTTAGATGTTTAAAGACTATTTAGAGCATTTAGATCGCTAAACGAGGGCTTAAAGTGCACCCATTTCATTGCTAAAAACATCATTTTTTTGTGTATTTGGTATAATACAATGTGTTCGCGTGGTTTATGGTAAAAAAAAACATTATTTTTCACATACCGTACATTTTGTATCTTTAGATTTCACTTTCATCCTAAAATGCACAGATTTAAAAAGCTCTGTGTCCCTGATTGGCCTGCTAATCTGTACGTTGTGATTGGCCTGAATACCTCTGAAGTCAGCCGGAAATGTTACGCTCCTTACCATGTTTGAAAGATTTGCTCACAATGCAATGCTAACAGGAGTTAACTTAATGTCCGTCTTTACTACATCACCAAGCCAAGGAAGTAAATTGTTGCCTACAATCTTTGTGTTTGTTGTTGTCCAAGAAAAGAGATTCACTTTGGAGATGATAACCAGCGTCATTGTTTGCTTTGGAGTATGTACCTTTTGGCTCTTTAATACTTATTTTTATGAAAACCTCAATTTTGAACAAAATCAACATTTATACTTTCTTTTACATCATGTGCATTCCGACTTATTTTGCCCGCACCAGTCACATTTAGCCTATATGTGTTTGGCAGATAGTTTTATCTAAAGCGATATGCAGTTCATTCAAACTGTACCTTTTTTGGTATCTGTGTTCCTAAGGATCTAACCCTTGCCCTTTGTGCAGGCAATGTTCTACCATGAGAGCTACATAAACATACGTGATCCTTTCTCTGAAATCAAAAGTTTGATTTAACTTATCGATTTCACACTGATTTCAATCTTTGACGTGACCTTACTCAGCCAATATTAAAGTTACAAAGGTTATTTTATCACACAACCTACCATGATTTTATGTAGAAAACATTAAAACTCAAAAAATGACTTTAGCTGGGTTTTCAGACTGGGTTACATTATGAAAATATGAGTTTTATGTGCGTGTTCGGAATTATTAAGGAGCACAAAACGTTACCCTTGCAACACCCCTAGCACTGCCAGGTGGTGTCACTTGCCTCCAAGACAAATGCGATGGCACACCCTCCCTTTTAGAGACACTGGCTGTGAACACAAGTAGTGATCTCATTAGAGCCTAATTCAGAGACAAACTGTCTCGCCTAAAACTGACGTTCTTTTGGCGTGGGGATCTATTTGCTCTGTAGCGATGCCTTGCCTCGACTGTTTCCAAGAACCTTCGCATTGTGCGGCGAGACACTACAAAGCAGCCGGCTCTTCCCACGCGTGGGCATCCGTCCTCATTACCCCAGCACGGGCCCCGCTGCCAGCACTCACAAAGAAGCCAAGCGCCCAGAGACAGCGCAACTACTGCTGTTTTAGCACTTTGACAAACAGGAGCGAGAGATGGAGGAAGAGAAGAACAATAGAAATAGAGAGAGACTATGAAAAAGTATAAAGAGAAACTGTACAATATGTGCACATATTTAAAAGAGCAAGAAAAGAGGCCAAGCTCAAATCTTTGACAATAAACCCGCTTAAAAATATTATGGAAAACAGACAGGCATTGCAATGGCTTGCAGCCCTACTGTTTTCCTCAGAAACTGTTAAACAACAGGATAGATTTTAAAGTTGTGAATGGTACGTTGCTATGTAATGTTTTGGAGGCATTACACTTCCTCAAACAACCATTCAGCATTCAACACATGGGAAATGGAGATCGGCAGATGAATACTGAGCAATACAGCATCAATTGTCCTATACACGACAACTCTGTTAGATGGTGTTGTTCAGTTTATGACTAAATGATAATTCCTGTTTCGCTAACAAGGAAAACGGTACTGATGATAGACACGCACTAAAAGAAATAGTGCTTGGAAATACTTAGTTCCCTTGGTGGTCTTGTTTCGCTGAGATACTGTGTGCATCGACATTCAAAGCTCCTGAGTCTCCATTAGGGGTGAGAAAGTCGGCCTCAACTTAGTTCAGAGGCAAACACAAAAAAATCTTCAAATAATCACTAAAATATGTATACTCAGATAGTTTCACACTGTTCTATTATATATGGCCCAATAAATGAAACAAATAAGCTGTCTGAGCACAAGACAGATGTTAAGTGAATACACCCTCACACAAATACACACACCATGTAGAAACAGTCAACATCAGTTTAAAATGACATCACTGTCTACAGACGAATGAATAGATGAACAATTGTCCATCACCCTCATATATTATTGATGTCTGGATGCATTGCTTGTCTCAGTTTAACAACCGCTGTAGACAGAAGTGCATTCCTGTTGCATTTCAACAATGTTGTTATGTACTGAGCTGCAGCCAAGACCAAAACCTCAACCTTTATTACAGAAAATAGGACAGCAAGAGATATCGAAACTGCCGAAATACTGCAAATGTTCATATCACAATAGTTTGTAATAACTGAATGATTTTGATACTTCAAAAAGTTATGTATAGTTAAAGTTTTGTACTGAGCTGCACCAAGACCAAAACCTTAAACCCAGAAAATAGGACAGCAAGAGATACCGAAACAAAAATGAAATACCGTAACTGTTCATATCGCAATGGGTACCAATAACCAAATGATTTTAGTACCATAAAAAAGTTACATATAATCAAAGTTTTACGTATAGTAAAGGTTTTGTTCTGAGCTACAGCCAAGACCAAAACCTTAACCTTTATTACAGAAAATAGGACACCAAGAGATACCAAAACCAACGAAATAGTGCAACTATTCATATCGCAATGGTTTGCAATACCTGAATTATTTTAATACTATAAAAAAGTTTCCTTAAGTCAAAGTTTTACGTATAGTACAAGTTTTGTTCTGAGCTACAGCCAAGACCAAAACTTGAACCTTTATTACAGAAAATAGGACAGCAAGAAATATCGAATTCAGCGAAATACCGCAATCAATTCATACCGCAATGTTGATCAATAACCAAATGATTTTAATACTATAAAAAAGTTTCCTATAGTCAAAGTTTTACGTATAGTACAAGTTTTGTTCTGAGCTACAGCCAAGACCAAAACTTGAACCTTTATTACAGAAAATAGGACAGCAAGAAATATCGAATTCAGCGAAATACCGCAATCAATTCATACCGCAATGTTTATCAATAACCAAATGATTTTAATACTATAAAAAAGTTTCCTATAGTCAAAGTTTTACGTATAGTACAAGTTTTGTTCTGAGCTACAGCCAAGACCAAAACTTGAACCTTTATTACAGAAAATAGGACAGCAAGAAATATCGAATTCAGCGAAATACCGCAATCAATTCATACCGCAATGTTTATCAATAACCAAATGATTTTAATACTATAAAAAAGTTTCCTATAGTCAAAGTTTTACGTATAGTACAAGTTTTGTTCTGAGCTACAGCCAAGACCAAAACTTGAACCTTTATTACAGAAAATAGGACAGCAAGAGATATCGAATTCAATGAAATACCGCAACTTTTTTTTTATATCGCAATGGTTTTCGATAACCAAATTATTTTAATACTATAGAAAAGTTTCCTATAGTCAAAGTTTTACGTATAGTACAAGTTTTGTTCTGAGCTACAGCCAAGACCAAAACTTGAACCTTTATTACAGAAAATAGGACAGCAAGAGATATTGAAGTCAACGAAATACCGAAACTTTTTTTTTTTTAAATATCGCAATGGTTTTCGATAACCAAATGATTTTAATACTATACCGAAAGTTTCCTATAGTCAAAGTTTTAAGTATAGTACAAGTTTTGTTCTGAGCTACAGCCAAGACCAAAAACTCAACCCTTATTACAGAAAATAGCACAGTAAGAGTTATCGAAACCATTTGAAACACCGCAACTATTCATATTGCAATGGTTTGCAATACCTGAATGATTTTAATACTTCAAAAGTTTAGTAAAGTAAAAGCTTTGAACTGAGCTACAGCCAAGACCAAAACCTCAACCCTTATAACAGAAAATAGGACAGCAAGAGATATCGAAACCAGTGAAATACCGGCGCAACCATTCATATATAACGTATAGTCAAAGTTTTGTACTGAGCTACAGCCAAGACCTAAACATCAACCTCTATTACAGAAACGAGGGCAGCAAGAGATATCAAAATGATTGAAATACCGCATATGTTCATATTGCAAAATGGTTTGCAATAACTGAATGATTTTGATATTTTCAAAAAGTTACGTATAGTGCATGTTTTGTACTGAGCTACAGCCAAGACCAAAACATCAACCTCTATTACAGAAAATAGGAGAGCAAGAGATATCAAAATGATTGAAAATCATAAATGTTTATATCGTAATGTTTTGCAATAACTGAATGATTTTAATACTTTTTAGAGAGTTATGTATAGTCAAAGTTTTAGGTTGATGCAGATTGCAGAGAGACTGGCGAGGCAAAGAGAGAGATCCTTTCTTTTTTCTGGAAATAATTATTTTGGTTATATAATTTTAAGTAAAAATAATATTTGTAAAGTTTGTAAAATGATTTTACAAACTTCAACAATTAACATATCACATTTTTCTCCAATATCGTGCAGCCCTAACAGAAATGTTCAGCAGATTTGCATTTAGGCAGATGAATCAAGCTAAACCACTGAATCAAAATGAATTCAATGCAACCACATCATTTCAAAACCAACATTATTATTACAGTTATTTGTTCGTTTTGACAACAACGAGTATGACAAAGGATGCTCTCAAAGTCAAACTTCGGTTTGCGACCCGCAAGTCAAGCACGAAAGTCACAGACTGATCTAATGCGGCGTGGGCAGAATCTTCCCGAGCTGAAACGCAGAGAGTGGAACCAGAACATTAAGTACTCTAATGAGCCGCTCAGGTGTTCAGAGAGCTGACCAGAATGCTGAGGAAGATCCGTCTTCATTCTGCCCACGACACATCTTTCTAATAACCTGCTGTCTGTCCGAAGCTCGGAAACCGAGGGGAAGAAACCCATCTTTGACCTCTTAAATGAGAACTCTGATAATGGTCATCAATTAGCTCTCCTCAATTCCTGGCATGCGTCTGGGTAAAGACCAACGAACATAAGGTGTTTCATTATAATAATGCATTAGCTTTTCACAAAAAGTCCCGGTCTCTGATGTCCACGGACGGCTCGCAGTCCATTCGTTGACCTTTTAATGCGTTTATGGTAGCATGAGAAATAACAGGTTTTCAGCACAGATCTGATTGGCTGGTTTTACACAACTTCTGGGAGTCGACCTGAAAACAAAGTCATGTTTACGTGGTATTATGCCAATAGTGAAATGTTGGACTATGCAAGACTTATGCATAAGTAATGCTTGTGGTGCTTTGTATGGCTACAGCAGCCAAAGTTATTATTTATTTGGACAAAGAAGCTACAGATGTGGCCTTTAAAAATGCGCGTTTCTGAGAGCAGAATGCCGCGGAGACTTCCGAAATTCTGCGAGATCCCGCAGAAGGGGAGTTCGGTGGGGGACGCAGGAAATATAAAAACCTGTAGAGGGCAGGCGTGTTTCATGTAGGCCATACTGACGACAATGTGTGTGCTCGACTTCATGCTTAGCGTATACTGTATGATATTGAAGTAACATGACACGGATTATCAATGTTTAGGCGATAGACTTTGATGTCATACAAATGCATGCTTTTTGGCAAACATTTTGTTGGCGAAGTTTTCTTTTGCCAGTTACATAAACAGTCACATATTCTTCATAAAAATCCGACTCAAACGCGCATCATTTGTCTTATTTTTTCCGTGTACTTACAGTAGAAGCGACGTGATGTATGATAATCGAGTCTTATAACAAAATAATTCGCGAAGACCTTTGAAGAGACCGAGCGCATTTACGCAATATCATTAACTAGTTTATCTAATTTTACATTTAGTTCATTTTTGCATCTGAACGTTTTAATAGCTTTAACATGGTTCTGTTGCGCTTTTCTGCATTACTGAACAGTAGGCTACTTTTTATATTATCATGTTTCCCTTTACATGGTATGAAACACGATAAAAAGTAGCAATGGTGTTTAATACATTTCACTGAGAATTTGTATAATATGTTATACTTTTGTACTAAGGAAATAAAATCATATTGTGAGTGTAAATATTCATAAATTGGAGGAGTTTCTGAGGTGTTTGTCATCGGCAAAATGTGCAGTTTCTTTGTTGCTGATTAAAAACCGTTGGCTATGTGATTGTTTAAAATTGACATTTTTTTCTACTTATTATTAATTTATTTTTTGCCTACATTTACTCAAATAATATCAATGTAAAAATATAAGTAAATCATACTTCAAGTTAGGCGTAAAACTTACACATTTTTGATGTCAAATAGAAATAATAATAATTTGAAATATGCAATTATTACAGTTTAAAAAACTTAAATATATTACTCTGACCTTTTTAAATATATTGACTAAAATAATCTGTAAATGTAATACTTATATTATTAAGGCGTATACATCAAATAATATATGTACATTTTAAACAAAATATCTGTTCTATTTTAAGTAATTTATTTTCCAACTAAAAAAATCGCATAACTGCATTAAGAGATTTTATTAAGTTACTTTAATCATTTATTTTAGATATATTTACAAAGCCACTGAATCATTTTTAACAGTGTGTACATTATGACCTTACGGTAGACTATTAGTAAATGCATATAAATAAAAATATGTAAAACTAAATAAAAAATATATCATACACGGACTGTATGTAAGCATACGTTTTCTTGTTCGGTGCACGTGGGTTTAAATGCCGTTTTTCTAAAGAAGAATTTTAAAACTTTATCGGTGGTAGTTGAGAAGAATTCCTTTTTCCATTTCTAAATAATTTTGAGCGCAATATAAATATATCATATTGTTATTCTTATTATATAAGAATACGCAATTTTTACAACATTTTTAACATATGGAAAATATACGTTAAGCATGTTGTGTGTATTTCCTAATTACAAGCTTTTGAGGAAATTGCACCAAAACTAAACGTGCATAAAAACATAAAAAAGTAATTTAAATAAGCGAAAAATCTTTTTTATGAGCTCAAATTGTTGAATATAATGTGCTATTGCTGAAAATTGCCCATCTCTAAAGGAGAATATTCATCTTTAAAGTTGAAGAAACAAAAAAGTACTGATAAGCATTCTCAAATATATTCTGCAAGCACTCAGTTGAGAAGAATTCCTTTTTCCATTTCTAAATCATTTTGAGCGCAATATAAATGTATCATATTGTTATTCTTATTATATAAGAATACGCAATTTTTACAACATTTTTAACATATAGAAAATATACGTTAAGCGTGTTGTGTGTATTTCCTAATTATAAGCTTTTGATGAAATTGCACCAAAACTAAACGTGCATAAAAACATAAAATCATAAAATAAGCGAAAAATCTTTTTTATGAGCTCAAAATGTTGAATATAATGTGCTATTGCTGAAAATTGCCCATCTCTAAAGGAGAATATTCATCTTTAAAGTTAAAGAAACAAAAAAGTACTGATAAGCATTCTCAAATACATATATTCTGCAAGCACTCATTTATCCATAATGATGTAATTTATTTTTTAATAACATATTGTCGCTGTCGGGCAAAGATACTCTCTGGACACCAAGACCATGTCTATGGGTTCAAGAATAACAAAATATTGGCCATTTGAAACTCGAAAATCATCACTTTATATTGTCCCATTGTTTTCCATTTTGCGGGTGATAAAACTCCTGTGCGCGTCGTTCAAATTAATTTAAATTTCGTTCACTTGTAGTTTAGCAAGTATGTCTAATACAATTTCAATAATGTTTTTACACTGCACATCGTCTGAGGAAATCCGAAGTTGCGTCGAGGGGAACCAAGCTGACAGCCGCGACAGCAGAGATTGTCACGTACCTACAAAAGGGTACCTGCAGCGATATCATTCTGGCTTGGTGGGATGTCAGCCAGCGAGAGTCCTTTGATTCTGACCTTGGTCTTTTACTCCTCAGAGTCTAAAACCAGGAGGGCATATTAAGTATTCATTGTATTTTCATTTTAACAGAGCAGCTATGGTTGCGCGTTTCACACACCTCTCCAAACCAAGTTGTTAACACTATGCTTGTTCGACTTCATGCGGCGCCGCAAGAACCGACAGCCGGATGACGTCAGAGTACCGCGAGAATGATTCAAGAAATCATATTTCGCCTCGCTCTCGCGATACTGTGACGTCTTCCGGCTGTCGATTTTCGGGGCGCCGCATGAAGTCGAACAAGCCTATTGACAGCAGCAAAAGCTACGCATGCGCTTTTAACTTGTAAAACTCAAAGGTGTATGGGTAATGTAGTCTCTGCTCTCGGTGGGAGGAATTACGCGGACGTCCCTAGTATACTTTCGGCTTTAGGTAGCTTGCATTGTGAAGGGCGCTTTGAAAAGCGGCAGCGCAGCCAAAGGATTAAATTAAGCCTCTGATTTAAACAGATGTGCAAATGAGCGTTCTGGTACGCTAGAAGTACGTTCTGGGCGCAGGGAGAGGTGGTGGTACGCAAGAGCTATATTTGGAAGTGGCGGTACTGAGTACTGGCGCCTACCGGCCCACATTAAAGCACTGGCTGTAGCAAAGGTAGACGGCCCTTTGAAAAGCAAAAGAAAGCTGATAAAAATGAGAAACCTACACTCAAATAAATTGGAGTATTAGGCTACTTAACAAAATCTAAACATTTTTCACTCAGAATAGGCTAGTAAATATAAACAAAATTATCAGCAGCTTTAACTTTATTACTTTTTTAATTTTAATTCACTCTTTGTTTCAGCGATGTTTATAAATATACTATATTTTTGCATTTTGATTACAAACTGTTCTACACTGAAAAGAAACTAATGTAATCTTCATGATTTAATCACGTAAAACACAAGTCTAAACACAAGCACCACTTTTCTGAATGATGATAATCACAAACATCCCAGAGTTTGTAAACCAATTGTTTGTAAACATATTTAATGCTAACTACTTAAAAATTCAGAAAATATTTTTTACAGTGTATAAATAAAAAGACATGAAGGAAGTTAATTCCAAAATGTAATTAATTGTACATGGTTTAGCTGCATGTTTTAGCAGCTACCAGTGACACAGAGTCAAGAAATTAAAAACCACCCACCCCTAGGTCTGCCAATTCTTTGCCAACCCCCAATGCTAATCAATCACCTCATCATCAGGGAATCAAAAGAAAACCGGTTTATCCAGTTTTCACCAGCGTGTTGGGTTTTAATTTCAACCCTTTTTTTGAAATTAAAACCCAACACAGTTTCCAGTTTTCACCAGCGTGTTGGGTTTTAATTTCAACCCTTTTTTTGAAATTAAAACCCAATTAAAACCTTTTTTTGAACCCCTCTTTTTCAACCCTTAATTTGAACCCCTGGTTCAGTTTACCCCATCTGGTTCACTTTGCCCCACAGCCACCGTTTTGGGAAACTGCCTAGCTTAGTAATTCAGGCTAATCTTTAGCTAAATCATTCACATGGTTTTATACATTAGCCTATCACCAATATTTATGGTATGAATATTTAGACCTGGATAAATCTACTTTAACATAACAGCCTTTATACCTGGTATGTATAAATTTTACTTTGATAGGATAAAAATATTTTTGTTAAAAAAATCATACTTTAATCATAACTCTTTAATTTGTCCTTCTCTTTAACATAGCCAAATATAAATTATGGTTGCTACCTGTATTTGTGGTCACACGGCTACAAATCTGTATGGTTGCCTAGATAAAGGGGGTGGGTCAACTTACCCACTGGCTCACTTTGCCCCACTCTCCCCTACTTGGTATTGAGAAACGGGCATTGTTTATCGAAGCCGGAGCGCGAGCTACAAACTACAGAGCGAGTGCGCGGGTGCACAATGGTGAAAGAGCAACACACGATGTAAATAACTATACCAGTGCTCGCAGTACAGACACTTTATATTTTAGCGTACTGCGTACCTTCACTTTCTTTTGCGTGCCACCACTTCTCATGTTGCTGGTACTTTGCCTTAAAGAGTCAAAGGGCGTTTCTATGTGGCGCTGCGCAGACAGTTCGGCAACGAAGACATCAAAGTACCGCGAGAGCAAGTCGAAATGTTACAAATGGTCCGACTTTACCTTTGCTCTCGCGGTACTCTGATGTCATACGCCGACCAGTCAGCGCCGCACCATTTAAAGTCGAACACACAAAGCGTCAAGGCAGGGCCGCTGGAAGTCATTTTGAACAGGGGGTGCTGTGAATTTTTTTAACCAAAAAACCTATGAGCCTATAGGCCTATTTAAAATACATTTTAAAAATAAATACATTGAGATTTACTACTTTATTGTCATATACACTTCAGGGCACACAGCCAGGGTCTGAAACACACAGACATCATCAGTTCTCAGATGAATATGCGCTATTAACCAGAAGCAAAAATACTTATCCCAGGGGGAATTACTTTCGTTACAATTTACATACAACATATAATATTATAACAACATATAATATTAATTAAACTTCACAGTTTTCAATGTCCATGCGGACGAACATATTTTACTTTCGTTTTTAAGTTAAGATCACACGTCGATTAACAGATGTAAAATATTCTCACATTAACATACCTAGTATATTTTTATATAGATCTTTTTTTACTAAATAGTACTATTACTGTCTTTTTTAAACATATAAATAATTCATAATTTGAACAAAAATAATAATGGGTTTAGTTCTGATATTGTATACTTTTATAAAGAAAAACATGGTGTATAATTACATTTTTAGAATAGGCTTTATAAGGTTTGTACTGTAAAAATACTTTATTTGTTACAAACAAAAGATAAAGAATTTACAAACGTGTGGAGAGCCATTTCAGCACTTGGACAGCGAAATGTTTTTTTTAAAAGCATTACTTAAAATGTTTTCTCATCTCACCATATCTACAGGTGCAGAGTCATTATATACAATAAATCCGTTGGGTAGCATTTAAAAAAAAAACATTTAAAAGTAGATGCATTTGTTTAAAGCAAAGCATTTATTTACTTAGCTACAGATGAAGCAGCTCTTTGCGCCTTCTAACGTCTCATAATTGGTCATCATTTATGTCCAAGAGACTCAATAATAATCTGTTACATTTTAATCCTTTAATTTTTCATATTAAAAAGCCTTTTTGTGCTGCTGCGCATCCATGTAATAAACAAACCCGCGATGTCATTCCGTTAATACGCATATTATCAACGCGCTCTTTACTCGAGCAGAAAAGAACTTGCCTCGCGAATTGCGCCGGTTGTATAATAGAGATTCCAAAGACTCTCATGAGCTAGAGGACGAATGTCCAGGGAGTTCAGTATTTCTGTGTGGGCATGCATCAGGGAAAGGTGTGTGAGTCTTTTCTGGGTCATGGTGCTGCATACCAATGTCTTCAAAAGATGCAAGGCGGAGAAAGTGCGCTCGGATGAGGCCACGGATAGGCACAGTAATGAAATTAAAATCCAAAATACACGTAATAACCTACGTGTGTCAAAAATAATTTCCTAAAATATTCATAAGTAATATATCAATTGTGCAAAATATTTTAACTTAAAAAAAATATATTTCTCGCCTTCCCGCGACCATGCGTCAAGGTCTGGAGGAAAATGATACCTGCCCGGATCCCACGCACGCATCTGCAGTTATATACATTTTACAAAACCAGTATTCATTAGATTTTAAGAACTTTTTTGCCACTTTTAAAACTGTAAAACTAAATAAAAAAGATATCATATGCCGAATAAGCATGTAAGCATATGTTTTCTTGTTCGCTCCACGCAACACGGGTTTAAACGCCGTTTTTTTTCTAAAGAATAATGTTTAAACTTTATTGGTGGTGGTTGAGAATAATTTATATTGCAGAATAATGTATATTGCATTTTAGCGCAATATAAATGTATCATATTGTTATTCTTAAATAAAAGAATACTAATATATTTTTTACAACATTTTTAACTTTAAAACATACATATAAAGATGCTTTGTACAATAGCTTTGCTTCTGACAACAATTTTCTGTAATAAATCAGTAAATGAATCACAAAATGTGTTGAAAGTGGCGAATAAAATGCTTGTCAATTCAAACAAAGGTGAATAAAACCGCTTTAATTAACAATAACTGTGCTCTTTTGCATACCTCTACTTTTCTCATGTCTTTCTTTATACCACCTTTATCTTTTTAAAATCTTGCCACTTTTAGAAATAATTTGTTTGCATTTTTTGTATACTGCACACTTTATTTGCATCAACTATACCCATAATAACATTTTCTACGTTTTTCTTTCAATAAAAATAAACATATTTATTATTGTCTTAACTTAAAACTTTGTTTTTTAATTTATAAATTAGATTTTATATAAAAAAGTTTTAAAAGTGTTGACTGCGAACGTCTGAGATAAGATATCTGGAAGGACCTATAATATACGCCTATAATATATGTACATTTTTAATTAAAATGTCTGTTCTATTTCTAGCCATTTATTTTGTTTTGACCAACTAAAAAATACATAAGTGACATTAAGAGATTTTATAAAGTTACTTTAATCCATTATTTTAGTAATATATTTACAAAGCCACTGAAAAATATTTTTTTTGTTATGAATAACGGCTGAAAGGATTAAAAAAAATCATAACACTGACTGCCTATATGCGCAAGAAAGGTATTATTAAAGTTTTAAATATGTAAAACTAAATAAAGATATCATATGCCCACTGTACAGTATGTAAGCATAGGCCCATGTTTTCTTGTTCGCTCTGCATGGGTTTAAACGCCGTTTTTAAAGAATATTTTTTAAACTTTATTGGTGGTGGTTGAGAATAATTCCTCTTTCCATATGTATAGCATTTTAGCGCAATATACATGTGTCATATTATTGTTCTTAATATATTAAGAACAATAATACTAATATATTTTTACAACATTTTTAACTTTAAAACATGTATTTTTATACCACATGAATCTCTTTAAAATATTAATACTTTTAGAAAAACGGACATAATTATTAATATTATGAACAAACAATGAAACGGTGTCAAAATTCGACAACACAAATAATTAAGATATTCATTGTAAACAGAGTTAAGTGTATTAGGCTCACACTAAATTCTTTGTTGCACTTAGTATAAATGCCCATTGCACGTACAGTCATCTTAATATATGTATGCGCTGTTATGCTGGCAAGAAGGGGTTGACGTCACTTTGCTGTTTTAATAGAAATATTAAATATTCAGCAATGCCCTTATTAACTTCTGGAAACAACCGCAATGACAACGCATATAAAAATGTAGTTTTTTATGCGCCACCTGGTGGATTTTCTGTGAAGCGAAACACATTAAGGGAAAAGGGAAAGTAGCCCCCCCGAAAAGACTTGCAGAATTCTGCGTGACTCCGCGAGACGATTTGGCGAATGCCGCGGGAGAAAACGCGCGTTTTTAAAGGCCACATCTGTACATCTGATTGTATCGTTGGTCAGTTTGGATTTGATGAAAGAATCAACACTAATAAAAGTTAAGTCTGGCTGTCCTTCACGTCTCCACAGGGACACCAAGCTATCTCCTGCTTCTGATCATGGCAGTGGGGCTATTGTATGGTGGCAGCATCCTCTCCTCTTCATCTCAGACATTCACATTCCAGAAGCAGTCACTGTCAAAATGGCATCAATACTGCAGAGAAAGGCCTTTGAAAGCCCCTCAGCCTCTATTACCTCCCATAATCGAAAGAGGCAGAGAAGAAATAAAGAGATGGAGAGGGAAAGTCACCGTGGTGTCACTGGCTGTGGCGTTCCCCAAAGGTGCATCAATCTCTTTTCAAATTCCAATCTGCACTTTATTTAGGCCAACTTATTTTCATTTGTCGCCGGCAAGATTTGTTTGTTTCTGTTTGGCTGATATATATATGAAGTAATTTCTCCTTTTTGCCCTCCCCTGCCATGCCAAAACTCCCATGCCGGGAACCACTCCCCTATCAAAAAATGGCACGAGAAAGTCTCATTTTTTTCCTAAATGGAATCTTTCCACACTGCTGGGCGTCAGATAAACAGATCCAATTTGGCCTCTTGCTAGTCGTCCCATAATGAAGTCAAAATGCAATTATCAGTAATGTTTTAGAAAGGAGCAGATATGGAGGAATGCGGTGCCACACACACGCACACACAGGCTCTTCTGTTTGGCCTGATCGCTAGTGCTGATATGCCTACTGATGATATAAACAAATAGAGGAAAACACAATAGACCAATACCTTGTGTTCCACAGGAGACATTTTCAAGCAACATCATACAGTTTTTCATTCAGAGCAGCAAGATTTGCCGTGTGTAACAGTTCTTTTGTGATGACAGTGAGCGGAAAGCAATTACGCCAGCGTTGTTTGAGTAAACCACACGCCTGCACTGAATTTGCAAGCTGCCAGGTGCTATAGACTTGTGCAAGTCTTTGTGCCATTCAAGCTAATAAAACGCAGTTGCTACTCTCTACGCACCCATTTCTCTTTTGTTTTCGCTGAATGCAAATAGATCTCTCATTCTTGTTTGTTTTTTTAACAATTAAACTGCGTTCTGCAAGGTTCCAGAGCAGCAATGAAAGCTCAAATTTTTAAAAATAGCACTTGGGACACGTTGTGGTTATGATGAATGCTTATAAATGTTACTGCGTGCAACAAAGGTGAGCATTGTGAAGGAAACCTTGAATTAAATGTAGACCGAAAAATAGCATTTATGATACTTCTTTGAGCTTTTCAATACGTCTGTTCAACAATGCTCATGCATCCTTTGAAAACCTTTACAAACTTTAGTTTCACATTAAACTTGAAAGCGTTTGAAAGCGGTGGCAAACTATAACTCAAGATGCCGTACATTCCTCGTCCACTCGTCCTCGGGGAAAGTGCAAGAGAACATTGAGTCAAAGAGACACTTTTCTATTTCTCCTATGTTGTATGCCCCTTGAGCCCTCGATTCAGTCCAGGTTTCTGCTCATAAAGCGGATGTCCCCGCTTATTAAATTTCACTTGGGCCTGGACGGAGACACCAAGTCATGTCTCCCACCTGAAAATTAAAGGGGGGCGGTGAAGGCCCCGGCGGGAAAAGGTTCCCCGAGCTATGCTGCCTCTGCGGCTCGGTCTCTCGGCTTATTAAAGCTGAGAGAGACAGAGCGATGGAGGCAATGAGACCGAATGGAGAAATGCTGGACATAGAACAAACCAACAAAAAAAAGCCCCAGAGATAAAAAGGGCAAGTGTGTGAGCGAACCGCTGAGAATAAAGTCTGTAGATGTGTGTGTGCGGTGCCTTCTGGGCTGTAGAGGAGATTAAAGAACAGAGGGTAGTTTTTGTAGAGGTAATGTGAAGGGGGTACAGTGGGGACCTGATGTATAAAGTTAAATACTTACTGTATCCCATTTTTACCAGCCTAGCAAATGGCAGGAGAGGTACAGTAGCAGAAATATACGTGTAGCATATACCATAATCCACCTGAATCATCTTTTTAAATAAAGGTATCTTTCCATTTGCGCTACAATTGCAGTCGTCTATTTACACAAGAGAAAATAGATTCTGCTGTCTTGAGCAACCTGGAGCTCATATTTCTAGGCAATTTTCGAGGACAGGATTAGAAAGTTTTTAAGGGATTTGTAGCAAAATGACATTTTGAATAAAGTAGGCTTCAGATTGTACTTAAGCCAAATTTGTACACCCAAAATAACTTTAAAAGTGTCTAGTACTAGGTGTCTAGACCATGGGGTTTTCCAACTGTTGGTCAGGATCAACTAGGGGTTTGCACCGTGGGTTCAGGCGGGCGCTTTTCCATTGCACAGTACTTGCTCAGCTTCTGCTGGGCACACACCATAAGATAATCAGGATGATTTGGGGCCGATTTTGCCGTACATCTTGTGTAAATAGACGACTGCAATTGTAGCGCAATCAAAAACCCAAAGACAAATGCGCACACGCTCTTGAGATTATCACGTAAAAACGAAACAATATCCAATCAGAAAGCGAGATGATGCAAGACGAAACCTTAACAACTACAGCCATGGCACAGCAGGCACAGTCCAAAGTTAGATAGACATCAGAGATGTTCAAAAGCATATTTTATTTAATGCTCGTTGTTCGCCATGTTTGTTTACTGTGAAGTCACGTTTGGCCACAAGGGACATTGCGAGATCTCCATGAGATTTCCTGTGTTCACAGTCGAGAGTCTGGTTGACGACTTCATGGCACACCACACACTATAGGAGCAAAACGGTTACATCTAGGATTTTTTATCCTCATGTTTTTGGTCTGTCACATTTTGAAAATCTTATAAGATGTAAAAAATCTTTTGGTGGGAACCCACCATTACTTGTGGGGGATTTTCCAGTGGGTACCCGATACTTTTTTTTAATACCACCTCGGTTGAAGTTCCAAGCGGGCCGAGCTGATACCAAAACGTGACACGGAAAAACTGTAGATGATTGGTCTGAGAGAATCGTCACTACCAACGTCATCTTCATAATGTAAAATATCAGTTTTACCTTCGTGCTAGCTTGCGCTGTCTTGAGTTAACCTGTTGTCATCTGTGCTTTGCTGTAAGTTCCCAAACTCCTTTTAGCGATCAAAACATTTATAGGTTGAGAATCAGGAAAACCATAACAGTTTTTTCCAGACTTGCAGTTTGTGACGCACATTCACGACACGCACGTCCGCATATATGCTGAAATGCGGAGTGCGTTGACTGACGCCGGTTGTTTGTACAGAATCTGCCGTGTGATACAGAGGTAGTGATAAACGCGATGTGCAAACATCTATTTGTGGTTGTCAATTTTAATTTTGTGGTGGACTGAGAAATAAAGGAATGTATGGGGATGTATAGCATTCTAACAACGCTCTTACTTGTTTGATGTCACAGCAGTAGGCGACACGCCTATAATCCCTCCCACTCTGAAGTGTTACTAAACTCTATGGAAAAGCTAACCAAGCTAAAGTAAAGTGAGCTGACCCGACCTGACCCGTGGGGTACTATGCAATGAAAAGTGCCATTAAAGTCACTTGGTTGTTGTAGTGAATGACACAAAAGCATGGCAATTAATGACAATGGTTTTGATAAGAGGTATTTTGGGATCACCATTGCCATTTTTGCCTTTAATTAACAGTGAGTTGAGTAAAGGCCAGAAAAGTACAGATTGGCAAATGACCACGTGCCAGGAATCAAACTTGGGTTGCCGAAAGTGCGAAAGCACCACATATCGAAGCGCTGACCACTACACCATCGGCTCCAACTTCTAAATGTATTTTTTCTGCATATTTCTATAAAAATACTTTGGTGGGTACCTGCCTAAATGGGTCACAAAATGAAAAAGTTTGTGAACCACTGGTCTAGACTGATTTTTTTTGCATACTGCAGATGTTCTGCATTTGTTTAAAGAAAGATGCTCATAATGTTAATTCCATAATTTCATTAACATTATTAAATTATAGAGCACCTAATTAC
This sequence comes from Paramisgurnus dabryanus, assembly GCF_030506205.2. Taxonomy (NCBI): domain Eukaryota; kingdom Metazoa; phylum Chordata; class Actinopteri; order Cypriniformes; family Cobitidae; genus Paramisgurnus; species Paramisgurnus dabryanus. The sequence goes on from NC_133354.1 coordinate 26,939,478, forward strand.
ACAACAGACCAGCAATATCTCTTATTCTCAGCAACTGAGGGTTAAGCAGTCCCTGTGTAACATAAAAAGGCTGTAGGTCATTAGTCTGATGTAATCTAATGCCTCCCATTGAGATTTACTCTCAATTAGACCATTAATTGGGCACCGAGTCACTTCACCTTTCCAAGTTGAAAAGAAAAATGACTAACAAACAAACAAAGAAATGCTGATGGCGATCCTTTGACTTCTCCCTTATTAATTACAGTGGTACCTGGGGAACACAACTTCGCACACCAACATTCATTTCTCCTCGTCGTGTAGGTTATGCATTATTGAATATGATATCATTTATCATGTGGTTCATGCTATGTGACAAACTCGGTTGATATGGATGTACATGCAACAACTTTGAAAAGCACCAGTACATATGGTAAATGGACTGCATTTATATAGCACTTTCATAGACTACTGGCCATCCAAAGCGCTTTACATATTGCCTCACATTCCCACACCGACAGCGGTGTCAGTCATGCAAGGCGCCATCCAGCTCATCGGGAGCAGCTAGGGTTAGGTGTCTTGCTCAAGGACACCTTGGCACTTGGAACTGGGGATTGAAACACCAACCTTCCGATTTGTAGACAACCTACGTCAACCACTGAACCACTGCCGCCCCATACTATATACAGCAACACATCTGCCTGTAGGATCCAAAGATCTCGATCATGCCCTGAACTTGATGCCAGGTGTGTCTGACTAAACTCTGCTGGAAATTAGATCTTCGAGACCAAGATTGAGCATCCCAGGTAAATGGAAAATCACAGAGCTGCTTTAGTAATGGATGGTAATGCTACATGGTGTCACAGTGATCCTAATTCTGGTGGTACACACCCTAAGAACTATAGGGGCCCGGCCCAGATCTGCGAAACAATCAGGAGTGCTCTGAGATGCACGGTGAAGGGAATCTGATTAGGCTCACTCAAGAGCCTGGTCCTGCTTCACCATTATCCCATTACTGAACTGTGTCCTCTCTCTGCTGCAATTAAGACAAACCTTCAGAGACATAAGAGATCCATCACTTTACAGCAGATGCCATCCATCAAACATTTAGCTTTATATCAAGGGAGAGAGCGGTTGAGGCTCTTTATCGATACGTCCATCCACCCAGATTGGTGTGCGCAAAGCCGGAATGTGACTGTGAGGAATGAAATCACGGCTGTGAAGCTCCGGACATCTCTGTGGAGAATCGAGCAGGCCGACGCGTCCTATACGGCCCTTCAGGGGGTCGAGTGGATGGTTTGATGAGATAGAGTCTGATGTGTCCTTGCCAGCTGTGTAAGATTAAATAAAACCTGCAGCAACACCACTGTAGGTGGTATGTGTGAGAAGGAGAGGAATGGATAAATTTGGGGCGTGAAATTTTCCTTGTCCGAAACAAGCACGTAAATATGAGGACAACTTCAGCGGGCCTTGCACCTGGAAGGCAGCATTATGGATATTGCTGATGAAGGGACGATCATTTCAAATGCTCCCGGTGGATGAGTGGAGGATGATAATGAAGGTTGTGAACGGTCCTGTTGGTGGGTAACGAAGCATGGCACTAATGTCACTCTTTAAAATAAGATAAGACACAGAGGGGAGACACATAAAGGCACTTGAATTCAAGCGTGATATATGCCGCTTTATTTTTCTGTATGGCTGAGTCTAGAGTTGCAAGTTGAGTGCACCAATGCTCAGTAAATAACAAATGATCTATTATGTGAAATTTGCTAGTTAAATTATAGGTGAATTAAACATTGTGTGGTAACTAGTCTTTAACACACTAAGATCAACACAATCTCATGGCAATTCATTTACGTGTTATATGAGGTGGCAAATTCGTATTCATTCGTACAACCACATTTGTGCATGTTTGTATGATTTACTTTCCCCCTGTGACCTTGGGGTTAGGGGTGGGGTTTCATTATTGCTTTTTTATAATAATCAAACGCATTTGTACGATTCACTTCATATGAATTAGCCAACTTGTAAAATACATACGAATTCCTGTGGGATCAGGCTGACTAAGATTTGTATTTTAAGGATTTTTCTTGATAATATGTATCAAGATAAATACAGTGTGAATTCTGATGTAACAGCGAGGAAGGGAGACATTTGCCTCTTTATTACTTATAACATAGTACATATAGGACATATCATGAAAATCTGATTTTTTCCAAGTTTAAGTGCTATAATTGGGTCCCCAGTGCTTCTATCAACCAAGAAAATGTGAAAAAGATCAACCCAGTAGCTTAGTTTTGGTAAACCATTCTCTGCAAGCATGTTATTGACTCTCCTGTGATGTCAGAAGGGGATAATACCACCCCTCAAGCCAAATGTTTTAATTGTTGCTAAAGTTCTACGCCGTAGCTACGGTGTAGGCTATCCGTAGCCTGTGCGTAGCTCTGCGTAGCCTGACGCGCACCTCGCAAAATTTTTAACAGCGCGTCAGTTCTACGCGGACCGCAAGCGCTGTGATTGGTCCACCAGAACCCCTCCTGTCAGGTAAAAAACTGTGCCATAGGTATTTTCGTTTGCGACGGTGAAAACAAAGATGAGCCAAGTTGAAGAGTGATTTAACTCAAACTGCATCAAAAGTCACTGTTTATTTACTTTTATCATTGCGCGTCTTCTCAAATCATACACAACAAGTTGCTGTTTCTTCTTCGTTTGTGGGTTAACTTGCCAAGCTTCTTCTTCTTTGACAGTTGCGCTGCTACTGTGGTTACACCCCTAGATACTGCCTACCAGCGGTCTACGCGCGTGTTTGGACATGGACAACGACGCAAAAGTATAAATGAAAACCGACGCAGAACCTTCGCCGTCGCGGCTCTGCCATAGGACCAACGCACGACTATAACGAGACCTTTAATATGCACAATACAACCACGACACTGCCATTTAGTGCAGAGATTAGTTCATTTGCATTATAAAGGACACACCCCAAAACAGCAAATTTTTGCTCACACCTACAAAGTATAAATTTTAACATGCTATACTAAATTATCTATGTGGTATTTTGAGCTAGAACTTCAAATATTTACTCTGGGGACACCAAAGATTTATTTGACATCTTTAAAAAATCTTGTGAAATGTCCCCTTTAACTCTTTCACCGCCAGCGTTTTTAAAAAAAGTTGCCAGCCAGCGCCAGCGTTTTTCATGATTTTCACCAAAGTTTAATGTCTTCCAGAAAATGTTCTTCTTCAAATATATAAACATACAATATACCAAATGAAAGAACAGACCCTCTGCTTTCAAAAAAAAAAAAAAAAAAAACGTTTCATCCTACCTTCAGTAGTTCTTTTGTAATCAGCTTTTGAATATGGGTAGGTTTCTGCAAAAACACCACATTTTGAGCAAAAAGCAGAGATAATTCCATTTTTGTGACGGACTTTTCATAGAGATCCCATTCAGAGCGATTTTTAAAACAGACACGGACATGCAGCAGCTTGCCATAGGGCAATACTTCCGGGTTTAAAAAGTTGCGGAAGGGAAAGACGGTATTGCGGAAAGACGGAAAATCTCGTCATTGGCGGGGAAGCGTTTTCTCTTGATTGACGAGATATCTCGTCAATGGCGGGGAAAGAGTTAATAGTAACTGAAAGTGATAGAGTGCAGCAGGGATGACGTATTTTCATACCAAAACTCTGAAGCGAGTTAGCATTTTAGCATTTCCGATTTTTTTAAAAGGCTTTTGGTTAAACACCTCAAATAAGATCTTGGGTTAACACGTGGCACTAACAGGTGGCACTAACAAGTGGCACTACAGACGTTGTCGGGGACTTAAAACATCATCACGCATGAAGATCTCAAAAACAACACAACATGGGCACAATTCCTAACAACAATTCATACACGGATTATTGCCTTACCAGGGAACATGTTTCTTAATAAAGTCTGAAAGTTGTCAGAAGCTTGGTGGTGATGACATTGATTTCAGTCGACCATGATGTAGTTCTCTTGTAGCCTACGCTTAGCTTATCATTGCTAGCAAACACATTTACACTTTACAATTCATAAAACTTGTCCTAATCTGGGAAGATAATCTCATTTTGTTGAACGAATAAGTGTCTTAAACTTTTGTTAAACACAAAGCTAATCTTTTGAGGTTATTCCAAATGGACTTTTGTAGAGGGAATCAGTGTCCTGCTAACTTCTGGGTGGTCTACAAAAATACATCTATAGCCACTAGAAAGCGAGAGAGGGAATGAACTCAGTACTGTCGCAAGCAAAACGTAAACCTGACAGAACATTGACTACATTTATGTCCCAACCTGTGCCCCACAGTGCCAACTAATGTGCAATGGTTCTGACCTTGTTAATTGGGACAAATGATTTTCATTGTTAAGTTACCAAAAAAATGGTACCAGGGACATTCTAACAGCTACTTTAAGGCCAATTCACACTGATCCAAGTGTCACGTCTGTTGGAGTCTGTTGGGTCAAGGTAAAACCCTGTTGGCAGTTGTTGGATCAAAGTAAATGAGACTTAAGAATGTGGGTGTTTGTTGGAGTTGGTAGTTGTTCGACCAGTGTGAATTGGCCTTAACAGCAAAAACCTCCCCTACCTGTAGTTAAGTCTCTGTCACACACAATCCTGTCATACAGAGTAAATCTAGGGAATATGAGGAGCCATATCACGCAAACAAAGCAAATCTAAATCTACCTGTGTCGCCGTCACTGTGGCTCTAGTTGTGCGACACCTCTCCTTCCTACTGTGTTTCTCCTCTCAGCATGGAGGAGGGTACAGAAGAATAAGAGAGCGTGTTAAAGAGGAAAAGGGAAATGCATTTGCAAAACAACGGGAAACAAAACTGATACATCTAAAGGAAAATAGAAGGTTATTGAGTCTAACGGTCTCCTGAATGAAATTGCTTTTTGAAGACGAGGTGAAAAAGACACTTCATGACAATAATTAAAAGATTTCAAGGAAAACTTCCTATTGACAAAAACAGAAGAACAAGTAATGGTTTTAGAGAAGAGCTGATTCAAAGAAACGAATCACAGAAAATGTTAGCACTTTGCTAACAGGTTAATTAGCTCATGCAAGCTTAACCAGCTATATCTATAACATAACTGTTATATTACAAGTTATATTTGCACAGACAATAAAGCAAATTCAAAGCTGAACTAAATGATGCTTATCAGAATTCTAATTCGTATTGTGAATGCCATAAATGTATTACTGTAACACACTACAAGTAATGCAATATTAAACAGTCTCTGAACCATGGAAAATGAATAGCAGTTTCTAAAGTGTATTTACAACACAGTGGGGTTGGGTTTAGAGTAATCCAGGACTAGGCTTTATTAATATTAGGTCATTTAAGAAGTTTTAAAAACAAACCTTACAAAAAACACTAAAGTTGTGCATCTTAAAACAAAACAATGTCAACAAAATATGTTGAAATGAATCAGGACAAGATGTTTTTAAATTAAAGCAGCTCAAATATGCATTTTAGTCTGGGACCAGGATAAGCCATGTTTGGGAAACCGCCCCAGTATGTTAAATAAAGTAGCTAAACACGTATTATTGATTGTTTCAGGAGCTCATTTTTACACAAATAAATGGTTATAAAATGTGCATGTTTTAAAGTTGTATATATTGGTTACAGATTGAATGTATGTTTGTGATTCAGTCTGTGAAAACCCAGCTAAAGTCATATTTTGTGTGATTTACTGTTAATTCATCCTACGTAATGTACAGAACATTGTGTGAAAATCTAACATTAATATCTTTGACTACGTAATGGTAGCCTGGTTAGCCAGACCTACATCAAGATGTAAGGTCTGGCAACTCTTCACACAAACGGCTCAATGCAAGGGGCGGGATATAAGGTTGTCCCTCAAAATGCCTCTGCACGCAATAGGGTAGCGCTATGACCAATCAGAGCAACGAAGAAGGTGACGTAGTTACCGTAACCAGTCGGCAAAACTCCAAACACATCTTTCTTGCTTAAAAAGGATTTCAGTAGGGTTATTTGCTCTTCTCTCAAAGAAAAACATAAGTCTAAGTCCTACAGAGTCATGGTCAAAGCCGCTTCAAAAGAAAGCTGTTCGCCAGCAGCAGCAGCCATTCTTTGTTTTCAAGTAGGAACCGTTGCAGCTCTGTCGTCATCATGTTAAGCCCGCCCCACAGACGCTACACACGATGTGATTGGCCTGACCAAATTTTGGTTTTTGGAGCTGTTAAGTGTATTGTGAGTGCCTAGACTAAACCCTGGCAGCAAATATATTTTGCGGCCGCTAGGGTGCGTCTAGATTTCTAGGCTAACGTAATGGAGCATACACACCAGAAACAAATGTAAGTATTTACTATAATTTAACTGTTATTGAGTAGATTACATACAAAGTCAATGCAAAGATGCAAATAGATCAGAGCGATGCGAACACACGCTATTCACTTTAAATGGGTCTTCTGCGTTGAAAAAATTCTACTTAAGCAGGAAAATTTGCATGACATGAAGTTAAATCCTGTGAATAATCTAGAACGGGAAATAAGAAGCTTCGTGTTTTGAGTATACGCCGCATAAGATCATGCCCAAGATTGAAATCGATGAGAAATCAAACTTTGATGCTTCAAATCTCATTAGATTATAAGATTTTAAGATGGATTTCAGGGTCAGGTTTTTGTTAATCAAAGTCTTAATAATGTAAAAAATATATACAATATATATATTTTTTATCAACTAATTGATAGGCCATTTTACTATATATAGTATATATATATATATAAAACATTGTCAAAGGGCATTTTCTTCAAATGAACACTAAGGGCCCGATTTTAATGACTTAAGTGCATGGTCTAAAACTCATGGCACACTTTCTTAAGGGGTGTGTCCGAAATCCACTTTTGCTAATTTAATGATGGGAAAAATGGTTTGTGCACCTAGCACACAGTCTAAAAGGGTTGTTCCTATTCTTGTAATGAGTAATGGGTGTGTTTTCGGCGTGATGTGCAATAAACCAATGATAGTCTTATCTCTCATCCCCTTTAAAAGACCGTTGCGCTCGCGCCATGCTGATTACCAGATGGTGGAATTTGTAAACTAAAAAACTAAGTGGAGGCAAAACAAAAACAAGAGTTAAAGATTGATGTTAAAAAATTGTGTTGTATTTACTTGTATTGAAATTGTAAATTTTTTATTAAAACCTTTAAAAGTCACTTTCTTTCAGTCATGGAAGTAAAATTAGCAGGCTTTTAATTGCTGTAAATGTATGGAAAGCCTACATGATCAGTGTTATCTCAAAAAATAATTATTACAAATATGCAAGAAAATGTTTGTTCTCTAAATATACTTTACATAAAGAATTTACAAACATGTAAAGAGCTGAAACGTTTCAGCACTCGAACTGCACTATGAGGGAAAATCATTACTTAAAAAGTAATAACAAAAATAAATTCTTGGTGTAGCATTAAAAAAAATTAAAACATTTACAAATAATTGCAATATTTGCATTTGTTTAAAGCAAAACATTAAATTACTTACCAGCTCTTTACACCTTCTAACGTCTTTTAATCAGTCCTCATTTATGTCCAATAGAGTAATAATTTTTTACATTTTAATCCTTTAACATTTCATATTTAAAAAAAACTAATTGTGATTACAATTACGGGTGTAACAATTACATAATCGCCAAAAGCCAACTTACAGATGTCCATTTGTGCTCATTTCTGTGCGTTTCGGCAGTATGTTTGGGCACCAAATACAGTGGTAAATCAAATTGATATACTGACGTGTCCTTTAGCCATTCTTTTTGGATTTTTACTTAAAACAAAAATTGCATAATTATTTATTTTTTACATTATATTATTTAGTTTTGAATGTTTAGAATTTACCATGTTGCAACTTATCAGAAAGTTATAAAACGTTTCAAACCGTCAATGTAAAATCTATAAATTAACAAAATAATCAATTATGATTTTTATCATATTCCTGTAGCCCTACTATGAATGCTTGTATTTTTATACAAACATGAAAGAACCGACAGAACAGTGAACCTGATGATAGATAGGACGGCTGCAGCACACACAATTGCTTACCTGTGATACTCAAAAGCAAAGCTCCTAAAATAAAACCTTACTTTAATGAGAGAGGTGACCTATTGATTGTCTGAAAGGGAGGTGAGGAGGATGACAGAGAGCTGGAAGAAGATGAGAGTCACTTTTGTGAGACAGATAGAGGAAAGAGACTGTGAAACCATAACAAAAGCCTGATCCCGTTCAAATGAGAGCAGTCAGAAATAATCCCAAAGAGAGAGCTTCTGATTTATGATCTGACAACATCCGCCTGGAACGCTTCTCCCTTAGACACTGTGCCCCCGGTCACCATTTACAGGCAATTCTTAAAAAAAAACACAACAGAGAGGAGAAAGACAGCTAGCGCACTTTAATTACCTGCTACAGTGGGATAAATGCTAAAAGGATAAAGGGATTAAACAGCAGATTCCAAAGTCACATTTTCTGTAACACTGGCCAGGGTTGTTTTACATATATCCAAAACTAATTGCTAACCTTTCCTTGTATTTCAGCAGTATGAATCATGCAGCTTCATGTCAGTCAGATAAACAGAGGCTTGACAGGGAAAAACGCCTTGGCCACTTACACATTGTATCCAAATATGGGTGCTTAATCCTCACTACTAACCCTGGTATCATGTATGAGTTTTTTCTTTTACAGAACACAGAAGGCAGGTGGATGTACAAATGTCTGCAGAAAAAAAAGGAATATAACAAGTTGTTAATGAACTGACAGCATCACTTTCATTGGACACTGACAGCTCATCTGAAGTGTCTATTTTGGGAGTGAGTCCAGTATTACATAGACACAGATCTATAATTTTGAAAAAAAATTGCAGTTATTGACCAATCAGAGAGAGAGAGAGAGAGAGAGAGAGAGAGAGAGAGAGAGAGAGGGCAAATATCCCCTTGATATCTTTCAAGAATCACAGCTGTGCAGTGGGGTTTGGCAGGCAGAATTTAAAGATCTGACGCTAATATAATTAGCTAAAGATAATTAACTTGTCATTTATTTCCCTTGTTATCCGAAATAAACTACTCTATAAGGACTTAATTAATTCTATGTGGAAGTCTACCGGAAGTTGTGTTTAGTCTACAAAAGTCATTAGTTTATGTTGTTGCTACTGAAACGTCTATATTAGTAAAACTTTAACGTCCGATATTAAATGTGTTCTCCGTTTGTCACACCACAGAAAAATGTGATATTAACAATACAGACAAATTTGAATGATTTAAAAAAACTACCAAGTAAATAAAATAAGTAAAAAAACAGGCAGGATTATCTGCTCTCCATAGCTGGGGGCGTGTCCACTGTCAGCGTTGAAACAACGCCCATTCGATGGAAAGCTGCTGCCTCTTTCAAAGTTATAATACAGCTGCAACCTGAAAGGATGCTTGCAATTGTTTTAGGGGCGGAGCCATGCTCGTGGGCAAATAAACCAAATAATTCTAAACACAAAAATGTGGGGAAACTGTTTAACTCCACAATTCAGTACTACATAGTTCACTGTCTTTGTAACATGTTTCAGCAATACATTTCTAACATTTATAATAGGTGTGTCCCAATTCAAAGGCTGCGACCTTCTAAGGACGCAACTTTAAAAGGCGAGCACTCTGTCTTTGAAGGTAGCAACCTCTAAAGTCCGCGGAGAGAATTGAAATGAGACGGTCTAGCCTTTGGAGGACTCATAATTTGCATCACCTGCTGCACGCGCTCAGAGATATTGAACCAGAAAATATACATTTTATTTTAGACAATATGACACGTTGATGTAAACCTAACCAATAGTGTATTAAATTAATCAATCTTAGAAATATATGCAACATAAACAGAATAATATTAATACAAAATATAACTAACTGTATAATACAAAAACAGTGCCAGTTTTCTATTTACACACTTTTATTTAATAAAGGTAAAAAATATCGAGCCGTTTATATATATATATATATATATATATATATATATATATATATATATATATATATATATATATACTGTATATCAGGGATGGGCAACTTCGGTCTTTGAGGGCTGGTGTCCTGCAGAGTTTAGCTCCAAGCATAATGAAACAAACCTGAAGCCGCCAATTAAGATCTTACTAGGCATACTAGAAACTTTTAGGCAGGTGTGCTGAGGCAAGTTGGGGCTAAACTCTGCAGGACACCGGCCCACCAGGACCGAAGTTGCCCATCCCTGCTATATATAAATGAGAACGCATTTTGAGGCTATATTTTAAGCATCATTCGAATTGGAACGGTCTTACTAGGCTTAAGTCGCACTGCTGTGACGCAATCAGTCTTAGAATACATCATTAGAAGGTTGCAGCCTTCGAATTGGGACACAGCTCTTGTGTTTAGAAGCGTTTCTCTGAAATGACTTTACACAGACTTTAAGTTGTTTACCAAGGACAACTGGACAGCAACTTCAAACACCATTTGTCAGGTTACTCTGGCTTCCTATAGCAGCTCGCATCAAAGTCAAATCTCTGCTCCTGGCCTGTAAAACCACCACTGGGTCACCCTTACCTTCACTCACTTATAAAGACTTATATACCGTCAAGATCCCTGTGCTCTGTCACCGAGCGATGGCTTGTGGTGCCATCCCAAAAAGGGAAAAATGAAAATTGCGGGATAATTTTTGGATCTGTTCCACATCTGTGAAATGATCTGCTGTAGCCATCTTTAAAAATCTCTTCTGCCAACACCTTACTTATTAATAGAGAGTTTATAATCTTTTTCTATCTTTTCTTTCCTTAAGAAACAAAAACTAACCCTTGGCTTTGTACAGTATACTGTGTTAGGCTGGATGAAACTAGTTTTAGTGCACTTATGTATTGCTGTTCATGTGTTGTTGTACAGTAATTACTTCTATTGTGTACCTCATTTGTAAGTCGCTTTGGATAAAAGCATCTGCTAAATGATTAAATGTAAATGTATTAGCTGAGGTTTAAGTCTGGCTGAATCACAGATACAGCGTTCCTGACTCATTCGTGTTTCTCGTTTCTGGGCATCCGAGTGCAGATGAGTGACATGGTTGAAGCTGAACGCTCTGACAGTGCCGCGTGCTCCCTGGTGTATTCAATCGTCTGTGTGCTTGGACTTATCAATTATGAATTTACCTTTCATAACAGTAAAAAGCTGAACTCTACTGACAAACATCTTACAAAGGACTGTATATGTAGGCCCTATTGCACAGTATACATGTATTTACTCAAAAGATGATGTTGTATTCAAATAACGCATTGCATACTGTATATTTTGAAACCTAAATTGAGCAATTTACCTTCAGAGGTTTTTGCTAAAATGACAAGAGGCGAAGATTTGATCATACAGTACAGTGTACAGTGTCATTTAACCACAACATTTGATCTTTTTTTGCAATATGAGGAAAAGCTTCAGCATTAGTTCACCTTCATTTATCTGTTCAGCATGTTTGATTAAACTGTGTGCCATTAGCTCACTACCATAGCAGTGCATACAGTACAGCTCAGTGCTCTCCTTATGATTTCTTGTGAACTACTTGAAGCCTGAGATCAAAGAGTTTGAGATTAGTTGATAGGAATGCCACTGCGACAGTGCTGGCCCATCTAGATTTTAAAGGAATGGGATTATGATAATGCCTTATTCTGTGTTTACCACCAGCCGCGTTTGAGGCGGCAAGCGCGGGTGATTTGAATGTGAAGTCAATGCAAAGACTCAATTACACATGGATTATTATCCTGCGGCGCGGAAGGCGCGTTCTGAGCGAATTGAGCGTTGCCGCGGAAACGCTCGAGTTGAAAAATCTGAACTTCGGCGGATTTCCGCGCCGTGTTAACCAATCAGGACCTTGCTGTAGTACTGACGTGCTTACAGGTAGCGAGCGGAGTCTCCACGGAGTCGCAGAAGCCCCTCCCATGACGCGGATTTCCGTGTGAATTTCTCGAATGACTAGAATTTCACACTTGGATGAAGCAAGTGAACTCTTCCACGTCATTGAGATTTATTATTTCAGGTTCTATTTCAGAAAAGCAACCATTATATTTCAAAGTAAGAATGAAACTATGATTGTATATGTTTTTAACTAAAATGTGAGAACCTCGATGACCTGAAATCCTGGCCATGACGCATCCCGGGAAAATTGCACTTATGGTCACCCTAACAGTGGTGTCAATATTGCCTCCTTTATTTGAGCCAGAATCAGACCCAATGTTTATTGGTGAAGAGAAATAAGCAGAACCTGTGCAAACACAGATCTTACAGACATTTCAGAATGGTATGTTAATTTTGGTTTGTAGTTGTCTTACTGTGGGTTCACACCAGATGCGAGTTCAACGATTTGCGATTTGAGTAGATAACATACAGGATCAATGCAAAGACGCGATCAGATGCTTCCTCGCGTGGGGCGATGCGAATGACGCGATATGGGCGGCGCGTTTACCGCAAAAACACACTCTATTCGCCTCAAATGTGTCTTTGCCCAAGTTGAAAATACATTCAGTATTTTTTTCTGGTATAATAACCTTTACACTGTTAGAATAAATGGATAAAAAAATGGTCCTTAGCTGTGACTGGGGCAGTAATTTTTCATTGCGATTGCGCTACAAGCAAAAGTTACAGATTGCACCACAAACCGATGACAAGTTTTAAGTACACAATTTCCAAAAGCTTGTGTAATAAATCAAGACATATGC